>NW_020665189.1:8070580-8503883 GCF_002925995.2 Terrapene triunguis | reverse complement strand
GCGGCGCTTGGGGTGGGGGCAGCGTGCGGAGCCCCCTGGCTGCCCCTCCACATAAGAGCTGGAGTGGGGACATGCTGCTGCTTCCGAGAGCCATGTGGAGTGGGGCAAGCCCTTGACCCCGCTCCTTGGCAGGAGGTCGAGGGCTGGATTAAAACATCTGAAGGGACGGATGCGGCCCCCGGGCCATAGTTTGCCCAGCCCTGAGCTAGATTGTATCCCCTAGATCTGGGCATGCAGGGGATCTTCTGTACATAACTTTTCCCTGTACTGCACAGAAAGACAGCTCAGCCATCTTCACATCAATCTATCTCCTTTCCTGTGGAGGCCTCTCCACGCAAGGGGAAGTGGAGGAGGCTGGATGAGCTGGAATGGGACAGGGACAAGGCTGGGGGATGCACAATGTCCCCCACTTTAGGCCTATAAAAATTAGGCAAAAAAGATAACACTGTCCAGGCTGTATAATTCTGTATCCCTGTTTCTTCGGCGCCTCCCCCAGGGTCCTGGAGGCCGTGGGAAGTGCAGTTCTAATGAAGCCAGGCTACCAGAAGGCCAGGCATGGTGTGGAGAACCAGGGACTCCAGGTTTAGGGGTGATTCCTGCAGTTTTTTATGCGGGTGAGGGAGGTGTGTGTTCCATGCTGTAAATGTGCAGCTGCCTGTCCAGGCCATGGGGGTGGGGGGGGGGGGGAATGGGGAACCCTGGTAGGGGAAGGGGACATGCGGGATACACAGAGCCACTGACGGGGGGAGGGAGTGGGGAGAGGTTGCAGGGAGTCCCTGAAATTAGGGCTACCATACGTCCGGATTTCCCCGGACATGTCTGGCTTTTCGTTCTTTAAATAGCCGTGCGGGGGGGATTTCTAAAAATCTGAAAATGTCCGGGATTTCCCCCCCGGTCGGCTATTTATAGACTGAAAAGCGGCGGCCAAGTGCTGCTCGGCAGCCAAAGCCCTTTCCCGGCTCCCCCCATCCCCTGCAGCCTTAGCACGCTGCCCGGCCCCGCAGCTGTCCACCTCTCCCCCAGCTCACTTCCCCCTCCTACCCTCCCCTGAACGCTCTGCCCCCCCTGCTCCTCCCCCTCCCCTGCTTCCCGCGAATCAGATGTTCGCGGGAAGTCTGAAAACAAGCAGGGGCAGGCGGGCAGCAGCAGGTAAGCTGGGGTGGGTGGGGGGGACGCGAGGAGGAGGGCTCCGGGGAGGCGCGGTGCGGCCCAGTCCGGCCCTGGCCGAGCGGCTCCCTCCGGCCCCGGCCAAGCGGCTCCGGCCTGGCTCGGGCCCCAGGGCGGCGGCCCGGCCCCGGCCGAGCACCTCCGGCCCAGCCCCAAGCCCTGCGACCTCGGCCGGAGCGCAGCCCGATTCCTGGGCTTTTGCTAAAGCCGGCCCTGGTCAGGGGACAGAGAGGGGGGGTTGGATGGGTCAGGAGTTTGGGGGGGCCTGTCAGGGGGCGGGGAGTGGTTGGATAGGGCATGGGAGTCCCGGGGGTCTGTCTGGGGGCGGGGGTGTGAATATGGGGTGGGGGTGTGGATAAGGGTCGGGGCAGTCAGGGGACAGGTAGGGTCCGGGGGGGGGGTTGGGGGGGTTCTCAGGAGGGGGCAGTCAGGGGACAAGAAGCAGGGAGGCTTAGATAGGGGGTGGGGTCCTAGGGGGCAGTTAGTGGCAGGGGTCCCAGGAGGGGGCAGTCAGGGGACAAGGAGCGGGAGGGGGTTGGGGGTTCTGAGGGGGGCAGTCAGGGGGTGGGAAGTGGGAGGGAGTGGATGGGGATGGGCAGAGCAGGGGCGGGGCTCGAGCGGGGCTTCTCCCCTCCCAGTGTCCTCTTTTTTGATTGTGGAAATATGGTAACCCTACTGAAATAGAGGGGGATGGGAGGGTTGCACACAGGGAGAGTGTGGGTCCAATGGAGGGATGCAAGGAGCCCCTGGGGTATGCAATGCTCTAGGCCGACAGAAGCAACAAGGTGTGAGACCCTCAAGGTTTAGGATGTGGATGGGAACAACCCCCATCCCCAAAGACCTGGAGGAACACATAGAGCAAGTGAGATAAAGGCCAGGAGGTATTTAGGAAGCTGTTTTTAGGATTGTTAGATGTTGCTGTTGAACTTCAAATCCTGACAGGCAGCCCTCTGAACAAAAGAGATCTCTCCTGTTGCTCAACGCCCAGCAGGGGCTGACTGCCTAAACTTCTTGATGCAGAGTTAAGGTTGGCCGACAGTGCCTTGGACTCTTCCAGAACATTGAATCATCCTATCCTTATCTCTTTTTCCTGGGTTCCAGCAGTTTCAGATAAAATGCACCTAAAGCTCTGAAAATTGGGAAATGCAGAATAAGGTACATACCAGCCTTGCCCTGCAACCTTACCTCTGACTCCAGGAGCTGGCCAGAGCCACTGGGGGTTATACCACAAGTATGTTTCAACTAGGGCTGCCCCATAATAAGCAGAGGGGAGGCATGACTAAGAAACTATGGCATTTTGTGTGGTGCGTTATGTCCAACAGAACTGTATTTGCTCATTCATTGACGTGTGCTCCAACTGCCCGGCATGGGCTTGGGAGCAGTTGTATGCATGGGTGCAGGGATTATCTGCAGCAGGTCACCACAGCTCTCAGACTGAAACAAGGAGAGGGATGTCTGTGCCCAAAGGGATCATGCCTCTCGGTCTCCGTTCTGAGTTATGTGGGTAGTGTAAGCAGTGGAGCACAATGGCTTATTCTTGCGGTGGGGCCTGGTAGCATTACCCCTGGGGGAATTCGGCACCAAAAAGTTAAAAATTCTGCGCACAATATTTTAAAATTCTGCAAAATTCTGCAAATTTTATTTGTCAAAATAACACTACATAATCATCCCAGTTTCAATTATTTTGGCAATTTATTTCAAAATACCTGTCAGCAAGTATGTCTGTAACAATACAGAGAGACACAAAAATTCTCCCAGGAGTAGAGTGCTAAAGAAATCCCTATGACAACCCAGTTCCTGTTTCTCTGCTCCCTCCTGCTCCCGATCCCAGCCCCCCCGCCCATACCCCCAACCCCCCTACCTTCCCGCCCCCAATCACGACCCCCAGCCCAGATACCCGCACCTCCCCCCCCCCCCCGAGCCCAGCTGTGGACACCCCCCTAGCCCAGACACCCCCCTACCCCTCACAGCCCAGGGATTCAGAGGGAGAAATAGCCTGATGCTTGGTCCCAGGCTTGTGTGGAGTTTTCTATGTGCCGCCGCCTCCTTCCCTCAGGGCATGCTGGGAACTGCAGCTGCCGGGAACCATGTGGCTTCCACCTCTGCCTCCTAGCAGTGTCTTCTATGTGCGAGCTGGGCTCTGCTGGATCCAGTGGCCCCTAGTGGCGGCCAGTAGCACTGCAGGCCATTTCTCTGGGTGAAAGGAAATTCTGTGTGCACATTAATTTCTGCAAAATTCTGCATTGTGCAGTGGTGCAGATTTCCCCCAGGAATATAGCATGCATGATGGTGCTCTGCAGGCCAGAGGTAAGGGCAGATAATTTTCCAGAGAGCACCCTTAGCAAAGGGTAGCATGTGGCCACTCCAGGGTAGTTTGTGCAGAGTAGGTGAAGTGGTCGAGCCTAGGCCAGGCACAGCCAGCTCCCTATGCAAGTGTGGTTTAAAGCAATTTGAAAATTATGGACCCTTATTGTGAGGGCTGAATGTGATGAATTCCTGAACCAAATTGTCATGGTTCAGGGCGGCTGTACCGATATTTCCCCCAAGGTGGTTCAGCAAGTGCATCCAGTTTTAGGCCTCCTGCACCCAGCCGTCGCCTCTCGGACAGGGATACGCATTTCCCTCCCTCCTGACCAGGGTTTTTCCAGGTGCTGCAACTCCCTGCCTACACTGCAATACTCCCAGCAAGCCAGACTGCCTAAACAGGCCAGCATCCACACTTTGCTCGCTCTCCAGAGGCTATAAACAATGTAATTGCTCACAGCTATAAGTGACCACACAGCTCTTTCTAAGCAAGCAAGTTTATTCTTAAGGTGAAAGCATTACAGAGAGAACTTATTAAAAACCAATAAAAATTCCTATATGCATGCTAAAAGCTTACCAGAGGTCACCTGTCTGTCTTATAGGCCTCCATAGATCAAAGTCCTCCCAATCCTTCCCAGGAATCATTGGGCCCCCCTTTGACAGAAGGTTCTGTCCATTTGCTGGATGAGAAAGAAGGCTCTGAGTCAGTTTAAACTCAGGCTATTTATCCAAAAGTCTTTTTGTTGCCTGTTGGTCCCTGTACAATCCAGTTTAACATAAGAAATGTAAGCATGGCCATGCTAGGTCGATGGTCAATTTAGCCAAGTATCCTCTCTTCTTATAGCAGCCAATTATTGAGTGATCCATCCCCTGTCGTCCAGTTCCAAGATCTGGCCATCAGAGGTATATCCATCTGGCCTCATAGCTACTGATGAACCTATCCTCCATTAACTTATCTAATTATTTTTTTAACCCAGTTATAGTTTTGGCCTTCACAACATCCCCTGGCAACACATCCTACAGGTTGACTGTGTATTGTGTGAAGAAATACTTCCTTATGTTTGTTTTAAACCTGCTGCCTATTAATTTCATCAAGTGATCCCCTCGTTCTTCTGTTATGTGAAGGGGTAAATAACACTTTTTCCAATTCTAATCTTTTTTGAGATGGTGGGACCAGAACTGCATGCAGTATTCAGTAAAACAAGCAGTACCCTTAATCTTGTTGCCCTTCTCTGTACCTTTTCCAATGTTAATGTATCTTTTTTGAGATGAGGTGACCAGAACTGGATGCAGTATTTAAGTTGTGAGTGTACCATGGATTTATATAATAGCATTATGATATTTGCTGTCTTATTATCTATCTCTTTCCTAATGGTTCCTAACATTCTGTTGGCTTTTTTGATTGCTGCTGCACACTGAGTGGATGTTTTCAGAAAAGTATTCACCCTGACTCCAAGATCTTTTTCTTGAGTGGTAAAAGCTAATTTAGACCCCATCATTTTGTATGTATAGTTGGGATTATGTTTTCCAATGTGCATTACTTTGCATATATCAACGTTGAATTGCATCTGCCATTTTTTGCCCCGTCACCCAGTTTTGTGAGATCCCTTTGTAACTCTTTGCAGTCTGCTTTAGGCTTAACTATCTTGAGTGATTTTGTATTGTCTGCAAACTTTGCCACCTCACAGGGTTTTTTGGTTGGGTATTTGTTTGTTTGTAGATCATTTCTGAATATGTTGAAAGCTCAGGTCCCAGTACAGATCCTTGTGGGACCTTGCTATTTACCTCTCTCTATTCTGACAACTGACCATTTATTCTTACCCTTTGTTTCCTGTCTTTTAACCAGTTACCGATCCACGAAAAGACCTTCCCTCTTATCTTATGACAGCTTATTTTGCTTAAGAGCCCTTGGTGTGGGACCTTGTCAAAGGCTTTTTGAAAGTCCAAGTACACTATCCACTCGATCACCATTGTCCACATTCTTGAAGACCCCTTCAAAGAACCCTAATAGACTAGTGAGGCATGATTTCCCTTTACAAAAAACAGGTTGACTCTTCCCCAACATACCGTGTTCATCTGTGTGTCTGATAAATTCTGTTCTTTGCTATAGTGTCAACCCAGTGTCAAGCGGACAGTCCCTCCACAAAAGAATATATGGACACAAATCGGACATCAGGAATGGTAACATACAAAAGCCAGTAAGTGAACACTTCAATCTCCCTGGTCATTCTATTACAGATTTAAAAGTCACTATCATTGAACAAAAAAACCTTCAGAAACAGACTTCAAAGAGAAACAGCAGAACTAAAATTCATTTGCAAATTTAACACCATTAATCTGGGCTTGAATAGGGACTGGGAGTGGCTGGCTCATTACAGAAGCAGCTTTTCCTCTCCTGGAATTGACACCTCCTCATCTATTATTGGGAGTGGACTACATCCACCCTGATTGAATTGGCCCTGTCAACACTGGTTCTCCACTTGCGAAGTAACTCCCTGCTCTCCGTGTGTCAGTATATAATGCTTGCATCTGTAACTTTCACTCTATGCATCTGAAGAAGTGAGGTTTTTACCCACGAAAGCTTAAGCCCAAATAAATCTGTTAGTCTTTAAGGTGCCACCAGACTCCTTGTTGTTTTTGTAGATACAGACTAACACGGCTACCCCCTGATACTTGAACCCATTTGTCTGGTATTGAAGTTACGCTTACCAGCCTATAATTGCCCAGATCACCTCTGGAGCCTTTAAAGAAAATCAAAATTACATTAGCTATCCTCCAGTCATCTGGTACAGATGCTGATTTAAGCGATAGGTTACATACCACAGTTAATAGTTCTGCAATTTCATATTTGAGTTCCTTCAGAACTCTTAGGTGAATACCATATGGTCCTAGTGACTTATTACTATTTAATTTATCTATTTGTTCCAAATTTGTACCTCCATCTGGAACAGTTCCTCAGATGTGTCACCTAAAAAGAATGGCTCAGGCATGGGAATCTCCCTCATGTCCTCTGCAGTGAAGACTGATGCAAAGAATTAATTTAGCTTTTCAGCAATGGCCTTGTTTTCTTTGAGTGCCTCTTTAGCACCCTGATTGTCCAGTGGCCCCATTAATTATTTGGCAGGTTTCCTGCTTCTGATATACTTAAAAAAATGTTTCTGTTTCTTTGTGTGTCTTTTGGTAGTTGCTCTTTAAATTCTTTTTTGGCCTGCCTAATTATACTTTTACATTTTACTTGCCAGAGTTTATGCATCTTTCTATTTTCCTCAGTAGCATTTGACTTCAAGTTTTTAAAGAATACCCTTTTTGCCTCTAGTCACCTCTTTCACTTCGGTTACCCGTGGTGGCATTTTTTGGTCCTCTATTTGCTTTAAGTTGAGCCTTTATTATGGTGTTTTAAAAAAGTTTCCATGTAGCTTGCAGGCATTTCACTCTTGTGAGTATTCCTTTTAATTTCCATTTAACTAACGTCCTCATTTTTGTGTAGCTCCCCTTTTTGAAGCTAAATGCTACTGTGGTGGGCTTCTTTGGTAATCCTTCCCCCCAAAGACGTTAAATTCAAATTTATTATGGTTACTATTGTAACCCACACACCTCCTGGGTGTGGTGTTCTGTCCCCTCTACTGGCACTGACACCACTTAGCTAAGGCTGTAGAGCAGACTAATTAATCTCTACGAGCCATATGGCTTTTAGCTCATGCAGTAGAGGCGCATGCACTAAGCTTCAGAGATCCCAGGTTCAATCACGACCGGGGTCTGTTGGCGTTACACTATTACCAAGTGTTTCAGGTATATTCACCACTTGGACCATTTTTCACAGATCTGGACCTTAAACTGGCTTTGATCCATCCCAAACTGATATCACCTGCTTGGATGTGATCTTGCCTAGTGATCTCACTCTTGGACCAGTTTGAACTGGTATATGCGAGCCTCTCCAGGGGGTGTTATCTGGAGGTGTTACAACCTGAGTAAATTTGCCTAATCACCCCCCCACACACACACTGTTCTTAGTTCCTGGACTGTGATCACCCTCCCCCGTGGAATTCCATACAATCACTGCCCCACAATGATACTTAAATTGAACACAGTAAAATCTCCCAAAGATATTGCAGGAAATTCCCATAGCCATCACACACAAATGACCCCAAACTTGCACCACTAACTCTACCCCTAGCCTTGATGAAAACAATCTGGTGTGTGTGGTTTTTAGAGCACTCTGAAATAGAGACTCCTAACCAGATGTTTTGCTCTTGGGACAAAACTTCCAAAGGCAGACCCTGCAGAAAGCAGGCAGAGAGTAACTAATATGCACAACACACATTTTGGAAAGTTGCCAAAGGCAGGACTCAGATGCACTATAAATGGATGCTGCTTGAATTCAGTGGTCACAGCATGCTACCTTGAGGCACCCAGTTACTCTTACATCAGGCTGCCTTCAAACAATCTGGCTTGCGACAGAGCCCCATGTCTACTGCACAAGTGCAAATGACTTTCTCTGACACATTAACTTGGCTTGTGGAGAGCCAACTTTTACCCTGGGTAACCTTGAAAATATTGTTTCCCTGAAGGGGCAGTGGCTACTAGAGACCAGGTGAGATCACATCCAAGCACTATCAGTTTGGGGCAGATCCAAGCTATAGTTTGAGGTCTAGATCTGTGGGGAAAAAAGTGGGGGAAGGTTCGAAGGAGGGATAAGTACCCTACAATTTTGATATTGCATGATTTTTTTTAAAGGGAAAGGTATAACTTGGAGACCCTTTGCTTTAACCACCCCAAATTAGGACCACTAATCCTACTCTGAACCCTGATGATGGACAACACATTTCAAGGCAATCTGAGTATGCATGTAGATTTTAGGGTACTTAGAAAAATCAGCTATTAAACAGTAAGCTAGCCTTAACTAGGGGGGAGGGATAGCTCAGTGGTTTGAGCATTGGCCTGCTAAACCCAGCATTGTGAGTTCAGTCCTTGATGGGGCCATTTAGGGATCTGGGGCAAAAATCTGTTTGGGGATTGGTCCTGCTTTGAGCAGGGGGTTGGACTAGATGACCTCTTGAGGTCCCTTCCAACCCTGATATTCTATGAACCCTAAACATAGTGGTGCTAACAGCCCACGATAATCTCTCTCAGGGTTTTTATACTGTGGCTCATCTCTGTAGGATCTGAGCACCTGTCATGTAAAATCAATAGCAGTAGTGAAGTTTCTATTAGACTTCATGGAGTCTAGCACTTCTCCCTTTATGGGGCCAAAACTCTGCTTGGCATTGGGTCCCTGAATGGGGAGGATTCTCCAAGAGTGTACAGCAGTGGTGGGCAACCTGCAGCCCATCAGGGTAATTTTCTGGCAGGTCGCCAGACAGTTTGTTTACATTTGCATGGCCACCCGCAGCTCCCAGTGACTGTGGTTCGCTGTTCCTGGCCAATGGGAGCTGCGGGAAGCGGCGCGGGCTGCAGGGACGTGCTGGCCGCTGCTTCCCGCAGCTCCCATTGGCCGGGAATGACAAACCGCAGCCATTGGGAGCTGCAGACAGCCGTGCAAATGTAAACAAACTGTCTGGCGGCCTGCCAATGGATTACCCTGATGGACCGCAGGTTGCCCACCACTGGTGTAGAGGATGGAACAATGCTAATGTGCTCTAGTATTGGCACTCTGGCCTAATCGCTAACCTCTTGCTTTTTTGCCCTCACTCCCGGTATACTGCCTGATTGTGTAGGAGTTCTCTACAGATGCTGCCAGAGCTTTCTGATTAGCTCTTATACTCCACTCCTGTTTGATACGTGTTCCAGGCAAAGCTGGGATTGGGGAGGTAGTACCAGTCAAAGGGAGTGAAGCAGGCGGTGGGGAGGAAAGAGCATGAAAGGCACTCCTTGCATTCATCACTGGCAGGATCACAGGTGGGAAGCAGATTTCACAATCACAAATGGGTGAGGATGGCATTAGGTGCCCATCCCATCCTCCCATCCTTGCACTGGCCAGCGGAGGTGTTCAGCTACATAAGGGAGTGTAACTTGCACCCCTCTGAATTTTGGTGCAGCAGGTGCACATGGACATGGGAGTGGAGGAGGGATTTTGCTTGCCTGAGGCACTATGCTTCCCAAAGCATCTCCTGGAGGGCAGCTCTGCTTCACATCTGTGTGTTCAAGGCACAATCTGGCCTGGTACATTTACACACTCTAAACTGCTTCCAATAGAGCTCCATTTATTCTCACTGATGTTGTTCCTGGTGGGAATGTTAGAAATGTGTTATATTCCTACTGCAATATGCAATTCAAAGTCATCATAAGAGGCAGGTAAGCCATGTTTATAAGGGACTCTGGTGACAAGCTGTGTGGCATGAGAAATTGCTCTTCCTCTCTTGATGTCATCTTATGGGGTAAGGTGACCACCTAAGAAAAGTGGAAAAATAATGTCACTTTATTCCTCTGAAATAAATTGAATTACTTGTTATTAAAAACAAAGATAACCTGATTTTGTTTTTATAAAACAAAACAAACATCCTGTTTCCATTTGAGTTTTTGAAAACCACAATGGAAACATTTTTATTGGTCTTAGTTTTCATAAAAGCTTATTTTTACAAAACCTACATTTTGGGCCAAATTTGTTGTTTTAGTGTCCCTTTGCAACAGTTGTAGAGAAATGAGAGAATCTGGAAATATGATTGCCATGCTCTGAGGTTAAATAAATAGGATTCCCAGAAGAAGCTGAAGGGAGTAACAGTCATTCAAAGCCAGTGAAAGATATTATTACACTAATTATAATTGCCATGCTGTTAACTTTTTCTCCCCAGTAGTAATAATAATAATTAATAATATACTTTGAATTTGACAGATCTTTTAAGCAATGAGACAGCCTGCAAATGAAACTGGGCACAGGTCAGAGACTTCCACAATACTAAGGTAAAATTCCAGTGGTGTCAGGATAAAGAAACTGCTTTGGCCAGGTAGAAAGGAAGAACCCTTTTCTTTGAGAGAGTTTCCCTGATAATGCTGTGGCCAGATGTCAAACAGAAATGGACAGGGAACTGATTGTGATTTCTACCTGTTTAAAAACAATTGCAAGATGAGACTAATTGATGTGTATCTGTGACAACTCGCCAGGTCATCCCTTGAAAGCTCTCCACATTGTTTGCTTTCTGTGATGGAATGCACCCCTGAATTCACACCCTACACACCACTGTAATGATCTTTGTACAGAATATGCCTTGTGAGGTATCACTTGAAAACTAATACAGTAACTCCTCGATTCAGGTTGTAGTTATGTTCCTGAAAAATGCTACTTTAAGTGAAACAATGTTAAGTGAATCCAATTTCCCCCAAAAGAATTAATGTAAATAGGGGGGTTAGGTTCCAGGGAATTTTTTTTCGCCAGACAAAAGACTATATATACACAGTATACGTTTTAAACAAACAATTTAATACTGTACACAGCAATGATGATTGTGAAGCTTGGTTGAGGTGGTGAAGTCAGAGGGTGGAAGAGGGGTAGGATATTTCCCAGGGAATGCCTTACTGCTAAATGATGAACTAGCACTCGGCTGAGCCCTCAATGGTTAACACATTGTTGTTAATGTAGCCTCACACTCTACAAGGCAGCACGAATGGAGGGAGGGGAGACAGCATGGCAGAGAGAGACAGAGACACACACCGTGTGTGAGAGAGTGAGAAACACGCACATTGTCCCTTAAGTATGCTGACCCCACTCTAAGTACATTGCCTTTTTAAGTAGATCAGCAAGTTGAGACAGCAGCTGCTGCCAGTAAGCTCCCTCCCGAGCCCTGTCGTGTCTCCCAACCCGCCGCTCTGTGGAGATGAGGCGCAGGAGTGGGGGGGGGGGCAGGAGCAGGGGGACATCCTGACATTAGCATCCCTCTTCCCCCCCTTGCACAGCAAGCGGGAGGCTCCGGGGAGCAGCACCAAAGTAGAGGGCAGGAGCAGCACAGGGCAGTGGGGGGAGGGACAGCTGAACTGTCCGGCAATTGATATAGCTTGCTGGGTGGCTGCTGCACAGGGAACTTAGGGGAGCAGGGAGCTGATGGGGGGCTTCTGGTCCACCCTGGTTCCAAGCCCCCACCAGCTAGCTCCAATAGTCTGCAAGCCGTGGACAAAGCAGGCAGCTGCCAAACAACGTTATAAGGGAGCATTGCATAACTTTAAACAAGCATGTTCTCTAATTGATCAGCAACCTAACAACGACACAACGTTAACCGGGATGACTTTAAGTGAGGAGTTACTGTAGCTCTCTGGTCAATAATATCATGGTGAAATATAGGTAGCAATATTATATGTAAAGTTATGAATTCCCCCTAAATGATATTGGTGGTGGCGGCTCATGTCCAAACCCATGTAGCCCTCATTAGGCAGAACTGGTCAAGCAGAATTTAAACAAAGGAATGTGTGTTTACCTCAGATTACATATAAATTGTAAACAGGGTCCTTAAACAGTGAGAGAGGGAAGACAGGAGACAAAGAAAACCTGCATTTCAACAAACAGAGGTGAGAAGAAATAGCATGTATCCTCTTTCACTACCAGACATCATGTCACCTTCTTTATTGTTTAAATCAACTTTGCTTTGAGAGGTCACCTTCAGGAAAATGTATCTCAAAGGAGGAATGGACTATAAAAGTGAGGGGCAAAACCACCCAAAGTTATCTCTCCCTATCCATCTTTCTCTTTACACCTGAGAATGCAAAAGAAACAGCAGTTGGACTACTAGAGCAGATCCTGACCTGAGAATTTGGTCAGCAATGTACTGAAAACATGTGGTTAGGGACTTCACCTTGAAGTCTAGTTTAGAAAGCTTTTTATCTTTATTTTTCTTGTAATCATTACTTGTACTCACTTAAAATCTATCTCTTTGTAGTTAAATACATTTGTTTTATTCTTTAATTAAAATTACTCCAGTGTTGTGAATTGTTTGGGTAACTCCATTTAAGGAAACGAAGTGTTGTATGTTGATCCCCTTAGAAGGGCAATGGACGGGAGAGGGCTGGACAGATTTTGGGGGGGAAATCTGGGACAGGGAGTGTGTTGGGGCCACCCTCAAGGTAGTAACTAAGGCTGCTGGAAGCCAGAGCATGGTGGTGTTTGCTGACAGGCTGCTGGGGTCAGAGCTGCTGGACCAGGGCTGTGGCTATCCAGACACTCAGGGTGTAACCTACATGCTGTTTGAGGAGCAGCAAAGCATTGTAAGGCACCCCAGGTTGCAGAGCAAGTGCTGACACTGTCCTTCACTGGTCTGGATTGCACCTCGGTATTTCATACTTGCGTTACAACTTTTTTAACAAGGAGAAATGAACCTCCCTGATTCACATTTTTTCTTGGGATCATATACCTCTACAAGATTGTTATGCTGCAATTTTCCTTAAAAATGGTTTTACCTTAGCCTATCAAGCCTCAGGGGCTGGGACTCCAGACAGAACCCCCCTTCATTGTACAATGTCAGGCCCAAATACTGCAATGAGATCTGCATGGGAACACACTTGCCAGGCTCCAATGATTTCACTGGGGTCTGCCTATATGGATCCAATTGCTGGGACTGGAACTCCAATTTGAAAAATCCAGGTTCTAAGTGCCAATCAGCAACTTATGCAGAGGGTTAGGTGGGGGGTACACAGTGTGGAGGAACAGAACAGGGGGGCCTCCTTTCCGATAGCCAAAGTTCTGGGCCTACAGGCCCCAAAACACCTCCAACAGAAGGCTGTCATGATGGTGACCTTTGTGCAGAGTAGAGAAGGCCTAAAAGCCTGAACAATACTGCTCAAATCAATTCTCTGCCAAAACCCAGACAAAAGTAGTAACAGAGGAGGGGAAAGGAAGGAAGGAAAGAAACACAGAATATAATAACCGCAAGTTTATGAAATACATTAAGAAATTGCTTTTGCAAAGAGCTAATCACTCTTGCAGTTGTAGTTATCTGCAAATTCTCCAATTCCAACTATCTGCAAATAACCTATAATAGCTCCCCTTTAAGCATCTCCTGGAAAGCTCCCCCCTTCGCCTGTCGCCGAAATCCCCCGGAAAATGACATGTACCAAGTCTTAAGAAATGTACCCAAGCTAGAGCCGAGCACCACCCCTGCGGAAACCACCGAGCGCCCCTCTACACCCACCTCTCGGAAATTGAGAAAGTAGGCAAGGGGAGGAGGGAGGACTGACCCCAACCCTAGCTTCTTAGCTCGTGATCAGCTCGTGCTCACCCCATACCCAGCTTGTGATTTGCCCCTGAGCTCGTGTTCACCCTGTGTCTAGCTTATGATTCGTCCCCAATTTCTTAACTCATGACGTATTGTTTGTACCTTGCTTGTGGTTTAATGGAATAAAAGCCCGCCTGCGTGTGGGGCTCGGGGTGTTGGTCTTCGGACTACACCCCAGTGCGCACTGGTTTGTATGTCAATAAACTGGCCTCAGGCTTGAGTCTGTGAACTAAAAGTAATTTTTTTCTATATCTAAACTAATTATAAAAGGCATTGGTGCATTGGCTGGGAAACGAACCCGGGCTCCCGCGTGGCAGGCGAGAATTCTACCACTGAACCACCAATGCAGAAAAAAATTACTTTTAGAAAAAAATTCTTTCCACGACAACAGCTTGTTCATTGGCAATAGGTAATTATCTCACTTTTGGTCATCCTCAGCTGCTGGAGAATCCTGTAGGAATGAGTTAGAGGTATGATCCCATTGGAGCCTTAGGTTAGATGTCTGAGTGGAGCAATGACTACAGATGATTTGGGGGACAGCCATGGAAGAGTTCAGGAGAAGGGCTTGGCAGACTGAATGGGGACAAGGACCTCAACTAAAGGCCCAGGCCTGTCTCAGAAGCTATGAATGACCAGGTTTAGGGAGGAGCATGCCTTCAGAGAGGAGAACCTCTAGCCCAAAAGGAGTGGAGCTGTTAAAGGGGAAGGTTGCCTTTTAAATTAAGTGAGATTGTAGACTGCTTGCATTAAACTTTGATTTAGGGAGGAATGTAGCAACCTGCATGGAACTTGGAAGGAGGAGCAAAGGTTGCTGAAGGGAAACATTTGGAGGAGACACCAGGAAGTCAGTCTGTGTGCATATGGCTGGAATGCTAGCACCAGCTGTAGCATCTGTAAATAGTTCTCTTCATAAAGTGCCAATTTAGTTTTAGAAGCATGGAGTCCTCTCATGTTATTACTCAGCATGTGGTATATGAAACAAGGCATAGTTAGCTGAGGAGACTTTGGAGGGGGAAGAGCCACTGGCTATGCAGCTGGGTGCTACCCCAACAGAAGTGAAAAGATGGGCTACAGCCAAGGCGAGAGAGACCTGGATCACAGTGTGACCACCCAGACAAGGAAACATAGGCTACATGTATGCTGCAAAACAAGAAAACAAAACAAACCCGTGGTGGTGAGTCTCAGAGCCCAGGTCAAGTGACTTGGGCTTGTGGGACTTGCACTATAGGGCTAAAAATAACAAGAGTATAAATATTCAGGCTCGGGCTTTGAGACCCACCAAGGGGAGTAAGTCTCAGAGTCAGAGTTCCAGCCCGAGTGGCAATGTCTACATTGCTATTTTTAGCCTCAAAGCACTAGCCCCATGAGCCTGAGTCAGTTGACCCAGGCTCCGAGACTCATTGCTGCTGTGGTGGGTTCCCCCCCCCCCCAGTATAGAAGCACCCTTAGGCAGAACAAATGGGCCCTTGCCTACACTGGAAAATCATGCTGGGGTCGCTCTGGCGGGCCCGACGCAGCCAGGGCAGTGGCTGCTCCGGCTGGCTGGGGCTGCTCTGGCCAGTGCGCAGAGGGTTAACGGTTAAGGTTGGTTAACGATAAACCTAATGTTTACCTGCTAACCATTTAACATTTTACATCCCTAGTTGATTATCAATTACAATCTGACATTTACTGGTTTCTTCACTGGTTTATAGTAATCTATGGCTCTCTGTCATGAGATGTACTAAGCAGAATATCTCTAACGTTCATGTAATTGTTACCTGCAGCTCCCTTGCAAGCACTCCCAATTCATCACACATCCTGAGGCAAAGAATGTTCCATTTGGCAAAGTTCACTACGGCCTTGGCTACACTTGCGAGTTACAGCGCTGTAAAGGCTCCCCCAGCGCTGTAACTCACTCCCCGTCCACACTGGCAAGGCATTTGCAGCGCTGTATCTCCGTGGTTGCAGCGCTGCATGTACTCCACCTCTCCGAGAGGAATAGCGAGTATTGCGCTGCAGCGCTGCGGCACCAGTGTGGCTGCCCAATGCGCTGTGAATGGCCTCGAGAATTATTCGGCAGTATCCCACAATGCCTGTTGTAGCCACTCTGGTCATCAGTTCAAACTCTACTGCCCTGGCCTCAGGTAACCAACCATGTGACCCACCCTTTACATTCCCCGGGCATTTTAAAAATCCCCTTCCTGTTTGCTCAGCCCGGTGTGGTGTGGAGTGCTATCAGCGAATCTTTCCAGGTGACCATGCCTCCACGCGCCAAGCGAGCCCCAGCATGGAGCAATGGCGAGTTGCTGGACCTCATCAGTGTTTGGGGGGAGGAAGCTGTACAGTCCCAGCTGCGCTCCAGCCGTAGGAATTACGATACCTTCGGGAAGGTATCAAAGGACATGATGGAAAGGGGCCATGACTGGGACGCCCTGCAGTGCAGAATTAAAGTGAAGGAGCTGCGGAGTGCCTACCGCAAAGCCCGCGATGCAAACGGCCGCTCGGGTTCTCCCCCCGCGACCTGCCGATTCTACAAAGAGCTGGATGCGATACTTGGGGTTAACCCCACCTCCACTCCGAGCACCACCATGGACACTTCAGAGCCGGTGGGGGGGGGAGGAAGAGTGGGAGGAAAACGGGAGTGATGGTGGTGGGCCAGATGGAGACACCCCGGAATCCCTGGAGCCATGCAGCCAGGAGCTCTTCTCGAGCCAGGAGGAAGGTAGCCAGTCGCAGCGGCCGGTACTTGGTGGAGGACGACCGGAGGGGCGGGTTCCTGGGGGGCGTTTTTTTTTTTTTCGGGAAGGAATTTTTTCGGTGCGGGCTCTTTGGGAGAGGCGGGTTAGGCATGCATGCCTAGATGCGGAATAGTGCATTGATGTGGTTTATCACATCGCTGTAATCGGCCTCGGTAATCTCCTTGAATGTCTCATCCAGAACGTGTGCAATGCGCTTGCGCAGGTTTATCGGGAGAGCCACCATGGTCCTTGTCGCAGCCAGGCTAACATGTCTGCGCCACTGTGCCGCGAGGGGCGGGGGGACCATTGCTGCACACAGGCAAGCTGCATATGTGCCAGGGCGGAAGCCGCATTGCAGTAGAAGACCCTCCCTTGCTTCCCAGGTCACTCTCAGCAGCGAGATATCGTCCAGGATGAACTCCTGTGGAAAATGTTGGGACAGTGTTCAGTGTAGGTGCCCCCTGAAGCTGTTGGCTCTCCCCACGGCACAGAAACCCAGAGGACAGTGCAGCCCTGAAACAATCAGTCCCCCTTACTCACCATTTTGAGGCTCCCGTGGGATGTGTGCTCTGTTTCGGACGGGAAAATTATGATATTGTGTAGACCCTGTGTGTTTTCTAGTCCTTAAGTGTGGGGGGAATCATTACTCTGTCTGGTATAAACAATGCTGCCTCTGTTAAATGTTGCATTTTGCCTATACAGCTGCATCAACCCTGAGACCTCAGCCGTCCCTCTTATCGCCTGCTCAGAGACTGCAAAGACTCAGGAAGAGACCGCGAAAAAGCAAAGAAGACATGCTGCAAGAAGTGATGTGGCAATCTATTAAAGAGAATGAGAAAGCACAGAACTGGAGGGAGAGAGAAAGCAGGATCCGCTAGGAAAATGCAGCGCACTGGCGGCAAAGCACCGCGCATCAGCAGCAAAGCACTGATAGGCTCATAAGCATCCTGGAGCGCCAAGCAGACGCTATCCAGGAGCTGGTAGCCATGCAGAATGAAGAGCAGTACCACAAATGCAAACGCCACCCCCCCCACAGCCCTTGTCCCAAAACTCTTTCCATTGTGCCCCACTGTCACCTCCAACCCACTTTCCCCAACTTCCGTGTTCTTCACGCCACCCGCTGCCTCCAACACCAGTATCTTCACCACCCAGCCCTGAAAACCACGACCCTTACCCTCTGCACTCAACCCCCATCACCATGCAGTATAGCTGTCCTGAAGCGCAGCACTCACTGCACAGCACACCAGACAGGACATACGCGAATCTGTGATTGTACTGTTCCCCACTCCGCCCCCTTGTTTCTTTTCAATAAATAAATTTTTTTTCTTTTCAATAAATGGATTTTTTGGCTTTGAAAACATTCTTTATTATTGCATAAAGTAAAAGACTCCTTAGCCCAGGAAATAAACAGGCACTGCAAGTCTGCTTGTCTGCTTAGCAAACACTGATTCCTAAAGATTGGAACTACTGCACTTCACTCCCGTGCAGGGCACCAGATATCACTACTGATTTTCAGCCTCAAATTGCTCCCTCAAGGCATCCCTAATCCTTGCAGCCCCGCGCTGGGCCCTGTAATAGCCCTGCTCTCTGACTGTGCAAATTCAGCCTCCAGGTGTTGAACCTCAGAGGTCCATGCCTGAGTGAAGCTTTCACCCTTCCCTTCACAAATATTATGGAGGGCACAGCACGCAGATATAACCGCGGGGATGCTGTTTTCGGCCAAGTCCAGCTTCCCATACAGAGATCGCCAGCGGGCCTTTAAACGGCCAAAGGCACACTCCACAGTCATTCGGCACCGGCTCAGCCTGTAGTTGAACCGTTCCTTGCTGCTGTCAAGGCTCCCTGTGTAGGGTTTTATGAGCTATTGCATTAACGGGTAAGCGGGATCTCCAAGGATCACAATGGGCATTTCAACTTCCCCTACCCTGATCTTCCGCTCTGGGAAAAATGTCCCGGCCTGCATCTTCCTGAACAGCCAAGTGTTCCGAAAGATGCGTGCGTCATGCACCTTTCCGGGCCAGCCTGTGTTAATGTCAGTGAAACGCCCATGGTGATCCACAAGCGCCTGGAGAACCATAGAGAAATACCCCTTCCGATTAACGTACTCGGATCCTAGGTGGGGTGGTGCCAGAATAGGAATGTGCGTCCCATCTATCGCCCCTCCACAGTTAGGGAACCCCATTTGTGCAAAGCCATCCACTATTTCCTGCACGTTACCCAGAGTCACGGTTCTTCTGAGTAGGATGCGATTAATGGCCTTGCAAACTTGCATCAACACGATTCCAACAGTCAACTTTCCCACTGCAAACTTGTTTGCGACCGACTGGTAGCTGTCTGGAGTTGCCAGCTTCCAGATTGCAATAGCCACCCGCTTCTCCACTGGCAGGGCAGCTCTCAATCTTGTGTCCTTGCGCCGCAGGGTGGGGGCAAGCTCCTCACACAGTCCCATGGAAGTGGCTTTTCTCATTCGAAAGTTCTGCAGCCACTGCTCGTCATCCCAGACTTCCATGACGATGTGATCCCACTACTCAGTGCTTGTTTCCCGAGCCCAGAAGCGGCGTTCCACGGTGCTGAGCATGTCCGTGAAAGCCACAAGCAATTTCGTGTCGTACACGTTACGTGGCTCGATAGCATCGTCGGACTCCTCACCCTCACTCTCACTGTCACTTTGGATATTAAGGAATAGTTCGACAGCCAAACGTGACGTGCTGGCGAGACTCGTCAGCATACACCTCAGCAGTTCGGACTCCATTTCCCGCAGACAGATCGTGCTGCACAGAAACCGTTGAAAGATGGCGCCAAAGGTGGACGGAAACAAAGGGATTTCTGGGATGCGAAGCGATGCATCACGGGGCATTGGGAGAGGACCCAGAATCCCCCGCACCCACGCCCCCTTCCCACAACCCACGGCGCCAGAATGGGAAAAGGTGCTCTGTGGAATAGCTGCCCATAATGCACTGCTCCCAATAGCGCTGCAATTGCCGCAGATGTGACCATGACAGTGCGCTGGGCGGCTGTCAGTGTGGACAGACTGCAGCGCTTTCCCTACTCAGCTGCACGAAGTCAGGTTTAACTCGTAGCGCTGTACATCTGCAAGTGTAGCCAAGGCCTACGTGACTTAAGGCTGGGAGTGAGCAGCAGGGGCGGATGAACTCTTACAAAACAAATATAATGTGTGTGCGCAAATACGCCTTACTATAAAGAATGTGGGAAGAGGAATAGCGAACATACGCTGGTACAAAATCTGCTAAACAACCCAAGTCTCTGTGCTCACATCACCCTAGTAATCTGCTCTCTGCCTGGTTCCCGATTGAGAATTGCATGCTGTTATATGTCTCTGCCCTTACATAAATTGTCCATGGATCTGGCTCTAGTTATCTGATGGAAGAAGACTCAATGACCATGTTGTTCCACATCATCTACGTTCCCCTAAAACAATAAAACTGTCACCCAGTACATGGAGACTCATGACAGAAGGAAAGAGAACTTTCACAATAGCTTTAACCAGACTATGGAACTCAGTCCCAAATGAAATAAGAATGACTGCAGACCTCACTATGTTCAAAACACATCTCTTTGACTTGGTTTTCCTTAATTTTTTTGTTCTCTCTCTCTCTCCCTCACATACATACATGCCATACACCAGGCACACAACCTATAAGTTAATATTTCTCCAAAGGAAGGAATAAAAAGAAATTTTGTAGTGTAGACATGGGCTATGCTATGGGCTTTTGCTAGCACAGCTGTGTCAGTCAGAGATCACATCTCATCACATCTCTGACCGACATAGCCATGCTGCCAAAAGCTTGCAGTGCAGACCAGATCCAAGCATAATGGATGCAAATATTTCTATGTGAGTTTGCAGAAAGCCAGGAATGCTTTTGAGAGTGTGACCAGCCCCATTCATCTCAGTGAGGTTTTAACTCAGATCCCCATGATGGTAATTTGAATGTCAACATTTTAACTGCTTCACTCCTCATGTCAGGCCTTATCTGTACAGTGATACCACTTTAATTATATTGATCTATTTTAAAGTGGTAGAGTCACCTTAGTGCGCACACAGTTAGAGTCCCTTAGCTATGTCGACACTATACATCTAAGGCAGGAGTTCTCTCATCGCACCATGACCCCCTTCTGACAACAAAAATTACTACATGACCCCAGGAGAGGGACAAAGCCTGAGCACCGCTGCCCTGGGTGGGTGGAGGGGGTTGGGGAAAGCCCGAGCCCCACCATCCTGGATGGGGGGGGGGGGGGGGGGGCAAAGCTCAAGTGCTTCAGCCCCAAGCAGGGGGCATGTAACCTGAGCCTTGCCACTGAGGGCCTGGCTGGTGGGGCTCAGGCTTCTGCCCCAGACCCCAGCAAGTCTAACGCCAACCCTGGTGACCCCCAGTTTCTGAACCGCTTCTCTAAGGGCATGTCTACACTACAATTACACACCGGTGGCTGGGCCACACCAGCTGACGCAGCTGAAGGGGTTCTGGTGAAGGGGCTGTTTAATTGCAGTGAAGAGATTCCGGCTCCAGCCCCATCTCTGGGATCCTGCCACTTTGCAGGGCGCTAGAGTCTGGGCTCCAGCCTGAACATCTACACAGCCCTTAGCTAGAGCGCCTTGAGCCCAAGTTGGCTGGCACATGACAGCTGCAAGGGTCTAACTGCAGTGTAGACATACCTGACCAGCACAGCTATGTTGGTCGGGGGCGTGAAGAGGGCTGAACTGTCTGAGGGGATCTACACTACAGACCATGCTGCAGAGCTGTGCCAGTGTAGCGCAGCCACGTCCTCAGGTCCCCATCCTGGCAGGGGAGCACGCAGGACTGTATAAAATGCCTGCATGGCCGTGTCCCCTGAGCGGAGCAGGCCTAGGAAGGGCATGTGGGGGGTAGGGTGACCAGATGTCCCGATTTTATAAGGACAGTCCCCATTTTTGGTTCTTTTTCTTATATAGGCTCCTATTACCCCCCACCCCAGTCCCGATTTTTCACATTTGCTGTCTGGTCACCCTAGTGGGGGGTCACTGCTCTGCTGCAGTCAGCATGGCTCTTTCTGTCGCCACACAGCGCGTGTCACTGGGGGCCTATCCCCAGATACACACGGCTCCCGGAGAGCCCAGCCCACCTCCCTCAGCCGCAGCCGGGAGGAGGTCCCCGGCTAGGTGCGGCGGGGGCGGGGGCAGGTAGCTTGTGTTCGCGTGGAGGGGCACGGCCCAGGGGGGTTCCCGCGAGAGATAATAGCTAGGAGGAGGGGACACCGGCCGCCATTTTGAACCCAAAGCGCCCCCCCCCTTGCCGGGGTTGGGGGGGGGCAGAGAGCTCGCGAGAGCCCACACAGCTGGGAAGCGAAGGAGCACGCGAGCGAAGCCAGCGCACGCGCAGCCTAGACACTAGGGGGTCGCGTGGCTGCTGCGCTGGGGAAAGGCAAGGGGAAGGGGCGGGGTTAGAGAGTGCAGCTATCGCGAGAACACGGAGGCTATATATGGGAGTGGGCGTGAAGAAAGCTTCCCCTCATTGCGATTCCGTCCGGAGAGCGCAGCTGCTGGCCCCCCGAGGAGCAGGCCCGAGACCATGGAGGACAGCATGGACATGGAGAGCATGGGCCCCCTGCGCCCTCAGACCTTCCTCTTCGGTAACGCCCCGCGCCGGGGCCGCCCACGGTCGGGCCCGCCCCGCCTGGGGACCGCTATCCTCGCGGGCATGGCGCGGCCGCCTGGGCCCAGGCGGCTCGCGGGGTGGGGGTGGGGCGCGCGCGAGGACTGGGTGGGGGCGCGCGATCGGGATCAGGGTTCGCGCGCGGGGGCTCGGCAGGGATGCTCTAGGAGTGGCAGCCCCCCGCCACCACGTGTCCGGCGCTCGCACGTGGCGTCTGTTGCGGCCTCCAGTTCCTGGCAGCGGCTGGCGCTTTGTTCCTTCTCCCCTGTTCCGCAGGCGGGAGCAGCCGCTTCCCGCCGCTCTGCCACCCGGCCACAGGAGCCGCTAGTTCCCAGGCACGCGCTTTTCTCTCACCGGCGGGCCCGCAGCCAGTAAATGCCCTAGGCGCACATGGCAGCGTGGGGCGGCTGCGTCTCGGTGAAGCACGTGGGAAGGGCCGCGCTCTGTGGACAGAACAGGCGTGGGCGGAACCGGGCCCTGTTGGTGAACCCCGCAGGCCCATATTTAACACGCGATCGGCCCCCCTGCAGCTAACTGTTGTTTTAATACATTTTAACCTCAGTAGCTTGCACAAATGACTCCGTGAGACCCCTTACAAATTATCGACACTTGCAAATCACTGATCAGGTGTCCAGATAAGAAGCAAGTATTGTGCTCTGCCTTTTTGTGGCGTACTAGCAAATGTTCTGTCGTTTTTTTAAAAAAGGTTAGCTTTGATATTGAGACCTCACTGCACTATTTTCTGCTATTAAGTCTGAGATGTGAGCATTGAAGAGCTCTCATTTTGTATACAAATTTAGTTTTTTGGAGTGCAAGCTTGCAGGTTTTGAATATATTAACTTCTAATACATAAGTACTGAAAGGATCAAGATTGTAATATACAATAAATAAATGTGCAATGTTATGGTTTAAATACTTTACCTGTAACTTAACTGGTCTTTTGCAGGTTGTGAACTAAAGGCAGATAAGGAGTATCACTTCAAGGTGCATGATGAGGAAAATGAACACCAGTTGTCACTGAGAACAGTAAGTCCTCATTCTTGGAAACTAAAGGTTATGGTCCTGTGAAAAGTAGCTCTCAGACTTCATAATCATGGGAATCATAAATGCAAATAATTGAATCACACTTTTATCCTGCTGTGCAGTTTTGTGTCTTGGATGCTCTGCTCCATTGTGTATTAGAGGTGCTTTATGAAATTTATAAAAACTATTTAAGTAATTTGGGATAGATTCTTAAGTGTCAAATTACATGAAACTTGTTATTTTCTATTGTTTCCATAATTTTTATTAAAATTTCTTGAGTTATTGATGTAATTAAAATAATTTACTGAGAACTCTTGTTTTTTGAAGATGAAGATAAATAAGCATGTTATGTATATCCGATTGATATGTTGGAACTTTGTTTTGGAAAAGTAAAAACTATTTAATACAAACTGAGTAATGATTATACCTTTTCACTACCACAAAAATTAAAATACCTGTATGTCAAGCTTAACCATTTACTTACCAAGCAATTTGCTCACTTGTTTGCCAGTTTAAGAATTCAGGATTCTTTTCCATTGCGAGACTTGATGAAATAACTATATGTATGATATCACTGCTTATAGCAGGGTGGATTGATTTAAGTCATTGATTTTAATCATGGCAAGCAGGAAATCTTAATTTAAATCCTCAATTTTAGTCCTATTTTGCATTTTTGTCCTTCTATTTTCTTAGAGATGTTGATTTTCATTTGTTAATCAAAATATTTTGATTTGCAGCTAAATACAGCCTTTATACTAAGTTTGGTGGTGCTTTTTGCTAGCCAGGAGGATACAGTATATACAGATTTAATTATGCTGTTACATAGCTTAACTTGCACTTACTCAGATTCTTAATTTTTACTTGTTAGAAAATGGTGACTGATGCACTTCTTGGACGATTATTTTTTTATTACTTCGTCTCATGCTGTATTTGGATAGAAATGCAAATGTAATTAAAATGCACAAAATAGAATTTTAACTTTACTAAATAAAACTGCTTTAAATGTGCTGGTACATAAGAAATTTTTTTAACAAAACATGGTTTATATTTAAAGCTAAGGAAGTCTTATTTGTGGTTAGTGAATTGAACTGATTATGGCTGGTCACCATATCCTCCTTCAAGATTTTAGAACTAGTAGATCTCATCTTTCACACCTAGTTTTTATTCATATATTGGAAGAGGAAAACAAGCTTTCCTGCCTTTTCAACTCCTGGTGGTTTTTAACTGTTCATGGGCTAGTCGTTGAACTAAAAGCTGGGTTAGAACTTCAACAAACTCTGGTTCCAGGTGCTTAACCAGTGACTCTCTCCAGTTCAGTGGTTTGAAACTTGGCAGCAAACGTACTGTTTAATATTATTTTTTTATTTAATTTGAATGATTTGAATATTATAGTAAATTTAGGCCTTAACATAAATTGTTGATTTCATATCTAATTTAAAATACTTACAATCTTTGATTTTTATCCACTCTGCACATAAGAGAAAAATACTGTACTTTATTAATTATTTCTTCCTAAAACATTTAATGTAGTGATTGATGCAGAATACCAGTAATGTCTGCATTTCAGTGGTGGACAGAAGTGATTCCTATATATAGTCTGAAAAGCTCCTTGAGATTTTTCTGGGTGAAACTGTAAATAGCAGCAGTTGATGAAATCATGCTTAAGTGTAGAAAATGGTCTTACTCAGATTTCTTTTAATGTCTTTACCTGCTCATAAGAGGGAAAGAAAACCCTGGACTCAAAGTTTGGAAGATGTTCTTTTAAAACATATGACTATGAAGTAATTATATATGTTAATGAATGTTTTTCAGTTTGCCTTTAAAGAGAATCTTTCCCACTAGAGTATGCATTGAAATGCAAAATTAAATTTATTTTCACAGTGCTAAATATGGGTTGGTTGTCCCATATGGAGCTGTAAGGGGCATAATGGTACTTTTGCAACCGTTTGTAGCTGTTTAAAAATCAAAGCAAGAAAATGATTAAATTTTGCAGTTGATAGATTTTTTTACGTGAGACGAGCTTAAATTTTTCTCGCCTTTTCTGGAGTTTTACTACTTATTTTTGAAGTGTGTCAAAGACTGGAGATTGAGCTCCTAGGTGTACCCAAAATCAATCGTGTAATACAAAGATTATAAAATTGTGATAAGTGAAAGCCACATTAAATTACATGATAGCAGAGAGCTGGATACTGAAGTCTGCTTAGGCTATACACGATCTCCTGTTCAGAAGAACATACAATCATGAAAACAGCGATTCATTTACTAAATGAAACATAACTACAGTTGGCTCCAGTAAATTTATTCCATCATGGATATCATAAGAGAGCCCACACTAAAAAAGTACTGTCAAGGCATCTATACAGTCTGTGAAACTGATGGACAATTTTGCTGCTATCTAACCGAGGGAAAAGGCATGGCCTCTAATGCAGTTTGTGTGTGATAAGAAAGCCATTCTTATTATTCATACACAAACACTTCTAGCAGTTAAGGTTTCACATACAAAAGCAAGGAAGTAAAGTTAGGTCACTTGCCAGTGTCATACCTGCTTCTCCACCACACTTCAACACTGTCACAGTCGCCATATGCTGCAGGGAACAAATGCACATTTTTAACTCTGCTTGAGTATGGAGGGAAGTATTCAGCATCCTTAACGGCATTTTTCATAATTTAACAAATTTTATTAATAAATGCATAGTAAGCCTTTCAAAAGTAGCCCATCCCTTAAATAAATGCTACAAGAAGGTCAATTTTTAAAAAATTGCCACATGAGGCTAGAAAATCATGACACTCAAAATAAAAATTTTAAGGGTCTGATACTTTAATAAACCTCATAACACTTATTTGAAAAATTTCAGGAAGTTCAGTCTTTACTCAACAGTTTGGGTTATAAATCTGTGGAAGGTGTTATATATTTTTCATACTAAACCGGTTGATTCCCTGTATTTAATGAACAGTGAAACCAAGCCTTGACAATGACTCCTTCATTGGGGTTGTGGAATGTACATCACTGGGAATTGAGATTGTATCTTTCTCTAAAAGATACTCTAGTCTAATCAAACAGGGATTAAAAAATTCCAGCAAGTTCTGCCTGTGTTATGCAGGAGGTCAGACTTAGATGATCACAATGATCCCTTCTGACTGTCTAATCTGTGAATCTATAGTTTGTACTGCAGTAGTGTCCAGAGATCCCACTTGACATAAAACTGCCCCTGCCCCCAAGAGTTTCTAGATTAAATATAGATATGCTAATTTACATAAATGCTCTCATAATAGATGGGGAAGAGGTGAACTAGAAAAAATGGAACCTTCTCTGATTGTATGTTTAGAAGGAAAAGGTCATAATGAACTACATGTGAACTATATATATACTACAATACATTACATAAATCACTGAGTAGCCTTTCAGATGCTTAAAATGTTGTCTCGGGTAGGTGTAGAGAGGTTATTTTACCTCTATATTTGGCACTGTTGCTACTGTTTCTGTGTTGAGTTTTGGGGCCCACAGATCAAGAGAGATGTTGATAAATTGGAGAGCATTCAGAGAAGAGCCAGGAGAATCCTTAAAGGGTTAGAAAACATGTCTTATAGTGATAGACTCAGGCAGCTCAAACTATTTAGCTTAACAAAGAAGGTTAAGGGGTTATTTGATTACCTTAAGTACCTACATGGGGAACAAAGATTTAATGGGCCCTTCAATATAACAGAGAAAGATATAACACCATCCAGTGGCTGGAAGTTGAAGCTAGGCAAATTCAGACAGGAAATGAGGGGTCATGGTGGATTTTCCATCATTAACTTTAAAATCAAGATTGGGTGTCTTTCTAAGAGATCTGCTCTAGGAATTATTTTATGGAAGTTCTATGTATGGTCTGTGCTATACAGGAAATCAGACTACATGATCACAATGGTTCCTTATAGATTCTGTGGCCATAAGTTACATGGCTTCCAGATTCAAACTCAGCTGTTACTCTCAGCTGTTGGATGGCTACTAGCAGCTCCTCTGAGCTGCTAATGCAGCCTCTTGCCACAAGGGGATAGGGCGGACAGATCAACAGACATACAAAACAGTTGCTGTCAGTCAGCAAAATACAGCAGAGCACAGCACCAGCATCTGGGCCATAGGATGGAAAGAGAGCAAGTAGATACTCCCTGACTAATCAGAGCTGCTATTTGGCATGAAGTGAGTGACTGAGTGTCTGATGGGGAGGATATTACTGTCTAAAAGATGGAATAGGAAACTGAAAGAATGTAAACTAATCCCAACACTAGATGGACAAAAACTGAGTTAAAAAAATTAAACATTACATAAAAACAAACTTGGGAGAGAAGATAAGCACAACTTTCAAGTAAATTGCAGGCTGGGGCTGAGGGAGGGGCACCCCCTAGGCAACTCTGGGGCTAGAGCACCCACAGAGAAATCAGTAGGTGTAGCTCCCCAGCACCTCTCATCTGTCAGCAGCCCTGCTGACCAACTCCTCCACCTCCCTCCTGCTGCAAACAGCTACTATTTCACGGTGTGTAGGAAGCTCCATGAGGGAGGGGGAGGAGCGGGAACGGGGCCTGGGGACGGAGCGGGGGTCGAACACACATACCCCGCTAGAGGGGAAGTCTGTGCCTATGGGCATCCCTCCACTGGCTGTGGCCAGGTCCTGACTCCCTGCTGGGCAGGTTCCCTGAGTGCCTGCACGGTGCTAAATAGGAAGCTGCACAGCTTACAGGGAACTTGGGTTGTGTCCCTGACCATCTTGGACCTTTCCTCCATGAACTCTTACTAATTTTTTTTTTTTGAGCCCAGTCATATTTGGGCCTTCACAACATCCCCGGCAACGAGTTCTATGAGTTGATTGTGCATTGTGTGAAGAAGTACTTCCTTATGTTTGTGTTAGACCTGCTGCCTATTAGTTTCATTGGGTGACCCCTGGGTTTTGTTATGTGAAGGGATTAAAAAAAACTTCATTTTCTCAACACCATTCATGACTTCATAGACCTTTATCAAATCTCCCCTAAATTGTCTTATCTTCTAAACTGAATGGTCCCAGTCTTTTTAATCTCTCCTCACATAGAGGCTGTTCCATACCCTTAATTGTTTTTGTTGCCCTCTACTTTTTTCAATTCTAATCTTTTTTGAGATGGTGCGACCAGAACTGTATGCAATATTGAATAAAACAAGCAATAGCCTTAATCAGATCTTATAAGATACTGGCCTCACTTGCATCACAAATGCCTGGCTAGAACCCATGTCTGGACCAGACCGCTTTCCCCAGCTAGTTAATTGGTACAGTGCAAGTCTAGAGAGAACAAGAGGTTAAGTGGCTGTGCTGTTTTCATCTGTGGAAGTCAGTGTCCCTGGAATATCCATTACCAGAGGGATTCACCTGGCCCACTAGATCAGTTTGATCTTAGTCACTATGGTTTTGAGGAATGATGGAACTGTATGGATATACAACTAAACACTATAAAAACCTTATTTTGTTCAATGCATCTTATAGCATAAAAAGTTCAGTTTGGTTACTATTTTCTCATTACTGAAAATTAGTAATGCAGGTCATATCTAACTGCAGTCTGATGCTAATTAAATAAGCCTCTGGTGGTTTCACTGCAGAAAGATAACCAAGAAACATCTTTACTTAGTCTTAAGGGGGTAAAAATACTGTTAAAATAGTGAATGAATTTAAGATGTATTTGAAAGTAAAAGTTTCTCCTAACAGTTTTACAACTTTAAAATGGTGGTTCAACTTTTCATAAAGGATAATATATTTCACTTCTTGCATAGGTCAGTTTAGGCGCTGGTGCCAAAGATGAATTACACGTTATAGAAGCAGAGGCATTGGACTATGAAGGGAACCCTATTAAAGTCACACTGGCATCTTTGAAAATGTCAGTACAGCCTACGGTAAGGACAAACCTTTATAATAATATTGATAAACGGTGTCAAGTGGTAATCTCAACTAAGAAACACTAACAAAGTAGAAATAGTAAAGCAAACCCTTGTTTCTAACTTCGGGAGTTAAAATGAGAATTTTTAAAATACTTCTGCTATTTCATTTGTGTTCGTGGATGGTTCTCTGGTCAGTTCGTTCTCAGGTTCTTGGACATGAGCATAACTGTCATATTTAGTTTGGAAACATGGAAGAATTTTTAACATTATAAAGCCTCCATTTTAATTAAAATATGGAAAAAAATTTGGGTGGTCTTAGGTTTCTTAAATCTCTTAATGGAAGCTTATTTTATTCAGAGCGATTTCAGTTACTTGTTTCTAAATCACTGTGCTTGTTACTCAGCAAATGTGCACCTAGGTGTTCAATCATAATTGCATGCGTCAGTGACGAGTTTCTGTTGCTTTATTCGTTAGTCCTGTAGAGCCAACAAGTGTGAGATAGATGTTACTCCTTATGTATAGTTTACTCCAATTGCACCTGTGCATACCCTTTGGGGGAAGGCAGTGGGTTACACAGTGGTGAAGAGACCATTTTAAAGGTGGAATTGAGGGGCCAGGTAGACTCACACAACCTATATACTGATGTTGATCTATAGTGAGATGAGAATTCAGTTTGGTTCTCAGACCCCAGGGAGTTTTTAGATACCTGCCAGGGTTCTCTCTTGGTCTTACCTGTTTAGTATGAGTCTAGCGCAGTGGTTCCCAAACTTTAACCACCTGTGAACCCCTTTCACTAAAATGTCAAGTCTCGCGAACCCCCTCCTAAAAATGAATATTTCTGGGGAGTTTCTCCTTTACCTGAGTATAAATTATAAAAGCAGTGATCTTGGAAATATAAAATTTGTTTTTATGACATGCTTATTACACACTATTTATTATTAATTACTATTTATCATTACAGTATTTTTATTACATTTATGAAAAGGGCAACACTCTTCCAAGATCTCACTTTCATAGCTTGTATCACTTTGAATAAGCCTGTTATAAGACAAGGCTCCTATGTTTCATCAAGGAGTATCAGACGTGAAACAGCATGAAGGGATTTAAGAAGCCAACTCAGAGTTCTTCCTACACAAGCATTCAGGTCTTGAGCAGTCCAGGCAAACAACGCACGTTACAACAAAGCTTAAACTTGTTCTTCATAATAATTTTAAAAACAAGATTAGCTGCCTATTTAATTTTAAAAACAGCAAAAAATATCCACCTCCCTTTCCATTTCTTATAAGGAGTCTTGACGTTTAAATCTCCTCAGTGTGATAGATATGCTCGCTTTGATCTGCTTAGCTCTTGGAAGTCCGGGGCTCCGGGCTGCTGGTCCCGTGCTGCCCGGGGTCCCTAAGGACAGCTCTGTCCGCCATTAAGGAATTTTTTCCCGAGAACCCCCTGTAACATTTCGTGAACCCCCAGGGGTTCACGAACCCCAGTTTGGGAACCACTGGTCTAGCGGAACACTGTAGAGCATGAGTGAGGTACTGTACTGGGTACCACTCGTATGTGGGTTATAAATAATGCCCACTGAACATTCTAATAATTCCTTCTTAACTGCCGCTATGAGGAAGCGACTGGTTTGTTGCATTTTTGATAATGCCAGCTCTTTCAGCTCTACCATTTTCATTGTTTCTGCATCATTTCAGTTGGCTGCCTGTTCTGGCACTTACTATTTGGTGTTCAAGTGTTCGCTAAGTTGCCATCAATAATACTTTTGTTAAATAACCAACATACTTTCTCCAGGTTTCTTTAGGTGGCTTCGAGATTACACCTCCAGTCGTTTTGAGGTTGAAATGTGGTTCAGGGCCCGTTCATGTCAGTGGCCAGCATCTTGTAGGTATGTATCGTATGTCTTCTCAGTGCATTTTTAAATATAAGTTTCATATTAGTCGTAGAAATATAGAATACATTCTAAACTGACCAAACTGGTTAGTTTGTGTCACAGCCCAGGTAAAGCTCCCTTTGCTGGACACACTAGGCCAAAAAGGACCCCTCTGCTACAAAAGCATGAGCCCTTGTTCCTTTTTGAGCCCCTGGTTTTAAATGCTATCATTAACACCCAGTTTCTTTGTTTCCTCTTTCTGGGAAAATTCCACTGCTTTAGACTTCTGGTGTCACCTAAGATGTGGCCATTCCATTGTCCTAAGATTGCTCCCATTTGAATGGGAGCTAGTTATGTTAATATTCTCTGTTGTCTCTGGTCCTAGAAGGACACAACCCTGGCACTAATAGTATATGACTGACCCCATGTCCAGTGAAACATTCATTAATAACAGTTTTGTAAAATTAACCATATTTATAAGTTGAACATAGAAAGATACCCCAAATAGCCTCAGCTTGATTATTGGGTAACATGGCTGCTTACTAGTGGAAAAACTTCCTTCTGCATTTGTTAATTCTAAAACTCCTCAAGGGAACTCCAGTTATAGAAAATTGGCAGTGATGTGTGTTTTGTAGCTCTGTGTGACCCTAATATGGTAAACACTTTGACCTTGTACAAAAATATTCATGTATTGTTTTTTAGCATTAGAGGAAGAACCAGAGTCTGACGATGAAGATGAAGTGAAGATATTAAACACTTCAGCAAAGAGACCAGCAAGCGGAATAGCAGCTAAAACTCCACAGGTAGAGTTGAGGTTTCTTATGAAGTATGTTCAAGACTTTCTCCTGGAAGAGTTTATATCACTGCCACCTAAAGCAGAGTAAGCAGCTTCATTCCTTACCACGATTAAGGTGGTGATTGTTGACAACTGCAGGAGAAAGGTTACCTGGTACTCAGATCCTGGAAATCAGTACTAAGACTTTCCCATACATAGTTCTAAAGTATATTTAACAGTATTTTTAAAGTCTGACTGGATGTTAGTGGTTAGTATTTTTCAATTTTTTTTAGTGTAAAAATTGTGGGGTTGACTGTATAACTGATAGTAGTGAAAGCCATGTTCTGTGTAATTAAATTGGAGATAATGCACAGTGATCGGCCTTCTCACATAGGATTCCATGCCAGGTATTCTCTGTTAGTTTTGTAGCATCAGCTGTGTGTTTTTTTTAAAACAAATGCCTATTTTGGCTTATGGTGAGCATATGGTTAACTCCTTTAACCACATTGAAACCAGAACAAGCAACACCTGGTGTTGCCAGTTCTGACTGTCTTGTGGTTGTAGAGTATTTGGAGCACTGTACTCATCAATAAACATTTAAATGGCACTAATTCTGTGCTCCCCTCTTGCACCATCTATTGTGATATCATCCTCTATCCCAAAGTGTGTAGACTCATCTGTTTTATACTGTACCTTTTATTAGTAGCCTCATTCTTCACTGGTGTTTAAACTTGCTTCCGCTGTTTTAGACCTGGGCTTTCTTCTCTTGGTTCTTATTCCATAGATTTGGTAAAGCTTTTAATGTATTGGCATTAGCAGAACTGATTTTTCTGACTTGGCCACATATATAAAAGTTGCAGTGGTTTAACTTTAACTTAATTTAAAAAATGATTTTGTTAAACCAGGTCCTTGTGTAGGCACTCATCGGTTTTAAAGCAGTATCAGTTTAGTTTGTAAATTTACCAATACAAAGTACACCAATATAAGTCCGGTTTAAATCAGTTTGAAGTGCCAACACACAAGTTGGCACCAGGTTACTTGCTTCGATATAAAGTGACACATTTAAACTGGTGCAACTCTAGAAGAAGCCTTCATCTTATTGGTAATACAATAGCTTATGGGAAGAGCAAATTTCTGACAAACTTTGGTGTACCATCTGTATTGCACTCTCAGAAAACCATTTGTTTAACTTTGTAACCAGTTTTGTAACAAATGTTTTCTCTAAAGAAAAAAGCAAAATTGTTAGAAGATGATGATGATGAGGATGAAGATGATGACGATGAGGATGAAGATGATGAAGAGTGTGTATCTTTCTCCTTTCTTTTTGCAATGCATTTTTGAAATGTTTAGTTTTCAGAGGTAATGACTTCAGAGCAGGGGTTCTCAAACGGGGTCGGGACCCCTCAGGGGGTCACGAGGTTATTACATGAGGGGTTGCAAGCTGTCAGCCTCCACCCCAAACCCCACTTTGCCTCCTGCATTTATAATGGTGTTAAATATATTTAAAAGTGTTTTTAATTTATAAGGGGGAGGGGTGTCGCACTCAAAGGCTTGCTATGTGAAAGGGGTCACCAGTACAAAAGTTTGAGAACCCCTGCTTCAGAGCATAAAAAATATGCATGACATTGAATCAAGTTATTTTGGATTTAGTTCTTAATTAGCCTAGAAATTAGTGAGCCTTATCCCCAGATAAGATCTGGCTTTATGCCATATTATTGCTGTATGGATTACTTTCAACACTGACTCAAGGCTGGGAGTCTGTTTTAGGCATTTGGGAACGTGATGGGATCTCTGTTTTTTTTTTTTTTAAAGAGAGAGAGATCCCCCACTTATGTGCAAGAATTTTTTTTGCAGGAAATGCTGTTGGGATATTCCAATTCAGTTAGAGAAGCAGGGCTAATTGTCTTATTGAAGCACACAAATGAATGTGAAGCTGAAGTGCTTCTGTGAGAGGCTGCTGCGTTGCAAACTGTCAGGGAAAACAAATTATAAAAAATGAAATCTGACCCCCTCAGCAAAACTTCTTAAAATCTTCTAGCAGCATGCTACTTCTGTACTAAAGCAGAATCTAGAGGTAGCATAGGGAGTGCGAAAACCAGAGGGGAGAGAAGTGTTAGGGGCAAGTGCAAAGGTAGGCAGAAGTGGAGGAAGATAGAGCTACTTTCCTGGAGATCTGAAAGAAGGGAAGAAAGCAATTTAAGCCGAACAACCTAGGTTTTAAATGTTTATTATGAACACTTTTTTGTAGAGCATCTTAATTCTATTTTTCTCATTCTTCATAAATACAAAACTCTGCAGAGTTGTCAGCAGAGTATGCTGTATGTACAGTAACTCCTCACTTAATGTTGTAATTCTGTTCCTGAAAAATGCAACTTTAAGTGAAACTATGTTAAACAAATCCAATTTTCCCATAAGATTTAATGTAAATGTGAGGGGTTAGGTTCCAAGGAAATTTGGGGGCAAACAAAAGGCATTATATACTGTACAGTACTGTACTGTGGTTGGGAGGTTCCCCGGCTTACCCCACACTGCCACAGCCTGCTGCTGGCAGGGACACTAGGAAGCACCTTGCGCAGCAGCAGCTTCCCCCCAGAAGAACAGGCGTCGACTTCGCTGGGGGATGCTCCAGGCCCGCCTCTTCCCATCCCCGCTCCGCTCTACTCCAGGCCCACCTCTTCTCACCCCCACTCCACCTCCTCTCCGGAGCATGCTGCATCCCTGCTCTTCCCCCCCCCGCCCAGTGCGTCCCCGCTCCTCCCCTTCCCTTCCAGAAAGGCCTAAGCGCTGCCAAACCGCCAATGGGGGAAGCGCTGGGAGGGAAGGGGAGAAGAGGAGCTTGTGCAATGTTCCCTTGTAAAGTTGCTGCTCTTCCACAGAATCTTACAAGCAGTGGACAGAGCAGGCAGCCAGATGATATAAGGGAGCATTGCACAACTTTAAACGAGCATGTTCCCCAACTTTGAAACAACGTTAAGTGGGAGGACGTTAAGTGAGGAGTTACAGTACTTGAAGTGGCAATTTCCAAGCATGTGTGATATATATCTTAAAATGTGCACTGTGCTGTTTAACTTCCTAATTTACTCTTACCGCAGTAGTAAGTGGAAGAAAATTAGAAAAATGGTCTTTTAGTGTTTGAAAGAGTCTCTACTTTTGCTTGATACATTCTTCCAAGATGGGTAGTAAAATAGTAACCTTACAGAAGATTCTTTTAAAGTTAGTCTTCTATTTAGCTTGCTTTTGACAAAGTCCACTTACTTCACTGTAACATCTTCCATTGAAAGAACAGGAATGAGGATGAAGTCACTGAAAAATGAACTGTTTGGGTTAATTGAGACAGTTATGTACCTATTGGGGTGGGCTTCTTAGTAATGTAATTTTTAATTCTAGTGATGATGATTTAGATGAAGAGGAAGAAGAGAAGATTCCAATGAAGAAAGTAAGTCGTCTTCATATTTGAGACCATGTTTGTCTGGATTTTTGAAAACTTGCAGATCTTTAGTATCAGTCACCCTAAAACATAATGAAAATAGTGGTGTTTACATATTTAGGTAGTTGAAACTTCTGTCTCAGGTACACATGACTATTGTTGCTTTCTGCTTATTTTATGTAATTTAGTTTCCACTTTGAGAGCATTGAGGTAATGCAAAAACCAAAATAGTTCTCAACCCTATATGTACAGCCCTGCAGAAAACTTATCAGTATGCTACAGGAAATTAAACTACCAGCTTTCATTTCATTCAGAATTATTTCACCTACTAATTATATATGAATAGTTATTTAATTCAGTTTCTGTTGTCACAGTTGTGCTGCAGATTCAAAGCCTCTAAATTTTAAAAACATTTTTCCCCAAAGTTTGTTTTTACTTACTGATATTACTAACGTTGTTAGTTGTCTTGAACTTCCAGGTTACGTTTAACTAATCCAGTTGATCCTAGGTCTTTTCTTTGCATGCTGATACATACATTCCTTAATCCTCGTTGGTATATTTGGCCAACTCTCAAACTAAGTATGTGCTAGTTCAAGGCTGCCAAATCTCAGGGTGTTCCAGATCATTCAACAGTAGAATTGAGAGTACCCCAGGGTGCACATCATTTAGTAGAGTTTGCCAGGGGTTGGCATAAACATTGCCGTAATTAGCTAGAAATTGAGTTGGTACAAAATTGGGTATTGGTGGCAGAGGAGTTTGGCTGGGCAAGTCCCATAATGAAAATGGTGTGCAGCCTGGTTTCCAATATTAGTTGGGCCATAGGGTGCACCTCTTCTGAAGAAATCCAGGGATTTCCTGGTAAGCTTGGGTGTTGATCACCAAGTGCGGAGGGGGATGTAAATCTTCAGATAAATTCAGGATATGTCAAGTATTACAGAAGTTTATTTGCATCTTTAAAACTTGCAAAATTATCCTGTGGGAAAACTTTTTATATAAATGAAATATCCAGCTACTTGGGAAAAGCTCATTTGTGGTATTTTTCACTGCAAATGACTGATTTTATGTTTAAAATTGTCAACCTGCACTCCTTAAATTAATGGGCTACTTTACACTTGGTCTAATCTTTCAGCCTTTTTGCAGACTTGGAACAGCATTGCATCACTTCATATTTCAAAAGTTACCTTAATCAAAAGGGCTAGGACTTTGAGGGCCAGTCTGTACACAAACTTGTACTGAAATAACAAAGTAATGCACAGTTTGTTGTTTGGTTGTGAGTTCTGTCCAATCCTAGCTATTCCTCCATTTTCCCTTCAGTTGCTCATATACACTTATAACTAGTGAATTGTAGACTTACAATTGGAGTACAAACCTTGGAATATGTTGAAAGGAAATCTTAATAGCTCCATTGGGCTTTTTCTTATCCATGGCAAGTAATTAACACTTGACCTATCAAATTCCCCATTCCATGTGTGTTCACCCCCTTTGGCCCGGTTATGTGGCAATTCTTCTTGTTCACCGAGTGCCTTTAGACCATTGTTTGCTCTGCAACATGGATCTCGCTATATAGTGATACCAGCTGTTCTCTTGCCCAGAGAGTTAGCTTGGAATAGCAAAAGCAGCAGTGACTTATTTGTCGGTATTGCATATAAGATTTAGTAGAATAAAAAGCAAGGTATCTCCTATGTGTACCCCCTTTGCTCCAGAAAATCTGCAGACTTTCTGGCAAATGACCGGCATATTCATTCTACTTTCATGTGGTGTAACTGACCGGAATTGGTCAATGCCCATCTTAGATCTTTATAACCTAGACAATTTCGTGTCATTCAGATTGTGGTTATTTTCACTGCTAAAGTGAGTTTCCCTCACTATGAGAAATGCAGGGAAAAATCAGTGTTCTCTTAAATGAGAATAAACGTTTCTAGTTGTCAAGTATTAAAAAAAGATAAAAATAAAAGCATCTTTGTTCAAGATAGTTACTAAACAGTTTACTTTTGTCCTCAAATTTGCAGTTATTACATATCTTCCTTCTGTTTTGAAGATGCTAAGTGTAAAATTCTTTTAATTTCAGCCTGCCCGGGATTTGTCAGCAAAAAATACTCCGAAATCAAAGCAGAATGGAAAAGATTCTAAGCCGTCCACACCAGCGTCTAAATCAAAAGTGAGTGACTACGTATAATATGAATGTTGGAAGTGGTGTAACAGTTGTAGTTGCATTCACCCATAACTTGGTTTCTCACTTAAAGACTGGACTCATTTCATTATCCACATCTTTTCATTTAAGGATAAAGTTAGTAAGGGAACTGGGGTATACAGACTCTTGAGTGAGCAATCAGCACTGATCTGAATTTGAAAACAGTATGGTTTATTATCTAGGTTAGCTCATTTTCCAGGATAGGTTGTAGATCGTGGATAATGCGCTGGAGAGGTACAGCGTAAAACTACAATACCCACCTGGGGAAGTGAGGAAACAGATTGACAGAGCAAGACGGGTACCCAGAAATCACCTACTACAGGACAGGCCCAACAAGGACAATAACAGAACACCACTGGCCATCACATACAGCCCCCAGCTAAAACCTCTCCAGCGCATTATCCACGATCTACAACCTATCCTGGAAAATGATCCCTCACTCTCACAGACCTTGGGAGGCAGGCCAGTCCTCGCTTACAGACAACCCCCCAACCTGAAGCAAATACTCACCAGCAACTACACACCACACCACAGAAACACCAACCCAGGAACCAATCCCTGTAGCAAACCTCGTTGCCTACTCTGTCCCCATATCTACTCTGGCGACACCATCAGAGGACCCAACCACATCAGCCACACCATCAAGGGCTCATTCACCTGCACATCCACTAATGTTATATATGCCATCATGTGCCAGCAATGCCCCTCTGCCATGTACATTGGCCAAACCGGACAGTCCCTCCGCAAAAGAATAAATGGACACAAATCGGACATCAGGAATGGTAACATACATAAGCCAGTAAGTGAACACTTCAATCTCCCTGGTCATTCTATTACAGATTTAAAAGTCACTATCATTGAACAAAAAAACTTCAGAAACAGACTGCAAAGAGAAACAGCAGAACTACAATTCATTTGCAAATTCAACACCATTAATCTGGGCTTGAATAGGGACTGGGAGTGGCTGGCTCATTACAAAAGCAGTTTTTCCTCTCCTGGAATTGACACCTCCTCATCTGTTATTGGGAGTGGACTACATCCACCCTGATTGAATTGGCCCTGTCAACACTGGTTCTCCACTTGCAAAGTAACTCCCTGCTCTCCATGTGTCAGTATATAATGCCTGCATCTGTAACTTTCACTCTATGCATCCGAAGAAGTGAGGTTTTTACTCACGAAAGCTTATGCCCAAATAAATCTGTTAGTCTTTAAGGTGCCACCAGACTCCTTGTTGTTTTGATTAATGTAAGTATTAAGCTTAAGAGTTCTTAATACTATCAAATGGCCCCTTAATCAGTGCCAAGCAATTATCTCATGTTTTTGACACAATGACGGCATAAAAAGTCCTTTCCATTTGTTCTTCACTGATCACCTGTGAATTGTAAACTAGGAAAGTTAGGCAGTGCTAGAAATCATTCTGCAAATTTTTGAAATCCTACTGCCATGATTAGTGAGGCAAAGGATTTCTTCTCCACAATAGTGTCCAAACTTCTAACCAATGCATATGAATGAAGATAGTCATCTAGGGAAAAGTAGCAGGCTAGATTTAAGTTGAAAAGCCATCAGTCCAGTTGATAGCTCCCCCCTCACATACAAAAGTCACAATCCAAAAAAACCCCAAACTTTCTGGAGCATTTGGCTTTTTAGTAGCTTTTTGAGATTGTTTTGGATGAGAGTTATCTGAACTTAGTCCAGATAAGGGAAGTAAAGATGGGAAGGGAAAGATTGGGTCTAAGCCTTTGAGCTATAGTCATAGTTCAGACAACTATTTTTTGCTAGAAAGGCAAGAAAAAAATAATTTTCCAGCCAAGCAACTAGAGGCTTGCAAATGTATGATACTATCCCTTTAGCTGGCAGTATCTCTAGTATTATAATTAATAATTGGAGAAGACATATGCACCACTGTTGATTATAGACTTTGCTGATAACCACCAGCCTAATAGTAATCGATTGTCTTAGTGTTTAAGTTGGGTAGTTCCTCTTAAGTTTCACCTTTTTGTTTGTCTTTGGAAGAACTGGGCAGATAATTTTCCTGTGAAGAAAAAGGGACACGGACATTTTTCTGTGATTTGATAATAGACCATTTTGGTAGTACAGTGTGTATTGTATGTAAATTGTTTGTAACATAAATATCAGTCTAAAGTTTGAGTGGTTTGTACATGTGCCCCCTTAAAACCTGTCACCACTTGAAGTAAGGAGCATAAATTAAATAATTTTCCATTTTGTGATGGCTTTTCTAGTAGCTTATTGAAGATGGAGAACATAAAATCTACTGGCGCAACAGTCATACGGAAAATGGAGCAAGAAGGAATCATTCAGTATTAATATCCATATTTGGTCTTAGGATACTTAAATGATGTCCAATATATTTTATGTATTCCGTGGCTTCCTTTGTACTGTTTGAACAATGTTGTAATAACTTCATTTAAAAAAAAAAGCTGAAGTAATGGGAGAATTAAGCTTCTTTGCGATTGCAAAATCTTTACAAATGTGTAACAAACTGCCTGCTTGTTTCAGACTCCGGCATCTAATAAAAAGGAAAATAAACCACAAAGTCCAAAATCACCAAAAGTACCCCTTTCACTAGAGGAGATTAAAGCAAAGATGCAGGCAACCATAGAAAAGGTGAGTTTAAACTGATGGAAATGTTTGTTTTCCAAATGGAATACTTTGTTCCTGATTTCAAGTAGTTCAGCAATGCTATCCTGATGGAAAGGAGATGTGACAAATACCCTAATAGAAGAAGACACTGAGAAGTCAATATGAAAATGGCATTGCAGGATTTCATGTTTTCAGTCTTCCCTGTCTTCAATACCAATTATGCACTCAAACATAAATTTCAAACTGTCTTAAAAGTAGACACCTCAAGTTGTATTTAGATAACTAAAACAACATTTAAATGTCTAATTGGTAATAAAGATGCACAAGTTTGAAAATTTGGCCCAGCCCCACAGATCCTTGTGGGGAATCTGTTAAGATATGGGTATTTTCTAATTTATCACCTTCAATAAAGAGTTTCACAAGCTGAGTTACACCCTCAGTAATACCTGTGTAACCCCCATATCTTCAGTGGGCTTTGGCTAGGTGTAACTGATTCTATAGATGGAGAAACAGGATGCCATTTTATTCACTTTCAAAGTAACCACACCCTTTACAGCGGACTTAACTTGGAGTGAGCGTGAGCATCTCACTTGTGCAGAGTGGGTAAATATTAGTAAGGCTACAATTTAGTCACAGGTATTTTTAGTAGGTCATGGACAATAAACAAAATGCACGGCCCCATGACCTGTCCATGACTTGTACTAAAAATACATGTGATTAAATCTTGGGGTGGGGAGCAAGGGTGCTGGAGCAGCAGCTGCTGTGGCTGTCTCCAGGACCACCTAAGCAGCTGGCCCCAGAGTCAGCCACACTGGCCCCTGCAGAAGTCATAGGGATTGCAGAAAGTCACAGAATCCGTGACAGACATGAAGCCCTAAATATTAGCTTTGTTTTGTCCTTCAGAGTTTGGCTCAAGGATACAAGGCCTGCTGACCACTTTATCTAATTTATAAAATACAAATTGGTTCTAAAATGTAGTCTGACATTTAGTAGAAAACTTGCTTTATCCACACTTTATGGGTGGAAAACACTCCGTTTTAAGCTTACTCATTTTGAATTGTTGGGTATATCACTGCCCTAAATCATCATCCTAACCTTGTAAATACTTCATAATTTTCCTAATGTAAATATAATTTTGAATAGTAATTTTTTTGCCATAGGATTGTACAGGAGAGGTGGTGTTTATTTTAAAGGAAAATACTGAGGGTGTCCACAAGTCACTGGATGTCTTTAAGAACTGTAGTCTGCAAATTACTTGTACATTGAATCCCAGAGATGCATTCCAACTTCATAGATGCCTCACACTTAGGTGCATGTGGATATTAAGAGCCAGCAATATAAGCTATAAAAATGTTGGCCACTGATTCTCTGAGATGTGGTGGTGATAGAATTATGCTTTTTTTTTTTTTTTTTTTTTTTTAAGGTAAGTCAATTGCATAGGCAAGGGCCTCATACTAGGGTGATAGGTTTGGTAAAAGAACCTTGATAATGCTGAAAAAATTATTTTAAATAACTTTTGATGATAGACAGGGTTTCCTGTATAGTTAGCTTTGAAAATTTTTATTTGTACTAAGGTTTTAAAAGACTTCTCTTAAGGGTTCTCCATTTATTGCAGCCATTCAGTGGTTTTACATGCACTAAACCTTTTTTTTATTACAATAGGGTTCTGCCCTTCCTAAAGTGGAAGCCAAATTTGTCAACTATGTTAAGAATTGTTTCCGGACACAGGACCAGAAGGTAACTGAATTTACAGTGGCTTGGAAAAATCCAAAAGAACTTCTGTAACAAGATTTATAGATGCTTTTTTACTTTTAATCTCTACAAGCTTTGGACTGTTTCAAAGGGTTACAAACCACAAACAATACTTCACATTAAATAAATGGAAACTGTTTTAAGGGTTTAGTTGGCAAAGATGGAAAAGCTAATGTTTTATTACATTTTTCCAGCTTTTATATGGTTAGTGAATTATCTCTTGCTTACTAAACCCACAGAATTTTCCTTTTGGCACCATATTGGCTAAGGAAATGAGCTGTGGTTTTCCCTGCTGCTGAATTTGGCGACTTGGGCAGTCTGCTCTTAAACTTTCTTTTGTTAGGGGATGGACTGGGAAGGGGGAATTGTTTTGCAGTAGACATTATGGCAGTCTTATTTCTTTGTCTTCCAAAGTCAACTCCTCTCTTGTGAGAGGGCATGCCAAAGGCTGGTATCAGAAAGGTACAGGATTAGTTATTGCTTGACATTAGACTAACCCTGTATGCCTTAGATTTCCCTATCAAAATTCCTGAAACATTAAGGAATTTTGTCATTGGAAGAAGGCTTTATGCTTTCCTGCTTTCTCCAGTGGTTCAAAGGTGTTAAATTGACTGATAGACAAAATCATAGGTTCTTGAAAGAAAATGTTTAAAAGCAGTTAGTCCCAGCTACTGAAGTTGATTTGACTTAAGTCAGGGCAGACAGGGTTCAGCCAATATTTGCCTAACTGGTCCACCACACCCTTCCTTTTGATTTTCCTTCACTAGATTCTTAGTGTGCAGTCTTTTATTAAAAAAAAAAAAATAAACTTTCATTTTTAAGTTTTGGGGAAAAGTATATTTGGTTCAACAAAGTGCATGGCTTATACTCGGCATAGTATGTAAAGGATTTGTTGCCACATTTTTACTAAACATCAACATTTTTGAGCCTCTTTCTACAAAACTTTCAGGTGTAATCATTTTAAGCTCTTGTGGCTAATCAGTATTAAAGCAGAGTAGAAACTTGCCTTCTTACCTGCACATTGTTTGCCACATATAGCACTTTTTAGAGGATGACAACTTCTTAACACAAACATCCAAAAACACGACTTACTATGTGTTCAACGTAGAGTTGGATACAGTTTTTTTTCCCCCCCGAGTACAGCATTTGTGTTGCTTTATTTTAATACTTTTAACCAATAGTATAAATGTGTGGAGTAAAGATAAATACAGGAGTAATGATTTTTAAAATACTTCATATATACAGGCATAGTTCAATCCAGTTACCTCCAAGTTGTACTATCCTGAAGATTAGTAATTAGACCATTCTTAACTTCAACTTCTAACATTTTTGTGTACACTTTCAGGTTATTCAAGCTCTCTGGCAGTGGAGACAGACTCTGTAAGAAAGAAAACAGTTTAAACCGTTCATTAAAATGTGCAGTCTTATTTCTGTAACCATTAATAATTGGCTGTCCTTTTTATATATGCTGAAAGAACTTTCCCTACTGCGTCTGATAAATGTCGTCCAGAATACTTTGCCAAGAATGTGTTGTCCAAAATGCCTGTTTAGTTTTTAAAGACAGAACTCCACCCTTTGCTTCATTTTAAATATGTATGGAATGTTTTGATAAGGCATAGTAGAGGTGGTGGTCAGACAAATGGAAATGGTGGGGAGACTAAATGTACATGTGAAAATAAAATTTAGTATTTTGATAAAGTACTATCGTTTCTTTATTTTTGTGGGCTTAGGGGTTGGGTTGCCTGTGTATTGAATGAGAGCTTTTAAGTTCTCATAGGAGTTGCTAAATGTATTCCACATTTTTACCCAAACATGCCTCAGAATCTATCTTTAAATGAGATTTTTTTTTTAAAGGTTGGGGACAATGTCTGAAACACATTGAAGATTGTCAGCCTTACAAACACAACTCTTGCACCATATATTATTGATCACATGAGCACAGGTGCTGAATGTTATTAAATAGCAAGAAACATGGTTGGGGGAAATGATGGATTAATCCTGGCTGCACTCATTTGAAGAAAAGACCTTATCCTTAATTTCCCAGTCTGTCCCCAAGTGTCTGTCTTCCCTCTAAGGAGCTTGTATTGGGCCTAATGAGCTTTCTGTGGAAAAATTTGCAGAACTGTGTGGGAGTGCCTGTTCTTTGAGTGCTGTGGTATGCCAGTGTTCTCTGGTTTGGAGTAAACATTTTTAAGACCAGTGGGCTAAAAGTTTTGGAGGGTACATTAGGAAACAGTCTTTAATAGGACCTATTCTTGGAATTAACACTGTTCAGAAGATTTTGACACTGCTTGTGGAGATGTGCCATGCATATCACAGCTTCTCCATCTAACACTAGAGAGCATAGCTCTTTTATTCCAAATCAATGGATATCCTTGTTCTCTGACAATTAAAACAGCTAATCCTTTGTACAGATGCCCCTTGTGCCAAGCTTTGGGGCTTTGGACTAAAGTAGCTTCTGGTATGAGTTAATGCCTTTCCAAGTCTCTACTCTGAAAATGTGGATGAGGCAGTCTGCAAAGTGTATAAATCAAAAATCTTAGAAATGGCAAAGTTGATAAGTAGAGTCAGCACTAGACCCAATATTGTGATTACTGCCTAAGGGAGGGCATGAAAAGGTAGTGTTAAAAACAAAAGTTGAGAGAATTGCCTTCCAAGTTGAATTCTGAAAACCTGACCAATTCTTGCTGTGAAATGAAAATGCCAAGGTAAGGCATTGACCCTTGTGTGTTGAAGCAATGGAAAGGAGCAAGTGAATGATACGGTGTCTATCTACCACTTAACACATTACTTGGTATCTTTCATTTCTGATCAGGCTATACTCAAACACTTTGTGGTAGGTGGTAATAACTGTATATTGGACAGGATGCAGCCCAAGTATTGCAAGTGCATATCTGGTTTATACTGTGACTATATAAGATTGATAAATGCCCCTTATGTCAAGCTAGTCCTAAATTCTGCAACAAGGTCTGTATCAAATGGGAGATGCAGCAGCAGCATTTAAGGAAAAGAGGAAAAAATGGCTACTACAGTATCCTGTGTTAATCTGAGGCTGTCTCTGTGCTGTCTTCAGTGTACTGCAGATTTTTATACTGATTGCAGAGGCATTGTAGAAGTTGAGGGGCAGGGACTTAAGTTTTGGCAGCCTAGTAGACAGCTGGTGCTCTTATCACCTGTGGAGTTGAGGCACTTTGGGATAAACTCATTAGCTGGATATTTTAGTAAACATAATGATAGTCCAATTCACATCACTCCACTCTCCCCATCTATTTCCCAGTGGTTCCCAATGCACTCCTCCTTTTCTTGTTACTCACATAGGATTTGGGGACCACCTTAGTTGCATTCCCTTCTCATGGTATGGTAACAATTACACCGGTACTGGCCCCACAGGTTGTGGCTATTATTTTCCAGGTGGATGGGTATGTTTTCGCAAGTGTGGATAAATATGGGCTAGCCTCCTGATTTAACACTAACGGTCATTGTTCTGATGAAGTGTCTCTCATGATATCAATTAACATTAACTGAGCATTTTGTATACTTACACACACTTCTCCCCAAGTTAGCCTTCTGAAGCCATCCCCCCACCCATTTTCACGAGGTCTCCTGCGTAATGAGTTAACTGCAGGTTCACCTCTACTCAGTAGCGTAGCTAGCAGGGGAGCAGCCGCTCCCCCACTGAGCACAAGTGGTGCCTTTTTAATTTTACTCACCTGGGAGCAGGTGGGGGGGAAGGCACCACCTGCTGCGGTGCTTTTACTGATCGGGCAGTGCTCCGGGGCTTCGGCGGTGGGACCTTCACTCGCTTCGGGTGTCTTCAGTGGCACTGAAGCTTCATCACCGTAATGCTTCCAGAGACCTGCAGAGTGAGTGACGCTCCCGCCGCCGAAGACCTGGAGCGCTGTCCCGTCAGTAAAAGCACTGCAGTGGGTGGTACCTTTTTTTTTTTTCCCCCTGCTCCTCCCTCCACCTGGGTACGCCACTGGCTCTACTACTGTCCTCCATCCCAGGGCAACTGCTGATGGTTGCTGTGCTATTAATTCATTGATTTGTTGTTGAAATCTCACATTTTGGCTTATCAATTGTTTGGTTACCCACTCATCCCCCAGATTCCAGGTACCCAGTACAGTGTTCCCTACTGCCCACAATCCCCTTTTCTGATGATTCCAGGTGCGTTCCCTCACCCCCTCCATCCCCCAATCAAATTGTTTCAATCCTTTTATGTATGCACTACAGTTGGGATGAATTGGGTCCACTCACCATTCCTTGGGGTGTACAATCCATGTAATAGAGTGAAAGAACATGTTGAAAAGTGCTGGCTGCACTCGCTCCCACAATGGTTCCCATATGTTTGGTTGTCACGGAATATTCTCAGCTCCAGGCTGCTGCCAATTTAAATTTAGGTTCTTCCAACTTTGCATCCATATAACCTGTAGGGTTACATTCTTCAAAATGGTTAACTCATCATACAGCCAATGTCACATGGGGGATTTTATGCCCAGTGTGATATGTACATCATAATCACACCTTTGGGGATAATCCTCCATGGAAGTACCATTGTGATTACATGTGGGAACATCACATCCTAATTGTGGAGCCTTATTTTCCCAAGAGGGTTCATATACCCTAGGAGACCAGAGAGTTATATTCCTTGGACCCCCTGTGACAAACCACATGGCTGGATAAGTGAGCCTCCCACTATCATTGTGGCAGTGCCCAGGGAGTACCATGCAATATTTCCTGATAAATTTGATATTCTCCACTGGGTTGGGATTCCCCCATCTCATCCATAAACCATACACTGGCACTGCCAAATTCCTGTTGGAGGGTTGGTGGTACATCTTTCTATGGGGAAATTCTCATAGTCCTTATTAGCTGCAATACCACATGTTGCGGGTGTAGTAGTCCATGTGTTTCCTCCTTTTGACAATTCACATCATGGAATTTGAGAAGAATTTATAACTAACTATTGTGTTTAACAGTAATGATCGTTCCACCCGGGCCAGGGAATTCCCATCTTTTCTCCTCTGTGGATTAACCTGTAATATACATGACAGCATTTATGCATCCCCTTTCCCAATCCAGTTTGTGAGGAGAAAAAAAACAAAAAACCCTTTTTATTTGTGCGCAATGAACCCACTCTCACCCTCCAGTCTCTATACCCAATAACAACAGACTGGGTCCCAATCGGTCAAGGACCAGGTAGGGGCCCCTCCATTTACAAGCTGGGAATGGGTGGTGGTGACCTAGAATCCTGTACATCACTATATCTCCCACTGTGGGTAGATCACACACACTCCCTGGGCAGGTTCATACCATGCTTTGATCCTTGCTGCTCCTTGCTACACTTGCCAGGCCACCGCCTACTGTACCTGTTTCACATGGTCGATTAGGGTTAAAATCCATTCTTGTGTTAGGCCGTGTGTAGTGACTTCCCCAGGTACTGGGGTGAGTAGATTTTCCCACCGTTACATGGGCCTTCCTATGAGAGCCTTGTATGGAGAAAATCCTGTGCCCTTTGATTCTCGGGCCCTTATTCTCATTAAGACAAAGGGCAGTAACTGTGACTGTTTTTTCCCTCCCATTTCCACTCTCTTTCTCAGCTCACTTTTGATGGTGCGGTTCATGCATTCCACCTGCCCCGCAGCCTGTGGGTGATAAGCAATATGGAACAACTATGTGATTCTGGTGAGGGCTGAGAGCTCCCCCAACAGGTCCAACCGGAAAGCCGCTCCTCGGTCTGAGTCAATCACCTTTGGGACCCCCCAATGAGTGAATATCTCATTTAACAATTTTTCAGCAGTTACCCGGGCAGTTTGATACTTTGTGGGGAACGCTTCCACCCACGTGCTGAAAGTATCCACTACCACCAACATGAATCGATTTTTCCTTTTATCTGGTCTTAGGGGTCCTGTGTAGTAAATTTGTATTCTTTCCCAAGGTCCCCTTGGGGCTTGTCTCATTAAGTCTCCTCTTAGCACCTTGTAAGGTGGATTGTGCCTGGCACAGTCCAAACAACATTCCAGGTGTGACTTTAAATTGGCTGCCGTTCCTGTCCACCAGCACAACTTTTTTAAAGTTCCCAGTGTCTCTTCAAACCTGGGGTGTCCCCCTGCCAAGCTCCCATGTACCCAGCTTAAAAAAGCTGTCCGTCTTCCTTGAGGGCACAGCATTACTGGTCCCTCAGCTGTTAGGACACACCAAATACCTTCCCTTAGTACCACTTTTGGCACATGTTTATCCCCAAGTTTTGTGATGCCTTCCAGTCCTGGATCAGATTATTGCAACTCCCGAATTTGCCCTCCCGATCCGTGTCCATCCCACTTCGTGTTACCACTGCTACAGGCACACTCTGCTGTGGTTCCCATGGCCTCCATTGCAGCCCGCTTAGCCTCTGTATCGGCCAGGTTATTCCCTTTGCTTAAGGGTCCTGTTTTCTTGTGTGCCTTTACCTTTACCACATTGATTTGTGCAAAACTGTGACTAAGCTCCTCCACTTGTTTCCACCAGCCAGCATGCTTGATTGTGGAGCTGTCTGTTGCCCTGAACTGATTATCTGCCCACCATCTCGGCATCAGTGTGACCCCACGAAATACATAATCCAAATCCACCCTCCCCCACAACATTCTGGCTCAAATTTGGGATCTACTTCATTTAAAACTGTTAGCAAGGCTGCCAGTTCTTCCTCCTGAGCTGACCTCACTTCTAGTGAGAAGCCAATGGTGCTGACTATCTCAGTTCCTATGATTCCCACAACAGCTAAGCCTGCAGTTTTTCGCACACACCCCCCTGCCCCAATACATACAACTTCCATCCAAAAACCATACCAGTGTGTCCTTTACCTGATTGGGGTTAGCCGCTCGAAACACCTGGTGTTGGGTTTTACCTGGGCTGGCTTCACATTGGTGTGGGGTGCCAGCCAGGTGTAATCTGGCTACCCAGACTAGGGGTTCCTTTACCACTTCTGCAGTAATATTTTCAGCTTGTAGAGCCAGTAACCACTTTGCAATATGCTGCCTACTCACTTGTCCCTGTAAAATAGTATGCATGTTTAGCAGCTGGAGGGGGTCATGATGGGACCGGACTATTACCTTCTGCATTCCCGTGAGGTATTTGAATTTCCCTACCCTCCAGTAGGTACACAACACCACCTTTTCACACCATCCATACTTAAGTTCCACAACACTCAAAAGTCGGGAGGCAAAGGCCTAAGGTCGGTCCTTTGCCCCATACATGTGTGTTAATGCACACCCAATGGTAGTGTCAGATACCAAAGGGTACAGGTAAAATGGTTTCTCCCCATCTGGGGATACCAGCACTGGAGCATTGGCCAGGTGTTCCTTTAGTACCCTCACTGCCTCAGTCAGGGCCGGATTAACTTTTTGTGGGCCCAGCGCCAAACATATTTGTGGGTCCCTCTGGAGAATGAAGGGGCCAGGGGCAAGAGCACAGCGAGCAGGGTGGATTTGATTTAAATCATGATTTAAATCACTAGTCAGGAAGACTCAATTTAATCATGGTTTTCTACATAAAAGTGCATTCTTGTTGGTTGTTATAACCTTAATACATATTCTTCACAACTCAGAGATAGATGTAGGTTTCATTTTTAGAAGGTACACACTATACATTTTTAAACAGTGATTTATTTTTTACAGCTATATCATAAAATGAATGATTGTTTGGTTATTTCATTTACCAGAGATAATTGAAGCAGATATTTATGAAGTCATTGGGAGGTGAACTATCTCCAGTTCAACAGGTTAATCATTAATATTTGGAGGATTTTCTTGCCAGGCTATTATTAGGAGGAGAACATCACCAGACAGACATTTAAATTGTTTTATTTAACTAAAACAACAACATTAAGTATTCTGGATTTTTTTCTTCAACAGCAAACAATATTTTAACAAAAAAGCATATGTTCCTCGCTTCTCACATTTATCTCCAGACTTCTTCTCCCTGTCCAGATCTATTCCGCCCCCAACACTCTTCTATTCATTGAACTTTTTGAAACTTTTCACTTTTAAAGAGAGGTAAGGGATTGACTCTGTGTACACAAATTTGAAAAGGGACAATAGAGTTGAGGTCTGTTATTTCTCACTTCTATATATTATTAATTTATTTAAAAACATTTTTGCTGTTAACAAGCATGTTACCTCTGGAGACACAAATCCACAGTTTGAGAACTGCAAAACTAAACATCTCTGATGGTATTGTCTAGATTGAACACTGAGTCCCATTGGGTAGATATAAAGATTAACCTAAATCATCTATACCAGTGGTTCCCAAACTTGTTCCGCCGCTTGTGCAGGGAAAGCCCCTGGTGGGCCGGGCCAGTTTGTTTACCTGCTGTTTCCGCAGGTTCGGCTGATCGCGGCTCCCAGTGGCCGCCGTTCGCTGCTCCAGACCAATGGGAGCTGCTGGAAGTGGCGTGGGCCGAGGAATGTACTGGGAACCACTGATCTATACAGAAGCCTGTGGAACCCCATAAGATTGGGTCCCTAATCCATGAACTATTATAATTCATTTACAAAACTTTTCTTAAATATTACATGAATATATTGTCTCATACTATAGAATTAGAATTTATAATCCCATTCCATGATGAGATATAATGTTTCTTAATTAAAACTATCTTTAGATAGGATTTTTCCTCAAAAATCTGATTTAAATTTAAAAAAATCTGATTTTTAATTTTTTTTAAAAAAAAGTCATTGATTTTTATCCACCCTGACAGCGGGGCATGGTGGTGGGGGAAGGATTGGTCCCCAGCTGGAGCGAGGCAGGGGTCGGGGCAGGAGCACAGCGGGGCATCGGGGGTGGTGGTGAAGGATTGGTCCCCAGCTGGAGCGAGGCAGGGGTCAGGGGCAAGATGAGCACAGTGGGGGATGGGGGGAGGATTAGTCCCTGCTGACTGGAGCAAGGCAGGGGCCGGGGGCAAAAGCACAGCAGGGCAGGAGCTAGGGTTGGTCTCTGGAGCAAGGGAGGGGCCGGGGGTAAATGGCAAGCGCAGCAGGGCTGGGGAGGGGGTAAACAGGATCCCCCCCCCCGCCCCTGCCCACATAGAGTGGGTACCTACCTTCTCCCTGGTTCTAGCCCATTCTCTTCGTCTCTCTCTGCACTGAGCTGAGGGTGGGGGTGCACTGAGCACAGGGCTGGGGGTGCAGGGTCTGGTCAGGAACTAGGGTTAGGGCGGGGGCTCAGAGTTGGGGCAGGAGGTTGGGGTGTGGAGCGCTTACCTGGAGCAGCTCCCATTTGGTGCAAGGGGTGCAGGTGGGAATGGGGGGGTGCAGAAGCTCCCGTTTGGTGCTCAGTGTGGGGGTGGGATGTGGGGGGGTGGAGGAGTCAGGACTGGGGGCTGAGGGTATGTGAGGGGGGTGCAGGAGTCAGGGCATGGGATGTGGGGGGGCTGGGTATGTGTGTGGGGGCTGGGTATGTGTGGGGGGGTGTGAGGCCTGAGCAACATAACTTACGTCCACTTAAGCACCGGTGTGGACAGTGCTATGTTGGTGGGAGAGCTTCTCCTGCTGACATAGCTATCGCCGCTCACTGGGGCTGGAGTAATTAAGCTGATGGGAGAGGTCTCTCTAAAGGAATCCTGTTTATCTACCTGAATGTTAGAAGGGTATTGACCTTCTACTTAAATAGGCCCAAGCAATTTAGGAAGTCACCTGAGCTCTTCATTTCCTTCACAGCTAGATCCATGATGTCCTCGAGCTCTACTCAGAGACTATTGAAAGGGATATTTGGATGTATTATCACTTGTTATAATGCTGCGGACATTCATTTGCCCCCCAAAGGATGATAGCACATTTCAACCAATTCACAGGCAACATCTGCAGCATTACTGAAGAATGTACCAGTATCTGAATTATGTAGGGCCTCAGTACATACGTTTTCAAAATATTATGCCCTGATCCATGCTGTCAGATCTGATATGGAACTTGGTTCTTCTTCGAATGCTTGCTCGTGTCCATTCCATTCTAGGTGTGTGCAGCCGTGGGAGATTTTTGCCTTAGCGGTATCCATAGGCTTGGCTGTAGCGCCCTCTTGAGTGTCGCGCCTATGCATCAGTATATTAGGCACCGCCAGCCCTATGCCCTCTCACTTCCTTCTTACCGCCCATGGTGATTAGTCGGAGAGCCTTTCCCTTCTCTTGCAAGGGCTAGCAGTTCTTCTACTTCAGTCTTTGAGCCTTATGGCCTTGTAAATAGTTTGTTTACAGTATTAGTTAATAAATAGTTGTTAAGTAGTGTAGTTAAACATAGAGTCCCAGCGAGGGCTTTGCCCCAGGCAGGGCATGTCCCGGTCTCCGAGTTTTAAGCCCTGCTCTGACTGTAACAGGCCTATGCCTATTAGTGACCCCATAGCAGCTGATTCAAATGCCTGGGGGAATCACATGTGAAGGAGAAGTGTCGCATCTGTAAGAACTTTCTTCACAGAACTCAGAAAGAGTGAGACATACATTTGAGGGCTCTCCTCATAGAGGCTGCTCTCTGCCTCGCATCTGAGCCTTCCCGGCCAGACTCTGCCCTGAGCACCTCGGCCTCGGTGCGCAGCACATCCCCAGCACTGAGCTCCACCTGGCACCACTCCCCGTCACCCGTGCCTAAGAAGAGGTTGAGAAGAGTGACTCCCTGGCACTGTGCAAGAAGGGCAAAGGACCAGTTCAGGCTGACAGCCCACACCGGAGCCACATAGCCCTCTCTCCCCCCGATGGGGCCCTCTAGCCCCCTGAGGGATCCTGCACCAACTCCAGGGAGCAGTAGGGGACCCAGAATCATGGCAGTGCCAACGCCTTCCCAGGCTCTCCCGGCGCCCAGAGAGCAGAGGCCTCTACTAGTGCCGCTGGCACCGCGTGTGCTGCAGGTCACAGCAAAGGCTCCCAGTGAGGGCAAGCCAGCCGTAAAGACCCCCCCAGAGGAAGGGCAAATGATGCCGGTCTCCGGAGACGAGACAGTCTCCACGCCCCAGGTCTCTGTCTTCTGTGGGACAGCCTACATCACTGGCACCATGCTCACGGTCTCCTCCCTCTTGATGTGGGTCACCTAGAGGAAGGCATTGATCACCGTATCACCGGCACCAATCATCCTTCTGCCGGCTGTCTCCTTGGCGCAGATCCCTGCGGTGGGAGCAGTCTCTGTTGCAGTACCGATACACCCGGCCCTGGCACTGATCCTCCTACTCGAAGCACTGGTCTCCCGTGGCAACAGTTAGCCGTGAGATGCAAGTTTCTGTGGTCACTGGACGCTGTTTCCTCTGGTTTGGAAAGAGAATTCAGCCCTTCACCAAGACAGCACCAGCGTGAGAGGGCACCTGAGGCTGTGTCGACCTCTGCAATGTCATCATGGCAGCAAATCCAGTGACCAGCACAATGGCCCTAATGGAGCGCATGGGGCATGCCTGTGATGCCGATGCCTCAGTCAGTTAATTCCTCAGCTGCCGTCTCAGAGCAGCAACCAACGGCACCGACGGCACTAAGCTTGGAGACTGGGGTAGAGGAGCAAGTGCCTACCCCAAAACCCTCTTCCCCCATGGGGGATGATCCCTCAGGGCCTCCCCCGGTGACCCAGTCATCGTCCTTGTTCCCAGATGAGGTGGTGGCGGGCCCCTCCCACGCCAGCCCACCAGACGATTTCAAAGAACATTAAGCCTTGCTTCATAGGGTGGCTACAAACTTGGGCTTGGAAGGAGAGGAGATGGCCAAATAGGTAGACACCCTATTCAATGTGCTCTCAGTCTCTACCCCCGCTCGTGTGGTGCTACCAGTACACAGCGGGGTCCTAAAAATAGCAAAAGCCCTTTGGCAAACTCCTTCTTCCATCCCTCCCACCTCCAAGAGGGCCGAGAAAAAGTATTCATCCCGGCCAATGTGTTCAAATATCTGTATACTCACCCTCCTCCAGGCTCGCTGGTTGTCTCGGCGGACAACGAGAAATACAGATGGGGCAAACCAGTTCGACCCCCAAGAATAAAGAGGTCAAGATGCCGGACCTTTTTGGGAGAAAGATTTATTCGACGGCTAGCCTTCAGTTCTGGGTGGCCAACCACCAGGCTCTCTTGGGGAGGTACAACTTCAAGTTATGGGACTCCCTCCATAAGTTCAAGGACTCGCTGCTCCAGGACTTGGCCCAGGAATCTTGGGCCCTGATGGAGGAGGATATGACGGCTCCAAGGTGCTCCCTCCAAATGGTGTGGGATGCGGCCGATTCGGCAGCTAGGGTGGTCATGTTGGCGGTGGTCATGAGGCGCAGCTCCTGGCTTCAGACCACTGGCCTTTTCCAGGAAATGCAGGCCTTGATCCAGGACCTTCCCTTTGATGGGAATAGTCTCTTCACAGAACAAACTGATGCGAGGCTGCACAGGCTGAAGGACATTCGGGCCACTCTTCGCTCACTGGGTCTGCATATGTCACAGTTGGCGAGGAAGCGGGTCCAGCCACCGCCACCGCCAAGGCCTTGGCAGCCTCGACAAGGGCCTGCAAGGAGAAGAGATAGAGACACGAGTTTTGGTCATCGCCTCCCTTCCTCCTCCTGCTCCCCTGCGCAACCCGGCCTGTCAAAGTCTCATGGCGGCCAGAAGCACTCATTTTGAGGGTGTGCTTGAGAGCAGTGCCACAGTCAACTCCCTGGATCCGCCTCATTCTTTCCTCAGCCATCTTCGTCCCTACCGTTCGGCCTGGTCACGGGTCACCTCGGACCGTTGGGTGCTAGAGATTGTTTCTCGGGGCTACACCCTGCAATTCTCAGCCAGCCCCCCTCCCACCCGCCTTTCCTGTCCCTCTTGAGGGACCCTTATGAGAAACTCCTCATTCAAGAGGTCAAGAACCTAACACAGCTGTGGGAAGTGGAAGAGGTCTCCTGGAACATGAGGGGAAAAGGGTTCTACTCCTGTTAGACCCCCTTTCGCTTTTGAGATTAGGAAATAAGACCCATTCTGGACCTGCGCCTCAACAAGTCTCTCAAAAAGTTGAAGTTCCGCATGGTCTCCCTGGCCTCCATCATCTCCTCCCTGGATCCAAGAGACTGGTACGCACCCTCAATCTGAAGGACGTTTATTTACATATCTCCATCTTCCAAGGTCACAGACGATTCCTCCGTTTTGTGGTGGGCGGGCACCATTTCCAGTTCATGGCGCTGCCCTTTGGTCTCTCCTCTGCCCCGGGGGTGTTTACAAAATGTATGGCACCAGTGGTGTTTACCTAAGGTGTCGAGGGGTTCAGAACTAACCATATCTCAATGATTGGCTCATCAAGGGCAGATCTCGGGATCAGATGCAAAGAAGCCTCGATCTGGTTCATTCCACCTGCTGCGGTCTGGGCTGGTTGAGAAATGAAAAGAAATCAACCTTAAGGCTGGTGCAATGAATAGAGTTCACTGGGGCAGTTCTCAACTCCACATGAGCCAGAGTCTTCCTTCTGGAGACATGTTTCCAGGCCATGTTGGATCTGATCTCCCATGTGGAAAACTACCCGCTCACCACTGCTCACACCTGCCTGCGGTTGTTAGGACTACATGCCCACATGTACGTACGTGGTCCAGCATGCCCAGCTCCATCTCCGGCCACGGCAAATGTGGTTGGCGTCAGTCTACATCCCCAACAGACACGATCTAGACCGGGTGCTCAGGGTGCCGGTTCACATCCGATTGTCCCTGGATTGGTGGCTGAGCCCTGAATTGGTGTTGGAGGGAGATCCTTTTGTGGCCCCGGCTCCATCGCTGACCCTGGTTTCTGATGCCTCGAACCTGGGGTGTGGAGCCCACCTGGGCGAGCTCATCATGCCCGCAAGGCCGCTGGTCATGGGATGATCTGTCCCTCCACATAAACATCAGGGAGCTCAAAATGGTTTGCCTGGCCTGCCAGGCTTTCCTGCCCCATGTGAAAGACAAGGCGATGCAGGTCCTGACAGACAATACTGCAGCAATGTATTACATCAACAGGCAGGGCAGGGCCTGATTGTTGGCCCTTCGCCAAGAAGCTCTCCGCCTTTGGGGTTTCTGTGTGCGGCATGCCTTCCATCTGGTGGCTGCGCATCTGCCCGGGGCCAAGGACATGGTAGCAGATTGCCTCAGTAGGACCTTCTTGTCTCACCACGAGTGGTTGCTCCACCCGGAGGTGGTCAGTGTGATTTCCGGAGGTGGGGGACTCCCCAGGTGGACCTATTCGTGTCCCATCAGAACAGGAAATGTCACGTGTTCTGCTCATTCCGGAAATTGGACAGGGGCTCCCTGTCAGACGCCTTTCTGCTCCCATGGTCTGGGGCTGTGATGTATGCCTTCCCACCAGTGCTGCTAATCCACAAGGTCCTTATGAAGATCAAACAGGACAAGGTGAAGGTGATCCTGATAGCTCCTGCGTGGCCTTGGCAACACTGGTTCGGCACACTGCTGGACCTTTTGGTGGCCGCCCCACTGCAGATGCCTCTCTGGCCAGACCTGCTGTCCCAGAACCACGGCAGTATCCTGCATCTGAACCTGGCAGTGCTGCACTTGACAGCATGGCTTCTGCATGACTAAAGGCAGAAGAACGGGAATGCGTGGTCCGGGTCCAACAGGTCTTATGGGTAGCAGAAAGCCCTCCATCAGCGCCACCTATCTGGCCAAGTGGAAGAGGTTCATAGGCTGGGCCTCGGACTCGGGTATCCGGGCTGAGCAGGCCTCGCTGCAGGCTATCCTGGACTATCTTATGCAAATCAAGCTCCAGGGGTTGTTCTTGGCACTGATCAAAGTCCATTTGGCTGCTATTTTGGCTTTCCACCCTCTGCTCCAGGGCAGGTCGGTCTTCACTCACAACATAATGGTCCGTTTTTTGAAAGGTCTGAAGTATCTCTACCCACACATCAGGGATCCCGTCCCTTCCTGGGACCTGAATCTTGTGCTGTCGCGGCTCATGGGCCCTCCCTTTGAGCCTGTAGCTTCCTGCTCCCTTTTCCTCCTCTCCTGGAAAGTTTCTTTCCTGGTCGCAATAATGTCCGCCCGTAAAGTCTCTGAGATCAGGGCGTTTACTTCAGAGCTAGCCTAGACGATGTTCTACAAAGACAAGGTCCAGCTCTGGCCTCATCCAGTGTTCCTGCCCAAGGTAGTTTCACAGTTTCATACCAGCCAAGACATGTACTTACCTGTCTTCTTTCTGAAGCCCCATAAATCGGAAGAGGGGCACAAATTGCACGCCCCGGATGTCAGGAGGGTGCTTGCCTTCTACATTGACAGGACCAAGCCATTTCGTAAGTCAACGCAGTTGTTCGTTGCGGTTTGTGGCAGACAGGATGAACAGTGGCTCAGTGTTTGCGCAGAGGATTTTGTCCTGGATCACGGCCTGCATCTGTTACTGCTATAACCTGGCAAAGGTGCCTCCACCGGCGACCGTGACTGCCCACTCGACTAGGGCGCAGGCTTCATTGGTAGCCTTCCTGGCCCAGGTGTTGATTCAGGATATCTGCAGGCCCGCTACCTTGTCATCTATCCACTCGTTTACATCTCATTATGTGCTCACCCAGGAGGCCCGAGATGATGCTGGCTTTGGTAGAGCATCATGCAAGCCGCATGACCGTGAACTCTGAGCCTGCCACCAGGGATACTGCTTGTGAATCACCTAGAATGAAATCGACATGAGCAAATATAACCCACACACCTCCTGGGTGTGGTGTTCTGTCCCATCTAGTGGCACCGAGACCACTTAGAGAGAGAGTTAAATGAGTTTGCTCTACAGTCTTAGCTAAGAGCCAGTTGGCTTTTAGCTCATGCAGTAGAGGCTCATGCACTAAACTCCAGAGGTCACAGGTTCAATCCCACCGGCCGACAACCAGGGTCTGTCGACATTACAAGTGGGGGCTCATCTGAGATTTCAACTGGGAAGTCTCTGAAGCTCAGGACGCGCTTCCTCAGCTAGTAGAAGTATATAACCGACACACCTCCTGGGTGTGGTGTTCTGTCCCATCTAGTGGCACGAAGACCACTTAGAGAGAGAGAGAGACAGAGTTAAATGAGTTTTCTCTATAGCCTTAGCTAAGAGCCAGTTGGCTTTTAGCTCATGCAGTAGAAGCTCATGCACTAAACTCCAGAGGTCCCTGGTTGAAACCCGCCCGCCAACGGCCGGGGTCTTTCAACGTTACACAAGCACTTGAAGAAGAAAAAACGGTTACCTAACTTTTGTAACTGTTCTTCTTCGAGATGTGTTGCTCATGTCCATTCCATTACCTACCCTCCTGTCCCTCTGTCGGAGCTGCCGGCAAGAAGGAACTGAGAAGGCATAGGGCTGGCAGCACCTAATATACCGATGCATGGGCGCAGCACTCACGGGGGTGCCAGCCCTACGGATACTGCTAAGGCAGAAATCTCTGACTGCCATGCATGTGGGTGCGTGCAAACCTAGAATGGAATGGACATGAGCAACACATCTCGAAGAACAACAGTTACGAAATGATGGTAACTGTTTTTTCTGTAGTACTATCTTCAGTTCTGGACTCTCTTCTGAAGCTCCCTCCTCTATCTGGGGATACTGCTCGGAAATCACATGAAGCAGAGCACCCATAGGGACACTACTCAAAGAAGAGGTTACTCAATTTGTGCAGTAACTGTGGTTCTATGAGATGTGTGTTGCTATGGGTGCTCCGCTAACCACCCTCCTTCCCCTCTGCTTTGGACTGTTCCTTTCAATGGAGAAGGAACTGAGAGCAGTTTGCCCATGCAGTCCTATATAGCCTCAGTATCTGGCATGAGGAGGCATAGGGTGCATGCACAGGCCAAATGAACATGGCTAACTGGAAAATCTCCCATCAGGCACATGTGCAGCTGAAGTGGAGCACCCTTATGAGTACGCATCTCAAAGAACCACAGTTACTACATAGAGTGAGTAACTTCTTCTGTGTAGCTCGAAAGCTTGCCTCTTTCATCAATAGAAATTGGTCCAATAGAAGAGATTACCTCACCCACCTGTCTTTCTAATATCCGCCCAAGTTAGACTGTTATGCCTTTGTGCCTGTAGACTTTGAAGCTCTATGGAATAGGCATTCTGTTTGTCAACTGACACAATCTGCCTGTGGCAGTGCCATGTGCCAGGGTGTTCTTGGTAACAGGACCCTGGCTATGGAATTCCTTACTAGAACAGATCAAATTGAGTGAGATACTGGCCACCCTCAGCTCAAAATGAGAGACCAGAGCCTTTCCCACATAACTATTTCACATGCACGCTCGCAAACATACAATCTGCAGCCAAGGGGCACAGAGGGAAAAGTCACTGTTGACGTGTATGTTTTTAAAGTGAGTGAATTTGGTGCTTGGATCCCAAGATGATAGATGACTTAGGCATACCTAGGGCAGACAGATGTGTAGTATGTATAAATGATATTAACTAAAAGGGTAGAGAAGCATTTGGACAAGTATATTAGTGGTTTCCTTTGTGTAGATATGGATCTTGAATGCAGCTTTTAACTAATAAAATGCTATCTTGCTCTATCATGTGAAAAGCTCAATAAAGAAAATGCTAAAAGGCCAGGGGAGAGAGTTTGGGGAAGGAGTGCTAAGTGCTGGACATGACCTTATTACTAAATGGAAAGCTCTACTTCCCCCATTAATTTAGTTACACAACTGAAGTTGTCCACAATCTCATAAATCTATTGGAGAAACACACCACTTAGTAAATTACTACTGTCTAAAAAGAGTCAATAACATTAGTGAGTCCACCATAGTATTAGGTTCATTTAAAAATCAACTGTCTCAGTTTCACAGTGCTTGATGGGTACGGGCAATCGCAATGACCTGTGGCAATGATAACCAAAGAGTGAAGCGATAACGGCTTGTTGGGCACAGTTTATCTGGGTATGTAACGTCATCCTTACCATCTTTCTGTGAATCTGTGAATTTATCCTGGCATCATATTGCCACCCACATGGGTCATCAACAGGATTGGAATTTCTAGATCCACCACACAGAAACTCTGTCCCTTGAGCGAACACAGTAACTGATAGCAGTTGGCGCAACTGTAGATTGTTTGGAGAGTTATTTTTATCTGAGTTCATGCTAGAAGAAATGCTTGTAGTCCTTTTCAGATGCTGAGTGTACCCCAGTAAAGTCGGTTGTACCTGACTCTCTCCAATGTGTATGCAGTGATAGCTTGTAATTTCCTTAGTTTTTAATGCTTTTATTTTCCACCCCAGTGACAAGTGTAATGGTGCACCTTGCACTGAATTGCATTTAACAACCTTGGTTAGAACTTTCAAAGGGGTTTAAGCACTCAAAACCCATTGAAATTCACCCCTTTGGCCTCCTTGAAAATCCCAGTTTTTAACTATGAGCTAAAGTATTCAGGGGGAGGGGGGAGAAGGAGTGGGGGGGGGCATATATCAGAGGTATGGCTCAAAACATGGAATTTTTTCCCTTTTGGTGAATCAGTGAAAATATATGGCCATTTTGTAACATGCAGAAGAACTTCTAAGCTAGTGAGTTCACAAGAATTCAACAAGGAAGGTGAGATTTTTGTTCCAAAAGCTCCCTACCCCAGCCAGGTTCTCTATTTAATTGACGTTTTAGCTCCTGCAGACTGCAGGTCAATCAGCGGTGGTATTTGCTGTGTGTTGCCCTCATGTTGCTTTGCACTATTTTTGTTAGAAACAGTCACCCCCAGCATTTAACCCAACTTTGTTTCTCATGAGGTACTGTAGAGGGACGACACACTGTATGCTGCAAGGATGCACCTTACGTTGTACATAAGGTTTTCAAACTCTAAAATTTGTACAAATTGCACGGAAAATTCAAAGCTGTCAAAATTAATGTAATTTTATTATTTGTATTTTCAGTGAATCAAGCGCTTGTAAAATTGGTCACACCCTCTCTGCCCTTGGCGACAACAGTCCTCTATGGTTATCCATAAAACAAGTCCCATACTGACACTGGCAGTACTGCTCTGCTAACATTTCTCAGTCTTGACCTGGAGCACATCATCTCTAGGGGGAAAAAGGTAACTCATTCTCCAGAGCCATTCTGTCCTTAGCCTTTCTTCTGAGAACACCAGCGAGGCTACTAATTATTGAGGTGTGGACATTTCTTCATTAGAAACCAGACTGAGCGCCTGAATTAATTTCACACAGGCTTCAAAGCAGCTGTTAGATGGTGATCTACAGATGAAAGTCTTTATATCCCTTTACTGAGACCTGAACCATCCAGTCCCTACATAATTGGGTTTAGTTTTATTGAAAATTGCCATGGGTAGAAACATAAGACTCTCTTTTAATATCTGGGCTGTATCCTATTATAACACATTCTACACAAAAATGAAAATTGTTCATTATAGGTACATGAAGTTCAAAACTGAAACATCTGAAACCTAAGAAAATTGATATTGACATTATTTCTAAGATTGGTTTTAAATACAACATTTGTTAGTATTAAATTCAGATTATGGTACTGAATTACATACCACACACAGGAACAATGGTCTAGCAGAAAGCAAAATGGAATAATATGAGGCGAACCAAACTGGAATGTCATGGAGGTGAAAATGAAATAGTGAATGTGAGCTCAGCAGAACAGGATATGTCCTAGTGACCATGGCTGCTAGAAATCACTGCAAAGGGAAAAAAAAGTCATTGAAGCCAAAAGAGAATAATCTGACCAAGAAAGTATATGTAGAGACTTTAAGCAAAAGTGAAAAATATATAGGAAGGAGAGAGTGTAGCCTACGGAGAAAAGCAGGGAACTGGGAAGTTGGGATTCCCAGCTTCTCTTCCTCACCCTGTCACTCGCTTGCTCTGAGAAATGTGTTAGTCACTAAGGGCCAGATTTACAAAGGTATTTAGGTGCCTGAAGATGCAGAGAGCTGTCTAGTGAGATTTAGAGATGTGCCTAAGTCCCTTTGCTGTCAATAAGAGTTAGATGCCTGACCTGCTTAGACACATTTGAAAATCCCACTGGATGACTATCTGAATCTTAGGTGCCCAAATAATTGTAAATCTGGCTCTCAGGCCAAAATGGTCATGCTTGGGTGTCTAAAGTTAGGTATCTAGCTAAATAGCCTGAGCACCCAAACGGCTTCCACTGATTCTGATTAACAGTGATATTAATCCAAATCACTGCGGGCTAAACCTGCCCCAGACCTCTGTGGATGTGGAAGGCTCAAGAGCTAGTAGACGTCAATTAGCCATGTTTTAGATGTGCAGAGGGACAAATTGAAGGGGGCCCATATGTGCCACTGAACCCAACTCAATAAATCTTTCTGTACTGTGCCACAGGGGGGTGCAGTGGGTGGATGAGATGGGGCCAGTGGGTTCATGGATTTATGAACAATTCCTCTTAAGGATGGTGACATAGTCACCACACTGCATTAGTGCCCACAGTGTAGTACCACATTCAATATTGGGATTGGAGCAGAGAATCCCACCCTTAGGTCCCTATGTACCTCTCTAGCACCCAAAGCCATTTGCTAGCCAGCACTTGGCTTATAGGGATTACTATTAGAATAATTCTGAGTTGAGATCATCCAGTCCTCAGTAAATATTATAGACACCAATGTTAATATTGACAATAAAGCCCCCAACCTCTCTGCATTTTCAGGAAGGAGTCTGGAGCAATGCCCTTCATAGGTAATCATCACGTACACTCTTGCCAGGGACGCTGTCTGGAAGAGCTCTAGTAAATGTCTGTGTGATAGGAACAGGGTGTGGGAGCCTGATACAGTTCTTCCCTTGCCCTTCCAGAGGATCACTGGACTGATGAGTGCACAGCTGTATCTGATAAAATAACAGTTCTTTGCCTTACAGTTAAAGAGACTGAGCATGCTCTCCCATTTTGTTCCACTGGCTCCATGGAATTTAATTCTCTGGATGATTTTGTTCAGAGATAGTTTGATTTAATTTTTCTTTATTTTCATATTTTATTTCAGTGTCTTGGCTAAAGGCGTGGTTGAGCAGGATGAGCTCAGTGCAGTGTTGAGTGGCAGCTGTTGCCTCTCAAAGACATAGCCATCTAACTTAAAGCACAGACCTAATGCATGAGCAACTGTATATACTTGTTATTCTTAATTTGTGGCTCAAATGCTCAATAAGAAAGTTCAGTATTTCGGATCTAAGTGTATTTATGACTTTGGTGTTTATGTTCATTTCCTATGCATAAGGGCATTTTCAAAGCACAGGTAACTGGCAGAACCACAGCAGGTGCATAGTTGGTGATCTCACCGATTAGTTCTTCAGTAGGCTCCAGTCTTGGAAAAATTCCACTGTGAAGGAATTAGTGACATTTAAGCTGTCATGGGATAAGAGGGAAGGTCCTTTCATGGGTTGGTAACTGGCTAAAAGACAGGAAACAAAGGGTAGGAATAAATGGTCAGTTTTCAGAATGGAGAGAGGTAAATAGTGGTGTCCCCCAGGGGTCTGTACTGGGACCAGTCCTATTCAACATATTCATAAATGATCTGGAAAAAGGGTGAACAGTGAGGTGGCAAAATTTGCAAATGATACAAAACTACTCAAGATAGTTAAGTCCCAGGCAGACTGCGAAGAGCTGCAAAAGGATCTCTTAAAACTGGGCAACAAAATGGCAGATGAAATTCAATGTTGATAAATGCAAAGTAATGCCCATTGGAAAACATAATCCCAACTGTACATACAAAATGATGGGGTCTAAGTTAGCTGTTACCACTCAAGAAAGAGATCTTGGAGTCATTGTGGATAGTTCTCTGAAAACATCCACTTAATGTGCAGTGACAGTCAAAAAAGTGAACAGAATGTTGGGAATCATTAAGAAAGGGATAGATAATAAGACAGAAAATATCATATTGTCTCTATATAAATCCATGGTATGCCCACATCTTGAATACTGTGTGCAGATATGGTCGCCCCATCTCAAAAAAGATATATTGGAATTGGAAAAGGTTCAGAAAAGGGCAACAAAAATGATTAGGGGTATGGAATGGCTGCCATAAGAGAAGAGATTAAGACTGGGATTTTTCAGCTTGGAAAAGAGATGACTAAGGGGGGATATGATAGATGTCTATAAAATCATGACGGATGTAGAGAAAGTAAATAAGGAAGTGTTATTTACTCCTTCTCATAACACAAGGACTAGGGGTCACCAAATGAAATTAATAGGCAGCAGGTTTAAAACAAACAAAAGGAACTATTTCTTCACACAACGCACAGTCAACCTGTGGAAGTCCTTGCCAGAGAATGTTATGAAGGCCATGACTATAACAGGGTTAAAAAAAGAACTAGATAAATTCATGGAGGATAGGTCTATCAGTGGCTACTAGCCAGGATGGGCAGGGATGGTGTCCCTAGCCTCTGTTTGCCAGAAGCTGGGAATGGGCGACAGGGGATGGATCACTTGATGATTACCTGTTCTGTTCATTCCCTCTGGGGCACCTGGCATTGGCCACTGTCAGAAGACAGGATACTGGGCAAGATGGACCTTTGTGCTGACTCAGTATGGCCATTCTTATGCTCTTATATGACCTGAGTTGGTTTGGTTCCTCCACATTGTACCTACTCAGAGCTCATGTATTCCCAATGAGAAATTTCAGCATACTAAAACCACCCTGCTTTTGATGTGCAATAGGATTTTGAAACTGCTGAGGCTGAGACAGTGGCCTTCCAGCGCTCACCTGTCATGTCTGACAGATTACTGGTTGAACAATGCATCGGTAACACAAAACTGAACTGTGTGCGCAAAACACAGATCAGGCTGATAAACATCACAACCGCCCAAACCTTTTCTAATGTTTGGATCGTTGTGACATGGAATAACATTGTAAAGTGATTACCTGTATGTTACATATTGAAGGTCCCATGGGGAATGAGCGAAACTATATTTGTTGCCTCCTGTGAATCGATGGTCCAGGTCTTTTTGAAGTAAACCTTACTGTTGTTCAGATGTTTGCTGTGCTCTAGATCTCAGAGGTGGTTTTTTTTGTTTTTGTTTTTAATTTGAAAACTACAGCTTTCCTTGTTAGGTCTTTCTAGGTCTCTTGGTATATCTCGACTTGATATCATTGTGGCAGTTATATATCCTAACGCTCAACTACCACACTGTGGTCTTACACATTTCTGTAGTCCATGTTTGTAGAATTATTCCTGTATGTTGTAAAAAAGTGTCCAAGCAAGGCTCTGGGCTTCGGAATTGAGCCCAACACTTTGTGGTTGGCTGTATTTGAATCCTGACTATCCAATCACTGCACCTACCACCATGTCATTTGGCAGATACTATACTTCTCATTAAAGGATTTGACTACATGTCACATCACAGAGAAAGGCTCTGATGATGTCTATTTGCTCATAGTTGTTTTGAGAGTGCTATTCCAGCAAATACAAATAGTTACAAAATGTCTCTACCTAGAGCGAGCTAATCTACCGATATTGCATAACTATTTCTAAAGCCCTGTCATCATGGTATCTAAATGTCTATTTGTGTCCAGACTGGAAAAAACTAGGATATGCACCACATCCCTACTAAACATTTTCAATGCTTTTAACTGAGGATTTAAAACGGCAAAATCCTTCAAAAACATACCTGCTTAATTTTCAGTAAAATTGTTTTTTCCCCTTGGGATCGGAATATCCTGGGAGTAAATCGTGCATAAGTCACCCATGTGCAGCAGCTCGAGATGCACTGCTAAGCTGTATGTCTTTTTAAAACATGAGACCACTTGTTTTCTTTTTTTAAGAAATCTTGGAACTAAAGGAGCCAAGGGCCGCTTACCCTGCTGTACGCCAGGTGCAGTATGGCTGGATACAGCACAAGCCTTTTCTCCACTTCTTCCCATTCACATTCCTAAGTTCTGATGTGAAGGGGTGTCCGGTGGCTGTGAAGGTTTCCCACTCAAGCATGCTGTTAATTCTTTGGCCCCATTGAATACACTTCATACTTTGTGAAATGTCTGGTCGTTCAGTGATGTGGACCATTGGAGCAGAGAAAGTGAAACTCATTTCACTGGGAGGACTTTAACAGCCATATAAGCGGAAGGTCATGCTGATCAGACTTTGATTTGAATTGGTGAAGAGTAGTAACTAATCCAATAAGCCACCAAGGCCCTGTAGAACATAGTCTTAAATCAAGCCTTTGCGTGTGTGACTGAAAAGAATTAACACTAGGAGATCATAAGGAGTGCTCTGCCGTATATAATTTTACCTGACCAGTGCATTGATTAATATAATCTGGTGAATATCAAGCTCTCAGACATATACTGCACTTGCCTTCGTGCTATGAATGTGCTCGATTAAAAATAAACAATTTAAAATTGAGGTGTTCCATTTCCAATGGGAATTTGTTGTGCTGGCTGGCTGTGTCCTGCGAATCAAATGAAACAGCAGCCTCCATCAGTGAAAGAATAGCATTGGGGCAGTGCTGTTGTTTATATATTTTTGAAATAAAAAAAGAGCTGTTTTTTCCACAGAAATGGGAAAATAGGACTCCCAATAAATGACTGTCCTTTACCCAGCTGCTTTCAGACACAATATTCTGTTCCTTACAACTCAGCCTAACATACTATTAATGTTAACATTATTTTCAATATCGCGTTTGAGATTTAAAAATTAAAGGGCTCCAGCAGGCAGTTTAAACCCAGAATGTAAGTTTTGTTTAGAAAAAAAAAAATCACACACAACTTAAGGTGTCTAGAAATGTTTTAAACACCCCCTGGCAGAGCTGGCTCCTCAAGGCATTCAGTGAAGGGGCTTAGCGGGTTAGGTGACTCTCAATGTGTGCAGATCTGTTCAATTGTGGCAGCTGAAGAGTGAGAGGCAGCAGCTGTTGCAGGTGAGCCAAACAACAACCCGGCTGAATCCGTAAAGCCACAGTGTCAAGGTTGTCTCAGCAAGCAGTTTTTCTGTGCATAATTTGTAGGTTTACCATCTCTGACTGCTGGAATTTTCCCCAACTGCTGAGAGAAAAATTAGAGCTCTGGCTTTCAAATCCATAAGTCTGTTGTGTTGCTTTTCATTCTCTGCTAGGATCCGGTGCCATCTGATGCAGCAGGTACCTTCTTCAAGATCCACTGTATCAAGAATGTTGTCTCAGTCACACGTGATCAAACTGTAACTAAATGCCATCAAAAACTACATCATAAACTACAAAAGTGATGCCTTCTTAATACCAGCAGATCACAAAAAGGATAGCTGTAGGCTGCACTGCTACAACTGGGTCCTTGTGTGGAAACCCATATGCCCAGGCAGAGTCCCACTGAAGCCAAAAGCAAGCGTTAGTCTGCCATGCACATCCTGTTGCAGGATTGATGCCTTAAGATTTTTTTGGGAGGTACATTGTTTGACACATAATACATCTGACAAAAACACTGCTGCTGAAATCTGAACCAGGCACTAATAGGATCACAGGGACAAATTAATCCATGTGTAACTCTAGCGACTTCAGTGGTGTCACCCCAAGGATGCTGGCTGTGAGTCTGCTGCTCAAAATCTCCATTTCACTCCTTCCTACTGTGCCCTGTTTGAATCCAAGTTCTGCTCCTCAAGGGACATAAAACAGCAAGATAATGGGGGTCTATTTCTTTTATTTGTGGGTTTAGATTTTTAAACTGTGGCCTCGTCAGAGCTTGAGGTCCATGTACAAAGCTGTTAAAAATACACATCCAGTGCACCCAATGGCCACATAAATAGTCTTCCCACCAATTCAACAGTCACTCTCAATCCACTCAGACAACCCCCCCAGAAAGAGCCTGGGAAAAGAGACGGGCCTTGTGCCACCCTCTGAAAGTCAACGCTCTCTGGCTCTTTTGGACCAGTGGATTCCAAAGTTAAGTCTTTTACTTTCGCCTTACATTTAAATCTGGGGGATGTTAGCTTGACCTCTTCTACCACCATGGGATGCATGGTGCATCATGCATATCGATGCTCAAGTCTAAGTAATAATTGCACTGCTATGATGCCTTCCTTCTGAGGATGTCAGAGCACCACACAATTATTGATGAATTATGCCACACAACACACCATAGATGGGAAGCTTATCCCTATTTCACAGATAAGTAAACAGGCATAACTGAGGTGCCACACTGAGTGGCAGAGTCAATAACTGAATCCAGGAGTCCTGAATTCCCAGCTATAATCACTAGACAGCAATGCCTATCGTGTTTGAAAAGGGGAAATTGGCCCCTTTCAGTTAGTGCCAGATTTCACATGTTGCCAGAACAAAGCTTAAGGTTGTAAAAGTAGTAGAAAGCCATAGATTGACATTATCAATGGAGGGACAGGTGAAATGTATGCCCCTGTATCACCACGCATCCTTTCTCTGTCTTGCATGTTTAGATTGTAGGCTCTTTGGGGTAGATATTATGCCTTCCATAATGGAGTCCTGATCTGAGCTGGGGCCTCTAGGTGCTACCATAATACAAGTAATAAAAGATGATAATTTAATGTACATACAGAATGATCCTGCATTAGCTGAGGATGTACAAGGTGGTCTGATAGACCAGTGGTTCCCAAATTGGTCTGTAGAATCACTGCTGGCTGACAGAACATGTGTTAGTGGCTCTTGGGGAGCTGGCTATGTTACGATCTGCTTCCAGCTTCTTGCCAAAGTGTACAGGATTTTCTTTGCCAGCAGGGCCGGCTCTAGGATTTTTGCCGCCCCAAGCAAAAACAATTTTGGCCCCCCCCCCGTTTTTTAATTACCCCACCCCCGGCCCCGCCTCAACTCCGCCCCTTCCCCAAATCCCCAGCTCTGCCTCCTACCTCCAGGCTCTCAAGCCTAGGAGGGAGGGAGGGAGGGGGAGAAGCGGCGCCTGCGCCGCGGCCGCTTGGGATCTCCCCCTCCCTCCCAGGTTTGAGAGCCTGGGAGGGAGGGGGAGACTCCGAGTGGCCGCGGCGCACGAATCAGCTGTTTCGTGAGCCACGGCCGCTCGGGATCTCCCCCTCCCTCCCAGGTTGAGAGCCTGGGAGGGAGGGGGAGACTCCGAGTGGCCGCGGCGCAGGCACCGCTTCACCCCCTTCCTCCCAGGCTTGAGAGCCTGGGAGGGAGGGGGAGACCCCGAGCAGCCGCGGCTCGCAAAACAGCTGATTCACACGCCGCTACTCCCCCTCCCTCCCAGGCTTGAGAGCCTGGGAGGGAGGGCGAGTAGAGGCGCGCGAATCAGCTGTTGAGCGGCAGCAGCAGCGGAGGTGAGCTAGGGCGGCCGGGGCACATTTTTAGGGGCAGCATTCTGGCGCCGGCCATGCCGCCCCTAAAAATGTGCCGCCCCAAGCACCAGCTTGTTTTGCTGGTGCCTAGAGCCGGCCCTGTTTGCCAGGAACAGATTGATTCTATAGACTGTTTCCATATCTGACATCCATGTTTGTGTTTAAAAAATGTATATTGACTTTACCTCAGAAAATAGCCTTTGTAGAATTTATTTTTAGGAGGTTTTACAATGCTACAGCAGTGGGGAAAACTAGAATTATTCAGCTGTGACTGGAGAAGAGTTAGAGGGAACTTGATGGAAATGCATCATCTTCTAAAAGGCATGATGACAATGCCTAAGTGCTTCCTTTTTACCTTGTCCCATAATGTGAGAATAAAGGGGGTCACTCAATGAAATTGATAACAAGGAAGCTTGAAAAATAGATACATGAATGTAACTATTTTTCATGAAGTTTGCAGACATCCTGTGGAATTTTCACTGCTGCAAGAGGTCATTGAGGGCCCTCCAACATTGAGCAGAGTGTTACTGTTGATGCCAATGGGAGCTGAATCAGGCCCCAAGTAAATATTGTGGCTGGATTTTAGAAGGCCGGGATAATTTTTTGACCTTTGCTGACATTGCTGGTCATGAAAACTGAGACCGGGTAGTCAAATCAGATGCTTCAGGGCGCCTAAAGTGAGTGACGGCAGTTGTTAAGCAGGAACTACTTTCCCCTGCCCACTCCCAACCTCCAGATGGCGTTGTGTAATTGGTTATATTTATTATGCAGGATGTTCTTCTTAAGCATCAGATACTGACCACTGCCAGGAGCAAGATCCCAGACTTACTGGACCGCTGGCCTGATGTGCATGGAAAAGCCTATATTTTTCCATTTGGAGTTACTCATCTTCCAGGAATGTGACTGAGCAATGTCCAACTACAGCTAGAAGGAAAAGTCAATTTTCTCCTTCCAACAGCACCCTACCAAACACTCTGTTCTAGACTAAATAAAGTAGGCATGAAGTAAGACTAGGTAGAAGTTTAATATTTTTACCTCTAAACAGAGATTTTAAAATTAGTCTCCACATCACAGCAATTAATCCATGAATTTTAGTGCAGTCTCTCCCATTGAACAATTTAGGGATTTAAACCATGATAAACAAGGGACTTTCAAACCTCAACAGAACAGCTCTTATGATCTTTCACTAGCTGGTCCCTGTAAACAAGGAGCAGCTGCAGGGATGCTATGTGAGTTTCAGAGCAGTCCATCATGATCATTATGGCCCTGATCCTGCAAACATTTAAACATGTGCATAACTTTATTCACAGGAGTAGACCCATTAAAATGAGTAGGATTATTCATGTGAACAAAGTTATGCACACAGGTGTCTGCAGGACTGGAGTTTATGGAGTGAAAATTGCAAAGAATAAGGATAATTGCAAAGAATAAGGATTTGTTGCTAAAAATATGGAGAGAGCGAGAGCACTGTGTCATTTAAATGTGGCTGTGAGAGGGCCTGAAATACACTGGTATTTGAGTGGAGAATTTAAAAACCTTAAAGTTATGAGCTATCCTTAGGTTCTCAGTTAATATTGTGTTAACTGACATTATGTTCTCTTTTGAGAATTAGAATAGTTCCAGGCATTTTGTCTACTATAAATAAATTTCCAAAGAAGGAGAAATACTCACTGTACTCTCTCAATGCATTTACATGCATGAATGTTGTCATTTATTATTTAAAAAAATGATTTTTAACATGAGTTGAAGCAGACTGACTTGGGTCCCTGCTGAGCAGTCTGAGTATTTAGATGAGATGGTTGGAAAGCATCTACACCCTGTTGTTGGCATGAGTAGTCCTTTGAATCTTCCTCATTAGGCCCTTAATGCATGACCTAATACCTGGGTTCTGGTGGCTTAGAGAGGCTTGCAGTGCTCTTTAACACAGCAAAGGACACAGGTAAAACAACAGCTGCATGGGCCCAGGTAGTAGAACTATAACTTTACAGCTCGCTCCACCTTAATCTCCTAAGGAATAAGTAGTTTTTGACTGGCGTCCAGCATGATGAGAGGCTGGGAGTAGGGTTTTAGGCTGCTGCAGGTGATGCTTGCACATGCACGGTTCTTCCACTAGATGGCAAGCGAAGCGTTTTGAAACTAAAACTGGCAGAGGTGGAAAACAGCTGGGATCTGGGGAAATTCCTTGACTTGCACTGTGTAAACCCAAACAACCTGATTCTGCTGTAAATATCCCAACGTGGAAGATCATAATAAATAATAACCTGGCAAAATGCTGCCCCCAGCTCCATAGATCTGAAGGGTGTCAGCAATTTCAGGGCTGAAAGCATCTCTGTGCCTGCATTTCTCCATGCGTCTGTGGCTTAGCCGTGTATTTCAGTGTGCATTTACCATCCGGCTCAGGATGATCCGAGTTGTTTCATTAAGGGTTCACGGGTGTTAAAACAGGAGACAGCTGCTGCTTTCAAAAGGGATGGCTGCTCCTGATCAGCCAGGGAGAATGTTTGTCAGGGTCTCAGGGTTCTCCGCCCTCGGGTGGTTTGACAGGTGAATTGAAGCGTGAACCGCCCGTCTGGTGAAGTTGGCCAGCGAGTGGGAATTCCTGCTGCAGCACATCTCGCAGGTGAGTGGGTCTGACACTTTCATCCTGGATAGCAAAGACAGACAGACACCGATCCACTCGTCTACCCCTGCCCCAGATGCGCAGTGACATTATCTAACCCACGTTCCCAGGCGGCGCACACCGCGCCCCCCCCCCCCCCCCCCCCACCCCGCCTTGCACTGATTGAATCGGAGTCACTTCTCATTTCCCCTCGAGCGCGTACACACGCCCGAAGATAGGGCCTGGGCAACGACCAGAGGAGGATGTTTTGTGCCCACGTACACAGTAACAAAATCTGGCATGAAGCAAGGGGAGAGGGGGGGCCTAGAAGCTGTTCTTCAGCAGCATCTTGATACCACCAACAAAGGACATGAGTCTGGGTTCTGAGGGTTTCCCGTGTGTGTGTGTGTGAGAGAGAGATAATTTCATTCTCCTCCCATTCCATGGCTTCACCAGTCTCTCTGCCTATTCTCGGGTGTGTTGCTTTCTGAGCACCAGTGAAACAACTTCTGTCATTCCTTTCACCCCCCAGAAGCGAAGCTGCAGCCCTGGACACAGTGGGCGCATGTGAGGTTTGGCTAACTTGGCTGGCTTGTCTAGGGATGGCAACAAAGCAACATGCTGGATTGTTTCAGGCTGACACGTGTCTGCTGCTGTTTTCCTGAGCCTTGAGGAGCCGCGCGCTTTGCAGCACACTGGGGAGCGCTCTGGACGGCGGGTGGCTCTTTGCTAGTGGTCAGCACTAAGCTCCTGGACAGAGAAGGGGCAGAGGCGAGGGAAGCATCCGCGGAGCTGATGGGCCATCCTAAGAGAACAGTCAAGACGCAGCCGCTTGGCGTCCTAGCTCCCACCAAGAAGCCAGCCCAGTGGTGCGGGGTGGGGGGGTTGCTTGCTTGATTTTGGGGCAAGACATTCAGCCCTGATCGGGCTGCGGATTTCCCTGCCTGCTGCTGGAGCTGGGCGAGGCAGAGATGCAGGGAGGACTGAAATTGTTTCCAAACCTGTGTAGGAAGCAAGATTGAGCTGTCGGAGAAAGCTGAAGGCTGTTGTTTTTGTGGGTCGGTGTGTGTGTGTGTGGTATTATTTGACACCCACTACGCATCCCGAGAGAGGTTTTTTGGCTTTGGCATACCCACTCCCCCTTACAAAAAAAAGAGACTTGTCTGTTTTGTTTTTCAAAGGATGCTTCGTACCCTTTGCTGTAGGAACCTGCCCTCCGGCTTTGATCTCACGGCTCTGGCTCGAGAAGGACCAGCGGCTAAGCTGCCGCCACCAGATAGTTTTGTGCAGAGCTCTGGGCTCTTCTAGCTGAAGGGGACTCAGCACTTGCCCTTACTGCATAATAAGCGAGGAGCTTCTTTCCCGTGTCTGCTTAGCCGGGTACTGTTTTGGGGTAGGTGTGTTCGGTTCCCACCCATCGATCTAGAATGAACCCTTAAAAATACACCGGGACTGCCCCTGCTCGCCTGCGGATCGGGGACTCCTGCCCGGGCGCATCGCCTCTCTGAACTGCGGAGAGAAGGAGGGGGGTCAATTGTATTTATCTTGATCGCCCAGCAAGTGGAGAGATTGCTTTTTTTCTGCTGCACTGATTGGAAACACCACTGGTCGATGCTCTCCCTAGGTGGTGATGCTGAGGGAAGGAGACAGGGAGAGCAGGAAACATGAGCCTGCAAGAGAAGAGAGATCAGGGCTGAAGCCTTTGCTCCAGCATTGTGTGTGCGCGTTCCCCCGGCAGACTGACTATTAGCTGCGCAGGGTGCATATGAGAGCAAAGATCCATCCTTCCCCCTTCTCTGACCTCTCGAGGAACCTCTCCGGCGGTGGAGGAGACCTGCGAGCTACACCCTGCCATGCTCCCCCTGAAATAACCTCCCAGGCACCGAGGGATCCATCCGAAGGAAGGGGATCAGAGGGCAAACGCCAGCCATCATAACCTTAAGCAAATATTAGCTCTGCTGCTGCTGCTGCTGCTGCTGTTGCGCCTCTATCTGGGGGAGCTGAATCCAGGAAAAGGCTTTATCCTCCTCGCAGGGCTGGGTCCTTAGCAAAGGGGGGGAGACAAGGGGGGTTTATTTGCTGATGATCGGAAGTTACTGACAATAAGCACCTTCATCTCTCCAAAGGCGGAGAGAGAGAGAGGAGGAGGAGGAGAGACGGGGGAAGAGGAGAGCTGATGCCTAAGGGAGCCACTCGGAGGAGGCAGACCAAGCAGTATCTCAACTTCTCATCTTTGTTTATCAGCGCGAAGCGAGATCGCTGGAAATCTGCGGGGGTTTATAACTGGATCATTCCCATGTCAAGGCTGCGGCTGGGGATTTTGCTCCATTAACTTGAAGCCACTGGCCTCCCCCCTTCCTCACTCAGCGATGTATTCACTGCTCTCAGCCTGCACTTGCTTGTAAGGATTATGACATTAAAATTGGGGGGGGGGGGGGGGTAAACTTTCATCTTTTAAGGCTCCGGCTGCATTTTCCTTGCAATCAGGTGGTCATTGAGACCCGAGCCTTTCCTAACCAAAGCATCGATCTGTGTTATTAACAATAATGATGATAATAATAATAATAGCCATTTCACGGCATCATTTGATCTTTTGTTGCTTTTTTTTCTCCTCTCCAGATGTTTACATTCCCTGCTGCTGTGCTTTCAGGTACAGGTATGTGTCCTTTCTGTCTTCTCTCCCTTTGGGTTGGAAAAAGAAACAAAGGAGGCGTGTTGACCTCTTTGAGTGTCAGGCAGTTTTGCAAAGGGGTTTCACCTCCCCCTCCCCAGTTTTATAGTTTGATTAAAATGATCACCACGGCAGACAGTGGAGTGTCACTTGCTCTGGAAACCAGCTGCACCTCCGGCTAAACCTCATTTCAATGACTACTTCTGTTAATCCACTGTAGGAACAAATTATCTTTAATTTCTCTTACCTCCCCCCATCCCCTTTTCAAATGGCCACAGCTCGATTGTGGATGCCAGTAGCCTACATTAAAAGGATTCTCTGGAGTGCATTAGCCTGGCTAATGATGTGAGCGGAGTGTTGGACTCTACTACTTGCAAAATGTGGATGGATGCATGTGTAGTGGAATAGCAGGCGCTAGATCTCCTTTTCCTAGGGAACTTACACGAAGTGATACTGAAAAAACACGAGTGTCCTTAGCCAGAAAAAGGAGGCTTCTTGCTCGCCCTATCTCCCCCACCCCCCAATCATTAAGTAGAAAGCCACCCAAGCAAGATCCTTCCTTCGAGCTGCAGAAATGAAACAATTCGAAAGTCACTGGGAGCGAGACTTCTGCCGTCTCGTGAAACTGACAGACAGGCGGAATAGGGGGGAGGGGAAGAGTCTGAAATTCGGGGTGGAGTGAGTTGAATCACATTTTCCACGACAACAAAAATACGGTTTAAAAACAATGTGGTTTGCTTGGACATAGTTTTCGCTGGTGTAAATGCAACACGTGCGTCTGGAGAGGACACACCCGCGATCTTGAGTGTTTCAGTGTTGGCAAAGCAGGTGCTCCAGTTTTGGGAGCCCTTCCGTCTTGCCCGGCCCTGCTGGTGTGCGCTGGGCTGGGTTCCCACTCGCATTCTGAGGAGCTGCCGTGTAAACCGGTGGCGGTCCCAGTCCTTCCGCACCCCTAGGGTCAGTGCCCATGCAAGATGGCCAGGAATGCACCTGTTCTTCCAGGGTTCTCTGGCAGTATTTGAGGTGGGGAGGAACGGATCCTGTGCAAACGGATTAAAGTGTCTGAAATACGACCAGTGCCTCGGGCCAAATTTGAAAACTTTGCCATATCCACTCCCCCCACCCCAGAAAATTGCAGCTACATTATAAAAACAAAAGAACTCCTTATTTCAGCACAGCAGCCTCCTAGTCAAGAGAGGGGATCTACAGCTGTAAATTACTTTGTGGTTGTTGGAAGGCGTTTGCTGTATTTCTCCAGTTCATTCCCCCCCCCCCCCCCCCCGCAAGAGGCTGGACAGGCAGGGCAATCAGCGATTGCACCCTTCGCACTAAGAAGACATTTTTGAGATTGTGTGGTAACTGAAGTTAATCAACCCTTCATTCCCTTCCCCCCCTCCCAGCCCCCTTGTTGCTTTTAGTGAATCAGAAGAAGTTTGGCTCACTGCCTGGAAAGCACTTGCTAAAATCTGATCTCTTACTTCAACAGCCTTAAAACTTGGGAAGTTATTGGCATTTATACAGTTGGAGCTTGCAGGCTTCCAGAGCAATAAAATAATGAAGAAAAAAAAAGAGAAAGTTCTGTACTCTCTTACTATTAGAACCATACTTTTTAGATTTAGTGCTGATTTTGCAGCATTTTGCAAGAAGATCTGACACTGGGATTTACTCTGAGGTATCTTCTTCTACCACTTTTCTATGGTGGTGAATCAAACTGGTTGTTATAACAAGAGCCAAACTATTATGGCTTGTAGTGTGGGAAGCCAAAACGTTAGGTTAGTCATACTCAAGGGCCTGAAAGAGAGTGTTTACAATATTAATGGTAGATAAAAAGATGCGAATGCAGTGAGTTTTTATTGCCCATTTTGTTACACTTTCTCTCTAGATTTATTCATGAGATTACATGTTTAGAGCCTGAATGGGAAAGAGGGATTATAGGATTTCTTTTCTAATGATCGGTTTGGGTAAGAGTTAACCTTTGGTGAACTAGAGTAAATTAATGCATCTGTTATGCTTAATATTTGTTTTGCTTAAAAAGCTGTGTGTTGGGAGATTTTAGGAATGTCCCAAATGAATTATATTCCAAGGCCTATTTTCGCCATCCTATATAAATTAAGATCAGTGAGTTGACCTACATATTAATGATTAGAATTATGATCCATGGCTCCTGAATATTACCTGGTGGCTTAGCAGTCAGTGGTTACAGCAATTTTAGCACCTGCTAGAATGTGGTTTTTACTTTTCTACTGAACTAGTACTTAAACAGTGCAGCATATCAAAATAAGACATATGAAGCCAGATGAGATTTTAGCTCATTCCATGACTAAAATCCTCCCTCTACAGTAAATTTCTAGACAATAGAAGCAGATTACAAATCACCATAATGATCTATAAATTACTAGCAGTGGGAAATTAGGCTCAATTTTTTGGACTGTCATATCAATGTGCCATTGCTAGTTAGTTTAGCTTCATATTGTGTGGTGTCTGAAATGGGTATCCAGTGTCTTAGAAGAGTTGGGGATCAATAAATAGAGGAATTAAGGGAGTTAAGATAACTCAATAGTTTTCAGGAGCAGGTGGGATTTATTCTGAACCCTCAGAGAAAACACTATGGACAAAGATCTGTCTTTCATCATAGTCAGCTTGCTAAGACTAGAAGGATTTATCAAGTGAAGGTATGCGTACATGGTACCAATGTTTAACAGGGACATCCTGGGTCAGCATGTGTCATTTTCAACATAAATACCATTGGGCAAGTTAGAAAAGTACCCCACTGACAGCAACCTATTGGTACTAGAGCTGGGCCTTAAGCACAAATGAGCCCTTTGGTACCCATGATTTTGGGGACTATATGGAGAGAAGCAATTTGAGCAAACCAACCCTCCCTCTCCTCCAGCAGGCTGGAAGGAAGGCAGCTCACTGTCCAGCCTCTTCCCCTTTTGGTGGCAAGTTCATCTGGTTTCCTTGTCTAGCTTCTTGGGACCATTCCCCCTTTGCTTGGGGCCATTCAAATCCAAAATCCAGCCTTACATGGTACACATAGTAGATGCCTTCATAAATATGGAAGATAGGTTTTATTTATCCGTGGTATTTATAAGGAATCTATCTCCATGATATCTAAGATCTATGTGTATCAGTTATGTTGAGCATTCAGCACCTCCCCAGTTTACTTCCTCCCTGTCTCTCTCTATGTCCAGGAACAGTCTGAGTTGGCTAGGCTCTTCACTTTTGTGACCTTGTAGATTAGGACCAAGGTTTTGAATAGAGTCTGGAAGTCAATGGGGAGTAAGTGGAGTGCCTGGAGCAAGGCGGCTATATTTGGGCACATTGTTTAAGAGGAAGGCTTCTGCGTGCTACATGAGTTGTAGCTTCTGTTTCTCCTAAAGCTGTTCTTGTGGGCACAGTTATTGTCTGGGTTGTTGTAAAGTGAGACATAGAAAAATGTTGTTTCCACACATTCATGGGCCAGATCCTGTGGTCTGGCTGAGCTGAGCATAGCAGACATCGGAGGTATGGTTCTGCCAACATGGTGTGTAGATGAGCTTTGCAATGCCCCATTCCTTTGGTGGCTGGGTGTGGGGCTGGTCCCCAGGCATAATTTAGAGCAGGCTGCACTTACTTGTTCTGGCTACCCAAGAGGCAGGAACTGCTGCCATTGATCTGCATAGGGTCATGCTTTTTCCCTTGGCCATGCCCCCTATGCCAGGAGCAGGGTATGTGTTCTACAGAGTCTATACCCAGGCTTTAGGCCACCAGGGGGTCACTCTGGCACTGCATGATCTGACTGAAGCTAGATATACTAGCTCTGTGGCTAGAATCTGCTGCCACATCACATTAGGGGATCTAACCCATTGTGCTTGTTTTTGTCCTGGATACTGATGATGATTGTCCTTTATGTCTGTACGAAGAAGCACATGTACAAACTAGGCCAACCTTACCCAATGCTTCAGCAAGTATCTCTCCTTGCCTACATCCCCCCACTTATCCCTTCATTCCCAACCTGTGCAAACAGACACCCAGCCCTTTCCTTCTTCTCTTCCCCCTCCCTTCCCCCCCCCCCCACTCATTGCAGGCACAGCTTCTACCTTAAGAGCTGGCCCTGCAGTCTGGTGTGTGCTGCTAGAGGCAGGTGGGTAGAGCTCTTGGGACTCAGCCACAGACTTCAAAACAGCCACTAAAATCAGCCTGGATTTGAAGTATGTTTATGGGTCCAGTGTCCATTCCCCAGAACAAAGCACTACATGCTATTGGAGAGGTGAGGTTACCACTTTCCATTAATGTGTAGCAGTAGTTTCTGGAGGTGTCTGTGTTATTGGACCGTAAAATGATCACTCAGCTTGGACAGTGGAAGTAGCATGGTCAGTTTCACTCTTTGGTTCTCATGCACTGATGCAACATCCCTGTACTTGCCTCTGCCTCCAGCCTCACAGGTGCTCTCTGAAATGAGAGTAAAACACATGGATGAAAACATCTGTATTCAGATTAGATGTCATAAACCTCCTTCCACCCCGGTTCCCTTTTCCTCCGCAGTGGGACTGTGACTGTGCTTTTACTCCAGCTCAGCTCCCCCTACCCTTGTACAGATGCGCAAGGGAGAGTTGATAAAAGTGGCAGCTTGAGAGACCAGAGAGAACAAAGGGTGTGTTTGGGAAACTTGGGATCCTCATCCAAGTCATCAGTCTGGGTTCAACCCCATGCTGGGGAGTTTTCTATTTCCATTCTGTGGTTGTGCTTTCTTTTTATACATCCCTAACCCAGAGGGAAAGATCTTACTCACTGCCAGGGATTGTGTGATCTGCTGAGTCATTCCACCTATCTACAGACAGGGACATTGTGAATCCACCTCTCTCAATCCACATAGTCCTTGGGGCTCACGATTTTATGGACAAACAGAGCGCAGGCTGCCTGTATGAAAACCTGCCATGCTCATTTGGAATTCGGGAGGTCATAAATAAGCCACTGCTGCTTGACCAATGACATTGGTCTAATTACTTTGTGTTCTGACATAGTTGTTCATTCTACTAGTGGAGGGGAGTAAGATGTGAAACTGAAATCAACATTCCTTGAATTAAGATACGTACAACATCACTTGTGTACAGATAAGAAAATAGACTTTAAAAAGGACTTGTAACTGATTTGAACAGCGGACTTATCCAGACTCATAGATCTTCCTGAGAAGTGTGGAATGGTATTTGTCCTCTGACACGTGTATCTACTTACCACTATGCAAAAAGGAGTAATGAAAGCCTCCCTCTCAGTGTCTTTTTTTTGATGAAGAGGCTTCCAGTTCACTCCTCAGTCTCCTTTCCCCCATCTCTTGCAGGAGCTTCTGCACTTGCAGGTTGCCAGTTTTGACCAAAGGCTCCAAAGTTGATGTGCCTTGTGGCTAATGTGATCTCAAATGTATGTGACACAGCAATGTTTTCACAGCTCTCAGTGGGCCAGTGCGCCATGTACTTTCACTTTCTGATTCAAAATGAATCATATTTTTCTTTGTACATTTAAGATGTTGGGGTAAAAACTGTTCCAAACATGGCACAAAGCATGGTCAGCACAGACACCTCATTTTCTTGCAAAGAAATTAGTTGCCACACAAATTCTTGTTCCAGGCGTCTTGAAAGAAACACGCACTTAAATTCTTTCAGGATTTTGTAACTGGTTATTTTCAATATTGCAAGTGCTGACACTGCTGTACGGCTCTGGCCAGAAAAGCAGAACTGCTGTGCTCATGCTCAAATTTTTGAAGGATCTGCTATGCTTATATCACTGTGGTTATTATTTATCATTATCTTCAAGTGTTGGAAGTGTGCTAGGTGCCTCAGAAACAAGGAAAGACTCAGCCCTGCCCTGAGCTTGCAATTGAAATTGGGTGAGACACAATAAGGGTGAAATTCACCCCATGCAGGGTCAGGCACAAAGTCTGTGTACAAAGTGATGCATAGGCCTTGCAACGGCCATCTGCACAGTGGTGAATATCACCCTCATAGAAAAGGGGGAAGGAGAAGGAAGAGAAGGGTTACAATAATACCATCTTGATGGTTCAGTTGAATGAGTGTTTTTGCCTTCACCTCTCACAGGGCAAAGTGAGGTGTTAGAAGTCATTTAAATGAGGGGAGAGAGGTACCTTATTGAACAAGTGTGAGGTGGGTATTCTATTCATAAGGGTAGCATAGAAGAATGGACAGGGATAAGAACAAATAAAAAAGGGGGGTATCCAGGCTGGCACCCTTGGTGGAATGGAGGGGGTCTGGCACCCTTGGTGGAATGACAGCTTGTCACTTCATGCCTACTGCAAGTCCAGTCTTAATTTACTCAGTAGCTGCCTCACATACTGTGGAACAAGCTAAGAATCTGCTTCCCACACAATGCCTGACGTGTGAACGTGCACACCCTGGAACAGCCTCTTGCCAAGATTTGACTAAACTGCATTGGAAGCATTTGGAAAGGGTGCAGGGTCAGGTAAGGGGCTGGTCAGACAGATCATAAGGCAGTACGTCCCTGGGGGTTCCCTTGCAGGTACAGATAAATAACATTAAAGAGCTAATCCAATATGTAAAGTATAAACAATGTAAATGTCTTCTGATGTTTCCCTCAGACCACTCCTCAGTGGTTTGTTTAATTGTATGGTGAGATAGACGGCTACAGCACAACTTAATAATTATCGCAGAATCCCACCAATTAGTGCTAATGACCAGGAGACTCATTGCTAATTAAAAAAGTTTGCATATTAATAAGTAAGTGTGTTTATGGGGAGGGGGGAACAACATGAAAATCAAGGAAACTGTGTCACTATAATTGCTTATTCATGTTGTGACAGGAGCATTTTGGTTTTAATTATGATAATTCTTCCTGCTACCCTAAAAATGTACTGTAGTGAAGATTGTAAAAGTAATGGCATTTCAATAACATGAGTCCGCATGACACCATTGTCTATTAAATCTTTGCTGGTAAGACTGCCATCATGATGGCAGTAGTGGTGGTTTTTGGGAGGCCTGTGAGGCACAAAAAGGACCAAATTTGCAGATTGACAACATAAGATCGAGCCAGGCTGTAATCTAAAATATTTTATTTTCGAGGCACAGGTGATGTTGCAAAGCTTCCATCCTTACTGCAGCATCGCAGTGTGGCCTTTTCTGTCTTCTGGAGTGTAATTCTGGCATGTGAGCAAAAGAGATGGACACTCCCATCAGCACTGGGGAACTGAAGTTAGGGGAAAGACTCCCATTGAGTTGAAAGTCATTGTAGGTGCTACACCTGCTCCTGATCCCCTCTGCACATTTTTGTTGGTTTACAATCACATTTTCTTCTTGTCGTTTTTTTAAAATTGCTTTTTCTTCTCCCTTGTTCCTTCCTGAAAGACCCACAAAAGTAACAAGGAAACTGATTATACAAGGGAAACAGTGAAACTGACTATATACAACTTGCTGTCAAATGCACAAAGTAAAGTAACGGGGCCCCTCCCCCCAAGAAAAAACATTTTTTTGCTCTCATCTCTTCCAGCGATAGGAACCATACATGTTACTTCCAGGAAAAATAGATTTAAAAATGTTCAGACAGTAGTGTGATTTTTAAGTTGATGTTGTCCCTTTAAAACATAGGCTACTGCGCACTACATGTGTGAAGATAAATACACATATCAAGAGCTTCTGATATGATCACTCCAAACTGTCTACTTGATTCGGCAAACACCTGTGTAAGTAACTGTAGGCATGGTACTCACATGTGTAAAGTTACTCACATGCATGTGTTTGCAGGATTGGAGCCTTTGGTTCAACTTTGAAATGTGACTGTGAAAATGGCATTTATCAGATCTGCTCTAGGCATATGTTCAGAGTTGTAACTGCTTCAGTTTATTTAAAAACTTATAAAACTTGTTTATACAATCTTATTTTTGTCACAGCTTTTTGCTCTTGCTAGCTCTGTAGAACTAACATGACTATGCAATAGCGAGCTGCATTCTAGTTCATCTCGCCTGACCAGCGGAATTGCATACTATGGTATAATTGGTTAGGTGAAGGGAATGGGACAAGTGTCACTGAGGGCATAATTTGCCTGGCAGAACCTTTTTACTGGTTATAATGCACAAGAAGGAAAGAACCCAGGTCAACTGTGTGATTCCTGGTAGAGTTTGCAGGGTTAACAATTAGTCAAAAAGAATAAAAACGCTTTTTGCTTGTAAATTGAGCACAATGGACACTGAACTCATTGACAGAGGACAAACAGAAACCACTGGTGCTCTTTTTACTGTGTCCCTGCTTAGAGTAGAAGCTTGCTTAAGGTCTGATCCTGGCTCTTCAAGCAGCACTCCCCCTGAAGTCACTAGGAATTTGCAATGCTGATCAGTAGCTACATCAGGCCTTTTTTTCTTTTCTCCTGTGTTGGATTTTATATAGTTGATTGATCACACAGTAACACCAGGTCCAGCCAGAATTTACGCAGGTCTGGGACTAACTCAGCCTACCTGGTACCACTTAATATAAATACTGAGGATTAGGCATCCAAAGAAATGACTGGAAAAAAGACAGTCTAAGTCTGCCAAAGTACTTTCCTATTGGCATTCAGTGGCCTCGCTATAGCATGAAGAGGGAAATAAAGGAGACCAGTGAGAGGAAAGACTAGACTTACTGTCATGGTCTGCATCTTTTCCTTTGTAATAGTTCCTTCCAATGATCAGAGTCTGCACTGCGTGGGAGCAGACATGCCAATCATCCTGGTTTGGGAAGGGGAGGTTCACAATTTTGTGGACTCCTGGAGCCGTCCCACCCGCTTGCCTTCGCTGCTGTCATTTCTCCCACTTGGCATGCTGCTGTCGATGCCGGAGAGCAGAACTCTGCTGGCACACAGAACAGGTAGGCACCTAACTGCCTGATTTTCCCATGCAAACTGGAATTGAAACTAAAATTAAAAAATTATGCAGCAGATATAGTCAAATTAGAAAAAGCATCTCCTGAATAGATGTAGTAATATTCTTTAGCGTACTTGGTAATATGCCTTGTTTATTATGGAGATTTTATTATGATCAGATGCAAAGTTCCATTCTTTTCAAATGGAAGATGTGTTACTGTGACATTGTATTCCTTTAGTACATTAGCTACAGTGTCATTAGAGTTGTTACCAAGTCTCACAACATACTAGAATAGAAGGCTACATACTATGTTCTGTGCAGATTTTGCCCAGTGTCTTTAAAGCTCATTCATGATGGTGATCTTTGTGAATAGTTACACAGGCAAACCTTCCTTAGTGAGCGGATATGAATTTCAAAGTTAAGCAAAGGAGATTTTAGGCTGAGTCTGGTGAAATCTTCTGAGCTGTGGGCTGTATTAGATTGTGGAGGAGTCTCATTGTGCAGGAGACATTTAAAACTGTACTGGACAAAGCAAAGCACAATAAAATATACTGTAGGGAACAATCCTGCTTTGGAAGGGGAACAGAGCAGATGATCTAATAGGTCTTTCTCATCTCTATGAATGTTGTCCAACAATTTCTAGGAAAAGAGAGAGTCCAACTCCCAATCTTTCTCAGGAATCATTGGCTCAGACATTAGAGACAAGGGGTCAGTTTCTTTGCTAAACATACTGTGACAAATTTTCAGAAAGTTGAGGCTCACTTGAAAGTGCAACAAATGTGCATCTACTTGCAGGTATGTGAGCAGAACCCACTGTGGGATGCAGAAAGGACCAGATTGTATCTGGACAGGTGCACCCAGGGAGGTGAGCGCAGTCCTGACCAGAAGCCAGACACAGTCCCAGTCTTTGCATTGGGGGGCACATGGAGTGTTCCAGGCTAGTGCTGATAGTGTCACTAACCTCTCAAAAGGAGGCAGTTGGGCTATGGCCCATTTCCCTCTGTCCTTGCTAATGCCCACTGCAAAGGTGCATGTCTGCTGCTTTCAAAGGCGGTAACAGCAGCTGTGCCTCCCCCCCCCTCCCCCCCCCCCCCCCGCACATCATGCCTGCTGGGACTCTGACTGGGGCAGTGCTGCTCCACTTAGGGCTGTGCCTTAAAGGGATTGTTCATCTGAGACAGGGCAATTTGGGAGGCAGTGCTGTCTTATGGTTAGAGCAAGAGACCAGGGTTATGTTCCAGACTCTGCCCCTGACTTGTGGTCTGACTTTAATTAAGTCATTTAAAAGCCTATTCTGGGAGGAGATGAGCCTGCTGTACTCTACTGATTTCAGCGGGAGTTGAAGGGGCTCAGCACATGTCAAGTTTGGGTCACTTCACCTTTCTGTGCCTCAGTTTCCTGATATGTAAATAGATCTGGCTTTATACACATATATAGCATTACTGTGAGGCTCATTATGTCTGGGGATATGTGTATCTAGTTGTCATCCAGGGGAAACCTCCAACCCCACTTCTTGAACATTGCTTTTTTGTTTTGTGGTGAAATGCACTCTATAGAAACATCAGATTACAGGGGCAATTTCAAACCAAAAATTGCGCCTAGTGCCAATGACAGGATAAGAAGCAGCTGAGGAAAAACATGCTTAAAAATGAACATCAGGAAGTACTTTACCACAGCAAAAACCATCTCTGCATGGAATGGGCTACTGGGGACTGTTGATAAGACCGAGATGCAAAGGTCATTCAATAAACAATTAGATGACATCATAGAGAGGAAGCAGCATTTAAAATGGAAAGGATCCTAATGTGCTAAATGATTCTTCTGATAACCACGTTATAATAAAAGGGATACTGAGATTAATTAATGCTAAATCTCTGTGGAATTCCAATGGAATTGCATAAAGCAGCTATAGAAATACCAGAACGAAGGAATTAATAATGGTTTGCACTTCCTACATGGCATCACCATCATTGCTTATTCCTCTGAGATCTCTTTCTTCTATTGTAAATCGCAACTGTCTTCTCCTCTTCCCCAAGTCCCATTGTTGGCTTCTTTCTTAAGATTAGTTTGCTGGTGTTTCCAGTGTCCTTTGGGATAGCCTGTACACTTCTTAGGCAAAGTTCTAAATCCTTCTTAGTCCTGCTTTGAGCGGGGGATTCATAGATTCAGAGATTCATAGATTCTAGGACTGGAAGGGACCTCGAGAGGTCATCGAGTCCAGTCCCCTGCCCGCATGGCAGGACCAAATACTGTCTAGACCATCCCTGATAGACATTTATCTAACCTACTCTTAAATATCTCCAGAGATGGAGATTCCACAACCTCCCTAGGCAATTTATTCCAGTGTTTAACCACCCTGACAGTTAGGAACTTTTTCCTAATGTCCAACCTAGACCTCCCTTGCTGCAGTTTAAGCCCATTGCTTCTTGTTCTATCCTTAGAGGCTAAGGTGAACAAGTTTTCTCCCTCCTCCTTATGACACCCTTTTAGATACCTGAAAACTGCTATCATGTCCCCTCTCAGTCTTCTCTTTTCCAAACTAAACAAACCCAATTCTTTCAGCCTTCCTTCATAGGTCATGTTCTCAAGACCTTTAATCATTCTTGTTGCTCTTCTCTGGACCCTTTCCAATTTCTCCACATCTTTCTTGAAATGCGGTGCCCAGAACTGGACACAATACTCCAGCTGAGGCCTAACCAGAGCAGAGTAGAGCGGAAGAATGACTTCTCGTGTCTTGCTCACAACACACCTGTTAATACATCCCAGAATCATGTTTGCTTTTTTTGCAACAGCATCACACTGTTGACTCATATTTAGCTTGTGGTCCACTATAAGCCCTAGATCCCTTTCTGCCGTACTCCTTCCTAGACAGTCTCTTCCCATTCTGTATGTGTGAAACTGATTTTTTCTTCCTAAGTGGAGCACTTTGCATTTGTCTTTGTTAAACTTCATCCTGTTTAACTCAGACCATTTCTCCAATTTGTCCAGATCATTTTGAATTATGACCCTGTCCTCCAAAGCAGTTGCAATCCCTCCCAGTTTGGTATCATCCGCAAACTTAATAAGCATACTTTCTATGCCAATATCTAAGTCGTTAATGAAGATATTGAACAGAGCCGGTCCCAAAACAGACCCCTGCTTAACCCCACTCATTATGCCTTTCCAGCAGGATTGGGAACCATTAATAACAACTCTCTGAGTATCGTTATCCAGCCAGTTATGCACCCACCTTATAGTAGCCCCATCTAAATTGTATTTGCCTAGTTTATCGATAAGAATATCATGCGAGACCGTATCAAATGCCTTACTAAAGTCTAGGTATACCACATCCACAGCTTCTCCCTTATCCACAAGACTCGTTATCCTATCGAAGAAAGCTATCAGATTGGTTTGACATGATTTGTTCTTTACAAATCCATGCTGGCTATTCCCTATCACCTTACCACTTTCCAAGTGTTTGCAGATGATTTCCTTAATTACTTGCTCCATTATCTTCCCTGGCACAGAAGTTAAACTAACTGGTCTGTAGTTTTCTGGGTTGTTTTTATTTCCCTTTTTATAGATGGGCACTATATTTGCCCTTTTCCAGTCTTCTGGAATCTCTCCCGTCTCCCATGATTGGACTAGATGTCCTCCTGAGGTCTCTTCCAACCCTAATCTTCTATGATTCAATGAGTCTATGAAAGACAGATTTACATTAAAATATGGGGAGGAATTAAGGCATTATTAGCTAGAAAGAAATGTATGGGTACATGCATGCTGGATGGCCTGAAGGAGTGATAATGGGATATAGAAGAGGGTCTCAGATACCATGCTGTTGGGTGCAACCTGCATGGATGGGTGAAGTGATAGAAGAATCTTTCACCACCAACCTATTGATCTGAATCCTGCCCAGGTTGGTAGTGACCTCCTGATGGCTAGTTGGTGGTTTATGTGAAATTAACTGCACATGGGGAAGGGGTTTCTCAGCATATTTCATATTCAACAGGTGTGATAAAAACACGAATCCCTAACTGTTGGCACTGATTGTTTCACTTTCTCTGCCTGGATGAATGTAACATCAGACTTTTGGGGTGAATACTTGCATTTATGAGTTCAAAACTCAGTTTACATTAGCATTATCTGATATTCACTTAAAATGTGTTGTTGCCATAAGCATAGGAACCTGTGAACTTGTTTGTGGAATATTAGCTGAAAGTAAAAATGAAAGGGGTAAAGAAAACACCCAGTCAAAAAGAATTACATTTTTTATTTGAGTTAATATTCACAGACTTTGTGTTGAGTTATTTGTCTAGCCGTAAGTGTTATATTTTCATCTGTACAGCTGCTTGGTATGTTGTTTATTGCTCCATCTATGATAGGTATGCACACAAACCTTTCAGTAATATGTTAACCCTGATACTAGCTGGGCTAGCACAATTCTAAAAAAATTGCTCCACAGTGAGATGTGAAACTAAGGAGATAGCAAACCCTTTTTAATGTATATTCAAACCGTGGTCCCAGTTCTGCTCTCAGGTATATCAGTGTAAATCTGATAGCAAATGGTGTTCCTCCACATTTACACCAATGTAACTGAAAGCAGAAATTAACCCTTTAAACTGCATAGGAAAGGTCTTAAGGAGAAAGTACCGTATGGGTGGCTTTAGACACTAAATGTGATGTTGTACTGTAAATTGCATGGTGCAATTTGGTATTGACTATCTGTAAAATAAATTATGATGTATGTAGTGCAGGCTCTGACCCTGTGGTCGTGACCTTATGTTGATTGGCAAGACTTCCTACCAGCTGAGATCAGAATAGTAAACAGCCCCATAGCAATCAATATATAGATAAACCTGAAATTCTAATTGTTGGTGCCTTTGATAGGAATACAGTTTTAGGTTGTGTACACACAACATTTTATCCAAAAGAGCAGGCAGTTTTGTTATTAACTTATGTTGGAATGATGTGTAAAATTCAGGATCTAATTTTCCATTGTGTTACCACTAGTTTTTTGCCAGTAAAACTCCATTGAAATTGCTGACAAAAACTGGTGTAATGCAGTGGAAAACGAGGCACTTAAATGTTATTAAAATAATTGTAACTGTCAACACAAATCACATATTTCAAATTTACAAAGAACATAACAGGTGCAGGTCTAGCCAGTATCATGACACAACACCAATGGTATACTGGGATGTAAATCACAATCTCTAAAGACCAGACATTCAGAATTTCCAGTAGCTATACTGTACATTTAGTGAGGCTGAAATAACACTATCTCTGACCTGGAATTCAAAAAAACTTTTGCTGAACTGTAGGCCCAAGTTACTGATTTTCATTAGAGAGATGACTTTAGGGCCAGAGTTTCAAAGGTATTTTGGTACATAAAGATGCAGATAGGTGTATAGTGTGATATTCAAAGCACATTGAAATCAATGGGAGTTAGGCACTAACTTACTTAGCACTTTTGAAAATCCCACTAGGTGTCTAAATATCTTTGAAAATCTGGTCCCAAATGCCAGCCAGCTCTCTGAAGACCACAGCTTGGTAATGGCTGAGTTAGGTTCTGGTCTAAAGTCTCATTGTCCCTCCTTGTATCATTACTTAACATGGATTGTATGTTATTATTAGTGCTTTTATTTGTGTTACATGAGCACCCCAACTGACACTGGGGTTCCTTTGCGCCAGGCACTGTACAAATACTTGGTAATGGACAATTTTTGCCACCACCAGCTTAACATCTAAATAGATAAGGCAGGCAAAGGGTGGGAGGGGAAATGGAGGCCCCAAGATTTGCCATCAGTTGCACAGCAGGTCAGGAGCAGATCTAGGGACAGAACTCAGGTATCCTGATTCCCAGTCTAGTGCTCTATCCACTGGCCAACACTGCCTGTCAAGCTATTCAGTGCTTGTCTTCTACATAAGGTTTATATACCACGTATCCTATGGGGCTGTAGCAATAAGAATGTAACAAAACAAACAGTTAACACTGAAACTCCACCACACAGGCAACCATTGGTGGAAACTAATGCAACAGAACATAACATGAGGAAATGTTAGGATCTATACTGTCTGCCTATAGGATTTAGTTGTGCCAAATAACATATAAATATATACTACAAATACTTGTGGCCTTCAGGGATAAAGTGATTAGAATAACATGCACTTAGGAGATGCAGTGTGTATAGGGAATTAAGAAGCTCAGAATAATGGAAGATCCATCTCCAGGTCAGCTCACAGTAGCTGGTTCAAAGCCAATTCAGAGCCATAAGCACCTGGCATTTTGAAACTAGACAAGTAAACAGAGGATGCCCTTTCTTTCCACGCTCTGCTTCTGCCTCAGTTGGTTACAGGTAGTGACAAACTGCCTATTCTTTTACATGTCTCGACTTACTTGCAACCCAAGGCTCAGATTCTGGTTGGCCATGCCAGGGTACTCAGCACTGTGATGAGTATGGTAGAAATGCCTAGATAGATAGACTCCCTTCCTCTTGCAATCCTAGTCCTTGTGCTCCCCCAGTGTAAGGGACAGGGAGAATATAGCACTGAGTAAAACCCTCCAAGGCTGTGGTCTTGCCCTCTTCTGCACTGGCCAGCACAGCAGGGCTGGCACAGGTGGCAGGAGAGAGAGCTCATGTTGTCCCTGCTTAGTGTGCACTGAGCCAATGTCCATGGAGGATCTTTGGCTGAGTCACCCAGAAGAACACAGGTAACTCCTGGTGAGGTGATGTGCCTCCATCCCCACCTCCTCCAGCCTGCATTGCCCTGAATATTAGGTAGCAATGATCAGTCTGACACTGTTTTGCAAGTCATGAGCCTATGAAAAATGTTGAAGGGGATAACCATGATGTGATTTTAAATTGGTCTAATGCTTTCCATTGTTTGTAACCCCTTCTCATAGGCTTGAAAATAACAGGTTCCACTGGCAGTCTGGTTTTTAATTAACTGGTGCTCCCTCTGGTGGCTGTGCAGGGAGGATGGTCGGAGATAAACAGTTGCTTTTGCATTTTTGTTAGATTTACCCATTTTATTTTTCAGCTACTGAGAGACTTGTGTTCCATAAATGAAAACTAGTTGTTTAGGATCCATTCTCTATCAGATTTATCAGTTAGACATTTGACAATTGAGCCTAATCTGCTTGAGTGTGGGGGACTAGATGGTCCAGGCAATTGGTAAAGTCTATGGTGCCTTTAACCACCTGTCAGTTTCAATCAAGCCCAAGTTGGCAAGGACTGAAAGTTGTTACTATCTGATGGCTGTTTGGGGAGCACATGAAATGAGCATGTGAAATCAGTCCAGTTTCTAGTGGTCAAGTGCCAATGCCACAAAAACACACCTTGCAGTCCTCTTGGCAGCTTCATCAGACACCAGCGACTGATGGGACAATGGAGACTGAAATCCTCTCTCATCCCTGGAACTGCCCCTCCAGGGCACGGTTTAGTTACGCTGACAATGTAGGGGAAGTTTCCACTGCTACTGTGCCTATTCTGTGGACAGAGAACTCCAGTCTCCAGCCTGTGCCATGCCAGCAGCTTTTCTGGCAGTGAACCCACCCTCCCCCCCAAATCTTTAATCTTCTTGAGTATGTCTCCTCTAGTAGCTATGCTGTCTTGCCCAAAGTTGTCCCCTGAGCCTGTCATCACAAAGCGTTAGATACGTGTTCCATTTAACTATTTCTTTTGAAATAAAGCATCCTCTGAAGAATATTGTTATCTTTTTCCTATAAAGTAGCTTCTGCTGAAGGTTTGACTTTGTTCCCTGGGTCTGATAGGGAGTTCACTTGCCAGAGGACAATGACATTTCTTCAGCCATCCAGTTTTGCATTTGAATATCAAGTTTCTGATAATAGTGTATGAAGCTCTGTAGGACAGAACGAAGTTAAGGATAGATGTAATCAAATCTCGTGCTTACGGGTGAAAGCTGATCGCCGGCTGGAGTCAGCGAAGAATTTTCTCCACTGTCATCAGCCCTGTGCCATTGGCAGGTTTTTGCTTTCCTCTGAATCATCAGGTATTGGGTGTGTCAGGAAGCCAGATACTGGGCTCGAAGGACATGATCCATTATGGTGTATCTGGCGTTCTGCACACGTCCTGAGCTTCCTATACCTTTCTTAGCTGTTTCAAATCTGTATTGAGTTTATTTTCTAACTCCCACTGATGGTTTTTGGACCGTGTTGACCACATAGGAATGGCATTAGAACTATTCTTTGCTTTACCTACTCAGCTCGGCTAGGGGCTGGGCTACATTTTCTATTTCATGAGATGTTTATATTTACTCATTAAGTTTCCTAGTTACTGTCTATGAGGGAGGGATACAAGCAGCTTGTTATTGCAGAGAGGCTCTGAAGTTGGCATAATTACAGTTCTGTGTTTCTGTGGCAAGCTCACTATTGAAATTGCTTAATGATGACTTGTGCTCCATGCCATCCATCCATCCATCCATCCATCTATCTCCATATCAGCCATTCTCAGCCCACTGGAGGGCAAAGGCCTTTTCAGCTCAGCTTTCCTCCATCTTGTTGAAAGCTCTGGCGGGAGTCTGGTCACACTTGGCCAGCGCGGGTTGGCGAGGGGTAGATGTGGATAGCCAAGTCCGCCTTCATCACTGACTTTACCATCATGTTTAAACTTGCCAGGGATTGTTGTCCCGGATGGCATCGCTTAGAGGTTCTTTGTTGGACTTGTTGCCACTGACCCATTGACTATGAGGTAGTGTCTCTAGCTTCTGGGTCACTTGTGCTTTATTACTGTGATCAAAATCTTTTGAGAGGAGTTAAATAGATAAAATAATGTGCGATGTCGGCAAAGAACTTGCTTTTATGTCATTTAAGTTGAATAAATAGCTTATGAGAGTTTAATCTACATTTGCATTTATACAAAAATGTAATTTACTTGTGAAGTTTTTATTTCTTTCCGGGAGTCCGATTTCCCCAGCGTGCACCAAAATCCATTCCTGCCAAGAAGTTGAATAACACCCAAGTTAGGTAATGGGTTTTCACTTCTAAAGAAATATGTGTTAGCTATGACACAAAGTCCGTGCTTGCTTCAGCTAGCTGAGCTGCTACATTAGTTTAGCAGCAAGTGTGGATAGATGGAGATCAACATGCATTCCCAGACCGACCGGTGAATTTTTCTTCTTGTCTAATTGTGCATATCACTGTTCACCTAGGGAGATCCTGTACTAGGCTCTGGTATGCATATGTAAGTAGAATTTGTCTCACCTAACAGACATCTTAGATAAGAAGTGGGATATGGGTCTGTGACCGAAGGCGAGGTATACTACAAAGTCCAGAAAAGACAGTCACAGGTACAAGTATTCCAGGAAGAAGTGGTTGTGATGGAAACTTTGTGAACCCTCTTAGATACTCTGGGTCAAATTCAGAGCCAGCATAATAAGTTGCACCTTCGCCATGGTGTCACATCTGCTCACAGCTTGTCTGAATTTAACTCCAAGGGGAAAGTAAGTGCATTAGCAAGAATCCACTTACAATGCCTGGAAGACCAGTGGCTAGTGACAGAGCAAGCAAAGCAGGTCATGTGGGTTTCAGACTACCCTGAATATTGGCAAGCAAAAATTAAATATATTGGCCAAGATTTTTAAAAGTGGCTAGTGATTTTGGGGGACACTATATAGAAATTGCCTTCTGAAAATCAGGCCTCTTTAAGATGCCTGAAGTTGGGTATCCAAACAGTGAGACACCCCAAATCACTAGTCACTAAAATCTTGCCCCCCGATGTGAAAGATGTGAAATTCCATTTGTCCAGCATTTGCGGTGCAAAAGTTTCTATGCGATCATACAGCCAATAGCAATCGTTACAAACCTGAATAAGACACAAACCATGGTTTTCATGGGTTTCATTAGCTAGTCTCATGCACTCGTTTCAGATCCAGAATGCAGACTGCAAGTTCAGTTTGGATTAAATACAACCGACAGTTTTATACAGTGCCTTTGATAGGGCTTAATATTAGTCGGTGTTTTGGCACAGTCTTTAGAACATTAATGGGATAAAGGGAGAATAGTCCATTCCGATGAGTATCATCACAGCTTAACAACTCAGGATTTTAATTCTGGAGTGTAGACTTTATTACTGACTTTAAAACTTTATAAACCCCAATGATCATTGAAGCCTATTAACTTCAGGGGAGGCAATAAACTTGACATGATGCTGTCAGATTTAAAGCTATTTTGTTAACTGATACAGAGAGCTTTTACCTTTACTTTGTTTCATTAGCAAGGCAATCGTGTGAAATAGCCTGGATAACGCAGAGAGTTTGGAAGTAGGTTTTAATGCTTTTCCCACTAGTTCACTGCCCTAGTTCACAGTTACCTTTTTACAACTGTCCAGTGGCTGGTATGAAAAGAGTTGGTGATCACAGTTCACTTCCCAGAAGTTATCAGGACAGCTGCATCACTTGGTTCCCTTTATGACAATCTCCATAGAAATGAACTACCTTCTAGAGTAGGCCTCTGGCTAAGGCATATTGGCTGGGCAATGCAGGGGAACTTGCCCTGTATTTGTTGTGTGGATGAATGGAGGGCTTCATTCTCCAGAGCTTTTAATCCAGCACCTTTCACCAGCACTAATTGCACTGAAAGGAATGAAAGGAATGTAACAGTAGAGGAGAAAAGAAAAGGAGTGCATAAGTAAAGGAGGAGCTGCTAGGTGTATTTTGTTCAAACTACCAAGTATGGGACTCGGCAGAGGTCTTGGTGAGAATGTGGATGTAAAGCTGTTGAGCTGAATCCTTGCATAGAAAACTAAACTCTCAGAAACAGTGACTTGTTGTGGCTGGAATTTCAGAACCCCTTAAACGTGCACACACAGGGCCAAATCTGTTCCTGATGCAGCTCCAGAAACATCAGTGGTGTTTTCATCAGGGATGAACTTGGTTATTGGCCGAAAAGAAATGGAACTGGCAGGATGTAAGTCTGCCGAGTGTCCATGTATTTTTGAAACATTGGAATTGGGAGTCTGAATGGCACTGATGTGAAGGCAGCAGCTAGATCAGCTGAGATACCACTCTGACTTTATAGACGAGGAGAGGATAAGTCCTGCTAGGAGATGAGGAGGAGCATAACAGGGGGAGAGAATCAGCAGCTCTGCCCAGGTCAGGAAAAGAGTGTTAATCTGAAGTTGTCTGATTTATTTGTCTTCCTTGAAGGTCTCTAGGTGAGATCTGAGTTAGGGAGATTGTTTTAGAGCAAGGGAATTTTCTGTAGTGTTTAGGATGTACCTAGTCTCCGGTAAGACTGTGTAAGTGGTCTGTATCGATACTCAGTTAGCCAGAAATCTCCATACTGAAACGGAACATGGTGAGCCTCTGTTTGCACAATTAACAAGGTCCCTTCCCTCCTGAAAGCTGAACAGTTTATTGATTTCTTTGGCCGGCCCACCCCTGCCTATTCAGAAATAATGACCCTTTCAGCCCAACTCTAAATCATCTCAGCCTGACTCACCCGTAAGCCCTCTTATCTTTTTGGGTTGTTGTTGATATTTATGCTTGTGAAGGTTTATGATCTGTGTCAGCACTGGCTGCTGAAATGCTTTATTACACTGGGCCACACAAGGAGCTTCCTTATTCTAGTGTCATGTTCAGGATGCTGTAGTTAAGGTTGTGTCAGTACTCCTGTGTAAAACCTTGCTATTCAGGGGTTTGCGACTCAGTGGAAAAGAAAAGCCAAAACCTGGCACACTTCCAAAACCCCAACAACCCCACTGGCCATTTATGTGTAATTAGATGGGCTATGTACTTCTGCCAGGGAAAAAAGAAGACATCACCCTCTTTGGGTTTGACTGTTAAGGTGCTTATTAATGTCCTTATATCTATATTAGGAGACGAAAGATTTGCAGGTCAGGTATAATGTGGACTGGGAGTCTTTCCTAATGGTAAAAATGACTGTTCAAAGCAAAACAGTCCTTTTGCCGTGAATGGATCAGGCACAGGGATTTCTGAAAACTGCATCAGATTTGGAAGATCACAGTCGTATAGAACATACACAGCACATATCTGCGCTGGCTCATGGTGTACACCTGCAATGGTCCAAAAGACTACCGGCTCTGTCCATAGAACTCAAACCACAGAGCTGCAATTGTCAATAAAAGACTGTAGCTAGTTTGTTTAGGTAGCAGCCTGTTTAAAAAAAAGCCTAATCTTGATAGACCCGAGCAGCCTCAGTGGAGCTTTTACAGTCTATTGGGTTCATAATACATGGTTTCAAAAACACCTTCACATAGTCCCCTTTGGACTTGGCTAGTTAGAATATTCTAATCAGTGTTGTGTTTAGTTCGCAGGAGACGATGTGGAGTCTGTGGCAGTAGAACAGCTGAGAATGCCAGCTGGGTTTCTGTTCTCAGCCCTGCCTTGCTTCTTTCTATGGGCTGTCCTGACAAGTAGTGCCCCGTGGGAGGAATCTTGGAGAGGGGTCATTACCGTGCTATGGACAGTAGGTGATGTGGTATATAAATGAGATCTATTATCCTCTTATGCAGGAGCTTGTGAGCTTATAAACTGGAGATTTCTTGGTAACAAAGGGAGTGTGGGATAAACAGGAGAGAGGTTTTAAATGGATTTCAGAATAACTTCTTTGCAGGAGAAAAACTTTTTCAGCTGCTTTGCTTGCAGCTGTGCGGAAAGGGTTGGATACAATGGGAAAGGAAAGTGCTTAGGGAACACTGAAGTTGGGAGATTTTTTTATTGCCATGGCTTTGCTGCTGGTCAGTTTGCCAGGGAGTCAGTGGTGCTGAGAGATTAAACGTTGACAAGCGAAAATGAGAATGCTCATGTATCACATTATTCCAGGACACTGGGTTTGCATTTATCTCAGGTGATCTTTGTTTAAGCAAAGTTTATTGAGGCTGCCGGCTATGCCACTCATCGCTGGGGCTCAGATCCTCAAAGGGATTTAGGAGCTCTGAGAGTTAGGCACCTAAATCCCTTTGAGGATCTAGGAGCTGCATTGAACAGCACTACAATATTGCCTGGTTGAACCCTTTGATATAAGGATGCTGCAGGACACACTATTATCCCACTATGGAACCAGGGGCCTTTAAAGAAGAAATGTGAACCTAGAAAGAAAACTGAAAAAGTGCTGAGGTACAGGGTGCAGGGGGGTGGGTCAGCATTCCGTGTTAAGTAACTGTTCTAAAATTCTTTTTCTCCTTGGTGAAATCCTCTCCTAGGCAACGGGCATTCCAGAATGCATCTTTCTTTGCCATCACTGATACCATTCTTCTCATGGGCTGCTGATAATACCAGCGATGTGACAGATCAGCTCTGCTTCCAACCCTGACTGGATAGAGGGGTCAAATAAACTAGCCAGGATTGCTTAGTGGGATTCCCAATCCAAGCAATCAGTGTCATGGGTGAACTTGCCACTTGACCAAACTTGAAGTAAATGGCTAACTGAAGTTATATCAAGTCCTGCTAGAGTGATTAGAAGCAGAATAAAAGAGGTAGATATCAGCACTGCCCAGATAGGTAACCATGCTAATTTGTAGTGGACCGCCTACTCTCTACACCTGCAGACCACTAACCAGCGGGGTTAATAACACAAGGCATATCACAGAATGATGCTTTTTGGGGGATGTCATTAGAGGGTTTCACAGAAAGGAAAAATGTCTTTAAGGAGATAAGTGAAAACTAACTTTTGTGCTGAATGCTGCTCCCTCCATGTCAAAGCTCGTTAGTGAGGCCATTCAGCGCAGATTTCTGGACTAACCTCCATTTCCTTTTTAGTTTTGAAGTTCCCCTTTGACAGTGCAAGGCAGGGGGAAGAAAGGGGCATGAGATCTCAACAGAAGATGGTTTGTGAGTTGGCGAGGGTTCAAGGCTTGGGCTCAGTAACTTTTTCTATCAGATGGAGAGACTCTTAGGTGCTGTGTTTGAAATAGAGACTTTGGGTACAGTGTACCCAGCCAATTTCACTGATCTTACATGGAATTGTGTGGGCTCAGAACTTTTGAAAACTGGGCCCATTTTTAGATGCCTTAATGTGGATTTAGGGGCCCAAATTTAAGGTATGTTGGAAAATCTTGGCCATACAGTGAAAATGTGTTTTCACCACCCAAAAATTGGGTGGTGAAATTTTGCTCTTCTTGGCCCCTGGCAGCCTGTTGAATCTGTCATACCTGGTCACCCCAGTGGCCTTATTCACCAATAGCCACTGCTTTATACTCTGTTAAACATCCATCTCTAGTTCTTTTGCTCTTTGGCCCTGGCTTCCAAGTGGGATTGTATTAAGGAACCCATCTCAAAACAAAGAGAATATTATTAACTTCTAGTACATTTCAGTTTTGCTAAATGCAACATCCCCAGGTAAGTTGATATGAAGAGATTTATTTGAAAAAGTAGGTAGTCTCTCTCAAATGGAAACCAGATCTATCCATCTCCTACTTCACCAGGGTTACCTTGGAGAGATAATGGGATGTATAGAGCAGTCCAGAGAGCATCTTCAGCCTTTGGGTTTCATAGAGGATGTTGTGAAAAGCAAACTAAACAAAGCATAAAAAAAGTAGAAAATATTCATTTTTCAGGGATGGGAGGGAGGAAGTTTTGCATCTTATGCTTCAAAAACCGTCTCTGAAATTCCATGTCCCAGGAGTAGCATGCAGAGCTGGGCCAGGGAAAGGTGTTTCCCCATGTCACTGTTAGAGTGCCCATTGGAGTGATGTATGGGACATAACTGTTATGGTCCAGGATGCTCAGAGGGGACAGAGTGGAGTGAACTTAGCCTGAAGGGGACAATGTTTTGGAAGGAAACACACCGGACATTGACAAAGCATGTGGCTGAAAGGAGTGAATGCTGACGAACATCACAGGGGCTGCCCACCTCTTTGGCTATGCAGCAGGCTGCACACACTGAAAGGCAAGGGCTTCTGATAAATTATGGTACGTATCTCTTTATACGTTGCCTCTTCATTCCTGGTAGTTTTCACCCCGGCTTCTTTCTATTCAGTTGTCTGCCCCCATGGGACCTTTCCTCTGCCAGACGGTAGTACCTCCTGAGTTGGGGGAGGGAGGTGGTATCTGGTGTCTGCTGTTCCTGGGATCTGACTTTCGGCAGGGTCCCTTTGGAGGAGACTGATTCTGCAATGCCCCCATCCTCCACGCATTAAGGACGGGGGGAGTGAGCATCTCAAAGTTATTCCCAACCCTTAGCCTCCCATGTCCGCTCAGTGCTATGCCACTGAACCATGGGCTGGATTTTTGCTGGGTGGAGAGCAGGGCAGATGCATGCCTTGCCCCCTTCATTCCTCCTTAAATGCCCCTCACTGGGGTGAGCCTAGTTTACACTTGTCAGGAACTTTATTTTTATTTATTTAGTTTTTCCTTTAATTGAAAAGTTTGGAGCATTTTGGGTCACTTAAACCACATCCTTTCCTTCTCCAGCAATACCCAGTCACTGATTTATTGATAGAATTATTAGAGTTGGGGGGAAGCCAAAGGATCTTGAAGTTTTTCTGGGTGGTACAGCGTAGTGTGTTGCCGATACAGTGAACAAATGAAAATTAGAAGGAGAAGAAAATACAGGCTGCGGCTGGGAAGTTATTTGGCATTTAAAGGCAGGGAACAGGTTGCCTGAGGTTTTCCATGCATTCCTGCTACAGATAAATCTAGTTGTGAGTCTGCTGGATCTTCTTTGGGTATGGTTCTGTTCCCTTCCTTCTGTCAAAGGCTTTGTTTTCCCTTTCCCCTCGCTCAGCTATTTTATGATCTCCCTTTTGTTTTCTGATTCTGGGCCCAGGCAGATTTCACAACATCCTCATAGAAGTTGTACCACTGGCCCTGAAAGGCGGTACTAAGTCCAACCCCAGTTAGTCACATATGGGGAGGGCATTGTGGGAGCAAGCTGAAGGGCAGGCACTGGCTTTTGCTGTGTATTTGTACAGCACCTAGCACGTTGCAGCCTTGATCTTGACTAGGGCCTCTAGGATCTACTGTTATATAAACAAAAGTGCTTTGCTGGGAGTCGAGGGTGCATACCTCTTTTAACAACCGGGCCCAAGAGGAACAAGCATAGCTTCATGACCATCTAACAGAGAGGGAAGGAGTTTCTTCTGTTGTTACCTGGTTCTTGAGGAGCCAAGACGAATCTAATAAGACCATGAGGCCATCTCACAGTCAGATGGAAGACACTTTTAGGGCAAGGTCAGAGCTATGGCCTCAGTGTTTCCATCTCCTTTCCACCATCTCTTCTCTGGACAGAGCTTCAGCTAATTGTCTTTCATCCAGGTGCTTATCTCTCACAGAGACTAATGTTTATGTGCTGGTGATGGTAGTATCAGCAGAAGATGAGGACAGCTGGGTGTCTTCAGTGTATCAGCAGTTCTGGAGCCACCAGATTAGTTTAGAGTACTGAATCAGAATGAGATTGATTTGGGGGATAAAAGTGAGAGCAGCAGCTCAACTAGATTAGCCTTTGGCCAAGGTTAAATACACTGAGTGTGTGTGTGTGTGTGTGTACTTCTCTCAGCAGATTATATATACAATTGCAGGAGTCTGCATCGAAAATCTCCCTGCTGCTGGCTCACTTGGAAATTCATGTTCAGGGACCCATCTGCAGTATAGACCATATGTTATACACTTTATTTAGCTGGAGTGAGTTGAGTGGAAGAGTCATTAAAGAGTGCGCCTATGGCCCAGTAAGCAGCTGTATTCTCACTCGTCTCCTTTAGTTTCCTTTTGCTCTCTCTCCAGGATTGGTTCCTCCTTTACTCTCCATTATCCCATGGTGCTGATGTTTAATGTTAAAGGGAGAGTCTATTCAGGGTCATGTCTGTGCACGGGGACTTCCCCTTTTGCTCCATATCACTCATACCGTAAGCACATTGCTTAACCACAGCTTTACCAATGAACCGGGGGTCTTCCTCAGGCATATTTCACAACATCCTCATAAAAGTTGTACCACTGTCCCTGAAAGACGGTACCAAGTCCAACCCCAGTTAGTCACATATTGGGAGGGCATTGCGGGAGCAAGCTGAAGGACAGGCACTGGCTTGTGCTGTGTATTTGTACTGTGCCTAGCATATTGCAGCCTTGATCTTGACTAGGGCCTCTAGGATCTACTATTAAATATACAAAAATAACAAATAAATAACCAGCAGGTTGAGAAACCCCCTATCAATTGATAATTGGGTGATATAACTTTGAGAGAGGAAGGATGGCCTAGTGGCTAGTGGACTGGCTAAGGACATGCGATTCAAGTCTCTGCTCCTCCATGGATTTCCTGTGTGACCTTGGTCAAATCACCTAGCCTCTCTGCCTCATTTCCCCACCTGGGGGATAACAGCACTGCCCTGCCTCCCCAGGGATGTTGTGAGGAGAAATACATTAAGAGATACTTTGAGATCTACTGATGAAATACTCGATATAAGCAATAGGCATGATAATGGCTGAGAATCCAGAATTCAGGTAACCACAGTCATGAATATTAAATACTTCGGAAAAATGTGAAACAGAATTAACCTAAAATTAAGAGCGGACCAAAAGTATTTACTAGCATTTCTTTGCCATGCAAGTCATCATCGTCTTTTTTTTTTTTTAAAAGCTACCAGATACTGCAGCATACTGCTGTCAAAATGCACGTATAATTTGCAGTTATTTAATATTATTGTTTAATATTTGTATTACATTGGCACCGCGATCCACACCCAAGGTCAGGGTCCCATTGTGCTAGGCACTGAACATACACATGCAAAGAGACAGACCCTGTCGCAAAGAACTTCTCATCTAAATAGGTAAGACAAAGAGCGAGGCAGTAGTATTTTTGGTGAGGGACTGAGCCACAGGGAGATCAAGTGTCACATAGCGGCTGTGACAGAGCGATGATTTGAATGGAAGAGTGCCTTACCAACGTGAGTATTTTTCCTCCCACAAATAAAGAGTATGAATATACTTGGGTTCAGAGTGCCCCAAACTGACGGCATTATTATTTATTTATCCCCAAAATGCGTGAGGCGCTTTACAGTGATAAAATGAAATAACTCCTTGCCCCCAAAGAGTTTACAATCCAGGGTCCTGATCCTGTAAATGCTTGCTGTGTAGAGCAGTGCTAACTAGCACGAGTAGATTAAGTCAATGGAATTGCTCTCAGTAGTCAGGTAAATGTTCAGTAGGAAGTGTTGGTAGGCCCTATGTGATGGAGAAGACACACAAGCGAGGTTATAACATGAACCAAGGAGGGGAGGGGTGAGAAAATGATGCTGGTTATAGAAAGAGGATTTTAATACTACTGTTTCAGAGTTTAAATGATTAAGGGCAGGCAATCCTAAAAGTAGATTTAAAAGAATCAATAATGGAGACAGGGGGGGTGGGGGTCGGAGAAATAAGGGATGGGAATGACAATTGAATTATCAGTGGAATAATTGTAAATTAATAGTTGCATGAAATTGTTCCTGCACTTTCAAGAAGTCCCCTAAGCTGCCTGCAGGTTTTGTTAGATGGATTAACACTCCTGTTTCTGGTCACAGCCATTTCCTCATATTTTTGCATTAGGCAAATTTTATTGAACCCTTGATTGAATGAATGACACCTGAAATAAACTCCTATCTGTTGTGCTCTCAGATGTACCTGCTTAAGTTGTCATGCAGTCAAGTCTCCAAGCTAAGTAGGGTTGGGTTTGGTCAGGATTTGAACAGGAGGCTTCCAGGGGAAATATAGGTGCTGTAACAAGTGGTGTGAGAGGATTACAATCTGATGCTCTAACAGTTTGTGACTAAAGACTTGAAGAGTAAGACTAGTAACCTTCATGTTCTGGCCAAATTCTTCTTGGGGTAATTACCTACATGAATTTCCCCTGCAATTTCAGCTGGAAATAGTGTTCTTAAATTCATGCCCCAAACTGCTTTGTAATGTTGCTGTGCATTGCTAAACAATTGCAATGTTTTATGCTAGAGGTGGCTGCATTTCAATGGTGGGTGCAATTTCTGTGTATACTTTGGAAAGCACTGAAAGATTCTTTGGGATGAAAGCAGCCTAGGTATGCAAGTGTAAGATTACTGTCGTTGTGCCTCTACTGCAGCTGTCCACTTCTGTGGAGGGAAATTGGTATCTTACGGTTCTCTCTCTCGTTCTTTCTCTTCTCTGTTTTTGTGGTTGTTTCCTGAGTATTTCTTAGATCCCATCTTCCCACATTTCTTGTTTTTGCTCTCCTCCTTGCAAAGATTGTGTGCTGTGACATTAATCCTTTCATCTGAGAAGGAAGCCATCAATGTTGCTTATAATTTAGCTAGAGAGAGTTGATCTAGTATAGTAAATGACACAGAGAGAGTGAAGGACCTGGTTTGAGCATGAAACTTCGGAACTTCCTTCCTGGTAATACATGGTGCTACTGTAATAGCAGCAGGTCGATGATAACTAAGAGGTCGTTGTAGACTATGGGCCCAAATACTCTCCTGTTCCAAGACCCGCTTGGCATGGAGCTGTCAGGGAGCCAGTTATGATTCTTTAACTCTCTGGGCTGATTTGCCTTAGCATAGGCTAGAGCAGTCTAGAGGCTGCTCTAATGTACAGCCCCCAAATGACCTTATAGTAGCTGAGGATTGTTGAAGTACACTGTGCTCCAGCCACACCTGCTCCTCCCCCCCAAACACATCCCTTATGAGGGCTTCTGGGTGCTGGCATAGGAGCCAGCTAGAAACACTCCAGTGCTGGTCCTAAATGCTAAGCTTTGTTTAGAGTGGTCGTTACAGCATCTGTCCCAGATGAGTGACTGCCAGTTGGAAAAGTCATCTTTGCTGAAACGGAATGAAAAAGGCAAATTATTAGCCTGTTGTGTCCCTGAACAATGGGAAATCATGTATTAAATTGGAATAATATTAGTTTTACCATTTGGTGCAGATATTTCATTTTAATTTGGTTCCTTTTGTAACTATATCTGATTACAATTCACTTAGCACATACTGTTCCCTTGCTCTGAAAAAGCAGGGGAGCTCAGCTGCAATATGAACAAGTGACTGGGAATCAGGAGATGATCTGCCTAAGGTCACACACCTCTCCGTGCCTCAGTTTCTCCACCCATAAAGAGTGGGGATAGTGATACTCTGATATTTACCCACCTTCATAAAATGGTCTGAGATGCATGGACAGTGCTATGTGAGGTATTTTGATTGTGAACATTCGCTGTTTAGGAAAAGAGTTTGTGCTGAGGCTAGGTCTCGTAAGGGCAGGACAGTTTTGTTTTCCCTTATACGTTATTGTTTTCCATTATACATATGTGTATGTGCTGAGATAGGGATAAGCCATTCTCATGCTTCAGGCTTTCAGCTGATTGCCATGGAGATCAGGAAGGGGAATCACAATTCTGCCTCCCATCCCCAAACAAACAGCTCGGAACAATTGGCTGGGTGCACTGTGGGGTTCCACTTCCCCGAAGCATCAGGCAGTGGCAGAGAATTTTGGATTTTGAGAGTCAATGCTTTAACTGGCCTGGTAATTCCTAGGAGTGAATGATTCCTCAGTTTGTTCAACAAGGGAATATGAATCCTCTCTTAGGGTAGTGGGTTAGGATTTTCTGAACTAGATTATTAATATAACTGAACAGATTCAGATCCGGAGAACCTGAGTCTGGAAGTAATTTGCTGAAGCATGGGAGGGGAGGGAAGAGGTAATAGTGTTTAGAATTCAGGCATGTTCCGTTTTCTCAGTGAATACTTCACTTAGTCCTAATATGCCGAAACAGAGATGTGTGATTTGTACAGAAGTGTCTTTTCTGGAGTAAACTTTGCTGTGGTTCCATGGCCCAGCCTGCTGTGAGGCATGTTGTGCTGTCATCCGGACCCCCATTAGTGTAGCAGTCACGTACGTCTTATTACGATTTATCCGTTATGGCTTGTGCGTGGAACAAGGCTGAACAGCCGTGAACAGAACAGACATTTGGCATGTCCCCTTGTGCACTGCTGCTGTTAGAGCAGTCCATAGCCAGAACACACACTGGTAAGTGGCTCCTAGACAGCATACCCTAATAGGGGGCCAGTTCACCCCAGAAGCCCCTGCCCCAAACTCATGGAAATGATCTTTGTATGGGAAACTCAGTGGGGCTCAGAGGGAGGGGAATCCCTCCCCCAGTTCATGGGCCTGGCATAGGACAGCTCTGGAGCTCCTTAGTGCAGACATTCCAGAGCCTCCCTAAGCCCTGTGCATCCTGTATGTGTGAGTCTGTGGCCTTCGCATATGGGTCTGGCAACAAGGTGTCACCTCTCAGAGGGTCCTTATCTTTCAGGGCATGCTACACCTCTCACCTTTTCCCTTCAGCTTTTGGAGAGGGGAGGGCCATGCGTGTTTGGACATGGCTGGTGTTACTACTTATTTGGGGCCAGTTTTGTTCTAGGTGGATGGTTTGGGTTGGGTAGATCTTACATTTTGTGTTTTATTCTGGAGTTATTTTTGTCTGTGTCCATTTTAATTACTGTAAAGCAGCTAGAGCTCCGGATAGATGCTTGCAAAGTATATTCGTGAACCAGGCCTCTGTAGTCTTTGTCAGTTGGCCCATTTCACTCACAGGAAATATTCCCCCCCACACAATGAAAAGAAACGAAATTATTTTAAGATGGCGCAGGTACTCAGAGAGGGTGAAATCCTGGCCCCATTGAAGTCAATGGGAGTTTTGTCACTGACTTCAGCAGAACCAGGATTTCACTGGGAATTGGGCACATACGTATCTTAAATTCTTAGCTGACTTGTTATCATCACGAGTCACCACTGATTTGGTTTGAAGAAGACCATTAGAATTTTGGACAGTACTAATACCACGAGGAGGAGTCCCTAGAGCAGGAATTGAAGACGATAGCCCTACGGCTGCCTTTCCAGGGCCCTCTAGTATAAAAGGTGCGTTGGGGGTCAGGTGGCAGTACCTAGCCCTGCAGAGATAGGCAGGCAGGGACATGCTGTGTAACTTAAACAGGCCCTCAAGGCAGTCTAAATTACACCAGGAGGTATAATTGGGGGGACAAAGGCAGCTCAGAGCCCCCTGGGCTGTGAGTTCTATGCTGTGCCTCTCAGAGCACAGCATCTCTCTCTCTCTCGGTCTTTACAATAGCTGCTTTCAGAAGAAGTTTTGTGCTGCTTACGTAAATCAATCATACTTTCTTAACCTCACTGGATTATACGAACCAGAGCAGAGGCATGGCAACATTGTTCAGTTATCTAGGCAAAACAGAACTCATTGCTGGAAATGTACAAACAGGTGGCAAATCGGTGTGAATTGAAACCTCTTAAAAGAAGATCTCATCCATTCAGGAAGGTGTAATTTTTTTCTCCCTCACAAAACTCCTAAGCACCTGAAGGAATTTTGCTACATTATTATTAAATATATAATAACAATAGTAAATAACTTAGATCTTATATAACCAAACTAATTGAGCAGGGACCAAGCATTGAAAAATTTCAGCCCTAATGGGGAATGTTTTGGAAAGTTCTGATCATATAAAAACAGGGGGTTATAATGGAAACTGTTGCGCAACCTTAATGATAGAGGGAGCTTGCAATAAAATAGGCATGTGTGATAGATCTTCAGAGTTGCAGAAAAATCACATGCTTTCTCTTACTGTGTGTTTTTGATCAGATATCACAATCCAGATTTGATTTGCCTGGCAAATGTTTTGATTCTTGGAGGAGAAAATTGGAGGTAACCTTCTATTTTTGAGCTGGCATGTAGTACATGGTCACTATTTGGCACCAATAGCAGCAGGCCTAAGAAGGTTAGACCCATGCGGGTGGCTGTATAGACACTGGTGTGGAGGGGCCATAGTACGCGGTGGGTGACCATCCCATCCCTTCACTGCAGAAGAGAGGACCAGGGTGAGCTGCAGAACTAAATAAACAGTTTGACTCTTTCAGTCCAGTTTATTCTTACGTACTTTCCAGTAAAAAAAAAAAAAAAAAAAAAAAAAGAAATATTAGTGCAGTAGTAAATAGGTACTTTGTATATTGTGGAGAATTCAGTGCAGAGCATTGGAGCGATCTTGGAGCTCTTAAAACTAGACTATTCAAATTCTGTCTGGCCAGTTTAACAGCTACAGACTTAACTCTTTGCAATATTTTGTAGTTCGAGGCAGACACACACACATAAGCACTGGATAAGCCTGAAATGACCTTGTGAAACCAACATGGGAATTTAATCCATTTCAGTAAACAAGAGGGAATTCTGCTTTTTTTTTCTTTTTTCTTTTTGAAATCTCTTCTATCTTTTCCTGCTTACCATCTGTTCTTATTCTGATGTTCTTTATTATCTTGGAATCATTTCTCTTTTGCTTTTTATATAATCCTATTTTATTTGAGCTAACTTTTTTTAATTAAATGAGAGGTATTGATTTAATTTCTCAAGAAACACAGGGCAAATCCTGTGGGACGGATTTTCAGGTGATGTAAATCAGCCTAGTTGCATTGTAGTCAATGAATCTACATTGATTTACACCAGTTGAGGATTTGGTATCATGTATTTTTCTGGCTAGATAAACTTAGATTAGAGCTTGGTGAAAGTTTTTGAGCAAATACTTTATTCACTGATAAACGCAGTTTTGGATTTGACCCAAACTATCAGAGTGGGACACAAATTTGCTGAATAGTTTTGGCCTCACACTCCAAAAAATGTTGGGGGCTAATTTCACAAAGGGACTTAGGTACAATTTGCAAGACAAGAGAAGGAGGTCAGACTAGATGATCACAATGGTCCCGTCTGGCCTTGGAATTTATGAAGGTAGTGGTGGGTGCCCCCTTCCCCCATACCCTATAGCACTATGTTTAGAATATTCACCTGGGATGTGGGTTGGAGACCCAGGTTCAAGTCCCCATTCAGCCTGATTTAGAGCAGGGACTTGAACTTGGGTCTCCCACATGGCAAGTGAATGCCCTAATCACTGGAGGGAAGAGGTGTCTCTGTCTCCTGTTGAAGTTGTTCCACTCTGTATAAAACATTTAAATAAACTTTGGGCCAGAGAGAGAGACTCTATAGCTCAGTGGTAGGCGGACACCTGGGTTCCAGTCCCTGCTCCAGTGGACTATTTATTAATTTTAGGTGTCTCACTTTGGGTTCCAAAAATGGACATACTCAAAATTAGTTGACACTTCTGTGGCTTAGGTTCCCCATTTGCCACATTTGAGATATAAATACTTCCCTATGTAATCACCAGGGTGTTGTAAAAGTTAAGGGCCAGATATGCAGGAGAGCTGTGACACCCACAGTTCCATTTGAAGCCAAAAGGAGCTGCAGGTGCTAAGCACCTCTGCAAGATCGGGCCCTGAATTCATTAATGATGACTCCAAGGTGCTCAGATATCACAGCAAGGATTATAATTACAATAACATACCAATGTCTTGTGAAAATAAATATCTTATTGCTAATACCTTCAGGAGTAGAAGCAAAGCCAAAGAAACTGCAGGATTAAATTGGAATTATAATGGATGTCAGTGTAGGGTTAAGTCATTGGTAGAAAGATGTACAGGGGAAATGGATTTGGGTGCCACTTTAAGCTTAGATTTTGCAGTGGGCTACAAGAAACCATCCTAAAATAAAGCTGCCTGCATTAAGATTTAATCCGTGAGCACTAAGCCAGTTGCCACAATAGACAACTTGATCCCAATCTTGCTTCCCTTAACATTCATGGCAAAAATTCTCATTGACTGCAGTGGGCAGGATCAAGCCCTCACAGGCCAGGTGATGAAGGCCATATAAGTACCTCGCTAGAGAGGTGGATGCTTATTGCACTAGGTGCATAAGTGCAGCAGAGAGGAAAAGAATGCACTTGTAAAAGTAGCCAACCAAATGCTACCAATTGAACTTTCAAGGGCAGAACATGTGCCAAAGTTTATGTAGCATCAGAAAGCTGTTATGAATGACCTTATGCCACTGAGCTAATTCACGGTGCTGGATCTGTTGTGAATATTGGCTGGGGGCCATTGCAAGGAAGTTTTTGCCAGTAACAGTGAATGTCAGCGGGACCACCCAGTTCTAGCGGGGACGACTTAAAAAAGGAAAGAGGATTGTGAAAGAAAAAAAAGGAAGCTAAAATCAAGACTCTACCACTGAACTCTCTGCATGTGGAGCCCATGTGCAGGGGAGGGCTTGATTATGCCCTTCCTAATCTGGAGCCAACCAGTATTGTATTAACAGCTTCAGCACAATAAAACAAATTAACCCCTGATGTAAATGAAGTCGGTGAGGTCTCACAATAGGTGAGCTTGACCCAATGGGCTAGAAAAAGAAAAAAGGAAAGTATTGGAATGAAGTCACTAGTCTGTTAGAGCATCTGTACTTCAGCCTGGGAAACAAAGGGCAAGCAAATCCAATGAATAAGTGGTCCTTGTTGTACACCTTTAAAAGTTGGCTTGATAATCATTGAGCCATGAAGGAGCATTGCTGAGAGGTCACATCCAGCTGGAGGAGAAATACCGATGAAAGGCACAACAAGCCCTGAAACAAATAGTCATTTGTTGTCCAATGATTTTTCAGTATTCTCCCCCTGTAAAATCATTTTAGCCTTAACTATCCCTTAATGAAAAAGTCACATTTTACTTCATAAACTTTCTTTTTTGCTTGACTGAATTTAGTGCTTGTGAGTTACTGGGTTGTAACCCTGGAGAATCAAATTTGTCTACAGGACAGGGAGCAGGGGTGCAAGCTGCACAACTTCTCCTGACCCACAGAGACCACCTATGTAGCTAAGATGGTAGGGCCATCTCTATGTCTTTACAGTCCTTGACCCAGCTACTGAGACTATCAACAACTCTGTAGATTAGTAATACAGATGTAACGGACACCTGTTCTCTAGGCTCATTTTCTATAGACTTCAACAGGTAAGATATAGTGGCAATTTCATTAATAACTTGGCTTGGATTCAAACCAGTGACTTAAAGATGGAAGCCTTTGTAACGTTTTGGCATCATGCAATGTTTTGTTTGCATGGTTATAATCTGTAGGCAGCATGATTTTCAACCTGTGACAAAGAAAGAGAGAGACTCAGGCAGAGAGATGTAGGCATAGAGAACTGACTTTACTGGTAATATGATCAGCACACAAAGAGAACTGCATCACAGCTGACAATAAGCATTTATCTGAGATTTAACTCCTGTATATTCAGATAAACAGAACAAACAAAATAATCTGTAATAATTCTATTTGATAACTTCACAAAGTATTAGAAGCTGCTTGACTGAACACAAGTTATGCAAACCATCTAGGCCCTGCTTTTCCACAATTTTCATATGAAAAACATTTTTTTCTTTTTTAGAATTTGTGAATTCATTCAAGAGTAAAATCTTGCTCTTTCTATTGCTGAACCTTTTCCTTGTATTAAAGGGTTAAAGTTAAAATTTCACCCTGTAACAAACACTGCATTTTCACATGCTTGTCTCTGGTGACAAGTAATCCCATTCAAAGAGAAACTACCTTTTCATCTGCAACAATTGCCTCTTTTCTTTGTGGAGAAGGGCAAAATAATTGGAGATCAAATCACAAAACATTTCAATTTCCTCAAAACTGGCACAAATGCCATTTTTGTGCATCAGCTGGGCATTTTATACTGACACCTTCTGATCTCATTTTGACATGATGCTTAATATATCATGTTGTGTGAAATGAACACAGCAGAACATATTGCTTTAACAGAAATAGGATGTAAAGTGCTGCATGGCTTGGAAAGTCACCTCGAGTAGATGCTGGGCTATTTGGCCAAATGCTAACCACATTTCTAAAAAAAATTGCCTAATTCAGGGAGACCCAGAGTGTGTCCTGAAGGCCACATACAGCCCATAGTGTTCTGATATGCAGCCACTCCTAACTTTGAATGAGAAGGGGAGATGCACTTAGAATGCAAAGCAACATCTTAATCCAAGTGTGTGTTATGTGGCTGAGTTGTGTCTCACCTCTTCTGAACCCTAGAATATCCATCGCTGGGGTATTGCTGAGGGGAGACAGGTTTGACCCTATAGTCATCCTTCTTCCTTCTCTCTTTCAGCTCCAGCTCTAAATTCATTTTAGTTAGAATGCATTAGCAAAGAGTTTTTCAGTGAACATCACTGAATTTCGCCTTGTGCAGCAACTCAAAGCACTCCAATCAATTCTGTAACTGGTAAGCTGAAAAAGAAATTAGATTCCAACTGTACTTAATTTCAGAAAGCATCAACGTAAGAGCTGTAAAAGCTTGAGCGAGAGGTACATTGCATAGCTGAGCTTCCTCCAGGCTTGTTGTGTAGAAGGCAGCTCGGGTAGCACCCCCAAGGCAGATATACTGGGATTCTTCCCAGTGAAGCCGAGTGCTATGATATGCCATATAAAGTGCAGTGCTCACTGTAAGTGGCCTGAGGTTGCAGTGACAGCAGTTCCTGTTCCTGTGCCAGGTGAGGCGTAGAGCTGTGCTAGCATTTTGCATAGAAGCGCACCAAAATAGCACTTGGTGCTATCTGAATGGTCCTTGAACGCAGACTGAGGTTTGGTTCCCAAAGCTACTCTCCTCCCCTATCATCACAGCACCTCCTCCATACTGCAGTTCTCTCCTCTCGCCACAAGCCCCTGGTCCTCTGCCCCAATACTGCCTTGCATGTCTCTGGTTGCCAGGATGCCTGCTTCTGCTGCCTTAGTTCTGAGTAGCTGCCTCTGTGCCTTCAGGAGGTGTCTGGCAGCCTCTCCTGCAGCAGGTTCTTATGGGGACTTCTAGTTCTTAAATGGGCTTATATGTAGGAAAGGAGGTCAGGATGTGCCTCTCCTTCCAAATAGCCTAGTGGGAGCAGGGAAACATGATAGTTCCATCCATTGTCTCCTGAGTTCAGAAAGGGATTGACCATATTCCCTGCAGATGAGACTAGACTAGGGAACCTCGGGAGGCATGGATAGAGCACCTCTCTTCCAAGCATCTCCAAACACCCTGCAAAGGTGGGCAAGCAGCACTATTATCCCTGGTTGCAAAGATGGGGACCTTGAGGCATAGCGAGATTAAGTGACTTATCTAAAATCATGAGGCAAGTGGCACCAAGAGTCAGGAAGAGAAGCCAGGACTTCTGATGACCAGTCTTGCTCTGAACTGCATGTTTTCTACCTTGGTTTGTTCTACACCTGGAATATTTTGGACCATTCACCTCATAATCTGTTCCATCAGTGGAACTAAAATTACTAGAAAGGTTTGGAAGAATAGAATCTCAGAAAGATTTGAACGAGTGTCTTTAAAATATAAGGCAGATACATTAGCCACCATGCTACACAGTCTTTGAATAACAGCCCTGGGAATCCACAGGCATTCTTTTAGCCACCAGAGGGCACCATAAATGTGCTAAACCTACCTTATATGAATGACTATGGCTTTTATTCTAAATGCTATAATGCTTTTAAGGCCAAATAAATGTTCCCCAGTTCAGAGCAAGTCCTAGCTGGAAGATACATTTAGTGAAAATGAGACTTTGTTTCTGGTGTGTTTTGCTTCTTCAACAACAGCTGTTGTTGGTGGGAGGGCTGTATGGAAATAGGGAGGGGTTATTGTTCTGTTTGCAGGTGGGATAGGAGGAGACCAAAGTAGGAATGGGCATGGGAAGAGAGAGGAGGAGAGCCACTGGAACTCTGCTCATCCACAAAGTTTGATGGGTTAAAATGATCCTGGGGTGACAGTGAGTAGGGTCTGTGCAAAAGCACTAGAAAAAGAATATCCCACTGCATGGTATTGTCAGAGTAATAATTATAGCAGTCTGCATTTGTATAGAGGAGGCAGGGCTGCCTGTTGGCTAGAGTAGGAGGTCTGAGAGTGGACTGCTGGGGCTGGTTTCCTCAGTTGTACTTGAGGAATGCTGGCTAAGCCTTCAGAGTGTGAGTGTGTGTGCTCGCGCGTAGGAACCCTTTGTGTATTCCTGATGCTGGACCTGACTCTGTACTGGCCCGATGGCCAGCATAAATTTAAGCAAACTCAGGGCTGCTTTTATACCATGTCAGCTCGACATGGCTGTTGGAGGTAGGGATGCATTGACCTTGCCCCCTTTCCCTTGACTTGCACCCACTCCCTTGGCCAGGAGCCGGGTTTGAAGGATTTCCCAACAGAATGAGAATTCACTGGGTGGATCCACAGGCTTCTCAGGGCAGATTTGCGCTGGCATAGCAGTACACAGCTTCCCCTAATAGACCTGAGAACTGGGCCCTAGGGCTGTGTTCATAGGTCTACCATTGACTCATTTGGGCAAATAGTTCATCCCTTCTGTGCCTTTGGTTTTTTCCTTTTATCCAATGCTCCTAATCTGTGGCACCACTAGACATATGGCATGCCTATGCTTCGAGCTGGAGGTGTGATTTCTAGCTCTAGGAGACATGCCTGCACTAGTTCTGATCGAGTCAGCATGTGTAGCCATGGTGGCATGGGCAGCAATAAGGGCCAGCTGCCCGGTGTACATCCCTAGCATCTTGAATGGGTACGTACTTGGGGATGCCAACCCCTCCTGCCATTTGCGCTGCCATGGCAACATTTCTATTTTAGGGCACTAGCTCGCTCAGAGCTAGTTGTGAGTGTTTCCTTGATCTGGAAATTATGTCTCTAGCTTGAAGTGCAGACGTACCCTTAGTTAGCTGATATTTGTGAAGAGCTGTGAAATTCTCAGAGGAAAAATGCCCCAAATGCTTTTATCAACACACAAGTTGTATTGGTAAAATAAGTTCTAAATAGAGCTGGTTGGATTTTTTCCCCAAGGACAATATTGGCTTTTTGGTGGGGAAAAAAATCAAAACCACCAAAATATTTCAGATGAAAAAATGAAATAGTTTGATTTGAAAATGCCTCATGGGAGTTGGAGTTTGGGTGTCTCATGCTACTTATTAGGCTGGACTCCCTGATAGAACTTCATCACCCATGATGCACCATGTTCTACCCTCTTGGAGTGGAGAGGCAGTGCATTGTGGGAATATCATGGATGTGACATACCATGCAAGATGAAGTCTGGCTGAGGACTGGCCGATACAGGAGAATGGGGACATGAGTTCACCACAGCAGTCTATCCAAATAGAAATATGACAGGCTTTGGCTGAAAATGCCTCTATTTTGGCTGTTCAGTTTTTTTAACCCGAAAAACAGAAATTCTCCATGGAAAGCAGATATTTTCACTAAAACAGCATAGCCTCATCAGAAACCCAGTTTTCCATTGACAAACAGTTTTGATGGCAGATTTTTGATGAGCCTTGGTTTTTAAATAGATTTACTAAGTGGGTGCAGTTGAGGTACAGCCACCCCATACTTACTGTGCAGTATAAACCTGCATAGAGAGTTACTGAGCAGTGCTCTCGTCTCTGAGCCCCTGCTGTGATTTTGAATACATTTGCTTCTTTCTGTCACATTAATTTCCCAATGTGCTTCCAAGCACAAAGAAGCGAATATGTCATTGTTAGCTCAAGACACATCCAATCCAGTCCCACTTCTAACTAGGTTGTATAACCTGAACCTAACAACATCCTGGCTGGCAATTGACTTTGCAATAAAGAAGAGGAAACAGCAGCAAATAAATGGTGCACTATGTTTCAACATATGCCTAAAATATCCACTCTGGAGGTGGTCTTGCAAATATTTCTAATTGTAATTGACATAGGGGAATTTTGCCAAAACCATGGAAGCAAAGGAACTATTATTAGCTACCTTTACAAACCTGGGAAAGAGCCATCTTGGATATCCTCTTGTTGACCTTATTAACTTTCATGTCTTTAGAAGGTCACAGAGAAAATCATTAATATTCAGTTGGTTCAGTGGATGAAAGGTAATAAGTATTTCCTGCTTATCAGAGTGGGTTTTGAAAGGACTTTGAATCACTTGATTTGTTTATCTTTTGAAATCAATAAGGCCCTCACTAAGAGGGATTTTGTATTTTTATTTAAAATTTGGGAAAGGCATATGATCTGTTATCTAATGAGGTTCGGGGCCTCTGTTAAACTGTATGATACGAAGCAAAAAGTCAGGAAATTCCAAAGTCCAGCTTCCAACGGCAGTGTTAATTTGGCCATGTTGGGGTCTCATATATCTCCTAACACTTCATGACACCAACAATAGCATTAAACGGAAAATTAAAAATAGAAAATTCTATATTTGTAGAATATACAGGGTGCTGGATTAAAGACCAGATCTTGTACACGATTGGGCATAATTAGGACTTCAGTGGCATTACTTACCTGCTTAAACATGTGCATAGGTGTTTGCAGACTCGTGACATAAATGTGTGCAGGACTGAGCCCCAGTGTTGCAATCAGAATGGTGATTTTGTTGCACTTCTTGGCTATTTCCTTGATTTTTTTCTTAACTGTGAAACCTCAGTGTTGCATTAACACAGATTTTTTTCATTTAATATGAACATAATCTAATCCTTAAAATTCTTCTTAAAATTAATTACTAATTTTAAAAGCTACTTAAATAAAAATCTTTTTTTTTTATTAAAGTGGACTGCACAAAGCATGTGAGAAGATACTGTAGTGTACAATCCCTTATTGTCTGGAGATGGATAAGATGTCATCTCTAGTTTCTATGATTGTTTGCTTGAAATCAGGTTTGGGTTGAGTGGCCACAGTCTGGATCTTTAGACAGGTAAAACAAAAGAAGCAGCTCTACTCATGGGTGAAGAGAGAGATTTCCCATGTTCAGAAATGCACACATTTCTGGTGGAGCATTTGGGATACATCACTCATTTAAAATGCTCACTGGTTTTCTAGCAGGGATATTATTTAATCCCACACATAAACTTTTATACTGCTAGATGTATTTTTACAGTGGCTTTGTAGCTGTATATCATTACATCTTTCAGTAATAATAGGACTGTTAAATATGTATGGGACTGCTTAAAAAGAAAAATAATGCAACAATAAAATATGAAATCTGAACTTGATACTGTCCTTTAGTTACTAAGATTTTATTGAATATAAACAATTATTGACAATACAGTTGGTTGGAAGGACATACTGCTAGTTACTATGCGTGGCTGAAGTTCCCCTTCATGGAGAGCATATTAGTAGACAACGATTATTAGACAGTTTTGCACCCCAATCATGCAAAATGAAATAAACACAAAATTCACAACACAATGGTGGAGGGTATATACTGTGGCTACATATTCCCTATGACATAGGGAATCATCTTCCAGTCTTCTGGGATTGTCCCAAATTGAAAGGTTTCTGGCCTGGTGTTAGAAAATGATGTAAGAGTAATTTCAGTCGCTATCTCCCCACTCATTCCTATTATTACAATGTTAGGAAAATGTCCTGATTTGCCAAAATTAAACAAGGGTTTAGAATTTTTTGTCACTGCAGACAATAGTGCAGTTTGGCCTGATCCTTCAAACACTTACACGTGAACTTATCTTTATGCATGTGAGCAGCCCTACTGAGGGGTCTGCTCACTTAACTTTGGGCCTGAGCCAAAGTCCAAAGTGGGAAAGGATCCCACTGATACCATGGGGTTTGGAACAAGCCCTTTACATGTTAGCAGGCTCAGGGCCTATGGTTGCCAAACCAAATAACATTTGTGGAAATGTGGTTGATGAGAAGAAAAGAAAAGAGAAACATTCTTTTAAATGTGAGGTTTCAATATACAGCAATAATAGATATTAATTAAAATGCTTAAGTTTTCAAGAGTAGCTGGTAACACAGAGATATGTTTCCGTTCTCCTGTTTGTTTGTAACTGCAATAAGAATACTTTTTTTGGAAAAAAGACACTTGTCTTTAGGTGACCCGTGGGACTGAGCTTTGGTTACCGTACATCAGCAGGCCAATATTACTGATTCACTTTTCTGGAGACTTATGAAATGGAATCTCTAGTATGGCATGCGAGTATAGGTTTTATTTGATTAAATGAACAATACGTGACATATTGATTGTTGATTATATTGCTATTCAGTGCTATGGGCCAGATTCAACCTAAACTAGCACAGCTAATTCACCCTGGCCTTGATTCAGCAAAGCATCCCTTTTCAATAAAGCAATTAGGCACACGCTTATCTGTAAGCAAATGCTTAAATTCCAGTGATTTCAGTGATTAAGTGCTTTGTTGAATCAGGGCCCGTGTGTCCAAGGGGGAGAGCAGGTAGGGCTATCTCTGCTTACTCTCTGACAGGGTTTCTGCCCCAGGAGAGCAGTTTTAAAGGTATGTCTTCACTGCACTTAACTCGAGTTATCTACGGTCAAATCAACTCCTCTTGAATTAGCTCATGTGAGAATGCCCCTCTGGGAAGCAACACTTCAGCTGCACAGAGTGTGTGTAAGCTGCTGTAAATTGTGTAGCCCCCTCCCCGAGGTGTGGCTCAAGCCTCCTGCCTGGGGCTGGCTGTGTTTATGGGGAGCGGCTTCTCTCCGCACATGTCTTGAGTCCTCGTCAGTTCTCTTCAGTGACACCTGGTACCTGCACCCAAGGTACCTTTTCACTGTGACCATGACACACAAGGTGCTGTCCCTTGGGAAAATGAATAGTGCTACCACTGCCGGCAAGGAATATAAATCCCCGTACACAAGAAACAATGAGGTAGATCACCACAAACCCCAGCAAAGAAATGATACACCCAAAAGTAACAATATGACAAAGGGGGACTTTACTGGGACCATGAAAATAGGCTCTGGGGAGGAAAGGGTTAGGATTAACTAATCTTTAACCTCAACAACTCAACATGTTTCCCACCTCCCAACACTCTCAGCACTTCCCAACCCCTAGCTACCTCCCGGGCACCTTGCCAGCAGATGGCATGCTGAGATTGAGTGCATTGGCCAGTTTACACAAAAAGGGTCCCCTTACAGTGTCTTGGCCCCTGGGTGGGTCAGAATCCCTCCCTGGCCTGCAGTCCCGTGGAGGGCACAGCTGGCTCTCAGTAACTGGTACCAGGTTGGATCTCTGCCATTCTTGATGCTGGTCTCTGCAGGGCTGGCACTGCCTGACCCATGCACTAAATCCCACAGCAGTTCAAAGATTCCTTTGTGGGGAATGGGAGTTAATCAGAGACTCCCTTCGCTGTTCTGCTTCTCTTGCAGGTCCCAAGATCAAAACTAAAACTAAATTTACACTATCTGTCTATATCAGGCTGAGCCATGTCACCCATGAGGAAGCCTTCCTATTGGCCTCATACGGAGTATTTAGTTCATTCTGTCCCCACCCCGGACTCTAAGCATGCATGAAATGGTAATCCACAGAGTAGGACCCCCCTAGAGGCTCAGCCCAAATAGGGGTTACAGTTGTACTGTAACCCGCTGTAGCCTATACCCACTGACGGGCAGGCCAACTCAAGATAAAAGCACCAGCCTGCTCAGATTAAGGATTTGTATGTATGGATGGGACTCAAATTAATCCTGCAATGAAGACAAGCCCTAAACTGTGGTGACGCCCTACTGAAGGAGGCTAAGGCAGAGGCAAGCCACTTAACTTCTTTTGGTTGCAGTTTTCAGGGGCGGCAGGTTTGTATAATTTATGGTGGTGCCCAGAACGAGTCCCAGTCCCACCCTCCACATCTGATATTACTACACATAACAGAATTAATGGGGTAGGGCCGAGGGGTTTGGACTATGGGAGGGGGCTCAGGGCTGCGGCAGAGGGTTGGGGTGTGGGGGGGTGAGGGCTCTGGCTGGGGCTGGGGATGAGGGGTTTTGGGTGTGGGAGGGGCTCAGGGCTGGGGCAGAAGGTTGGGGTATGAGGGCTCTGGCTCATGCTGGGGATGAGGGGTTTGAGGTGTGGGAGGGGCTCAGGGCTAGGATTGGGGTGCTGGGGTGAGGGCTGCAAGGTAGGTTGGGGATGAGGGGTTCACAGTGCAGGAGGGGGCTCAGGGCTAGGGCAGAGGGTTAGGGTATGGGGGTCAGGGCTCTGGCTGGGGTGTAGGCTCTGGGGATGAGGAGTTCAGGATGTAGGCAGGCTGCCCAGGGGCTGGGGCCAGAGAGGAGGACTCCATAGTCCCCCCAGCCCACTCCCCACCAGCAGCACACTCACCTGGCACCGTCACGGCACGTGCTCCTAGGGGCCAGGCCCCTCTCAGGTCCAGGAAGCCCCCTCGCCTCCCCTGTGGTGGGTGCCAGGGTGGGAGGGAAGGGCTGCCATCATGTGTGTGCCTCCTCCCTCCGCAGGCGGTGGCTGCCGCTGGCACTGCTTCCTTTTGTAGCCGGCAGCGGCTGACAAGGGAGCGCAGCGTGGAGCGGCAGGGCAGACGCCCACTGCCCAGGGTGAAGACGGGGATGTTTCCAGGGAGGTGCGTGGGGGCGGTAGGCGGGGCCAGGGGAGAGACCCGGGCCCAAATATTGGTGGAGCTGGGCCCCCAGGCCCTGAATTTGCTAGAGCATGGGCACCACGGGACCATATAACTCGCTGCCTCTGGCAGTTTCCCCATCATTCCAGGAGTGCCATGAAGATTAATTAGCTGAAGAGTACTATGAAAATATTAATTTAAAACCCAATCTTGCAATCTACTAATATGCAGACTGATCCTTACACCCATGCAGAGTCTTATTACAACCAATATGACTCCATACATGCACAAGGGTCTGCCCCTGCAGTTCAGACTGCAGGGACAGTGCCCAAGTATTGTCATTATTAGGCATATAGATGACCTTAAATCTGGATTTAATTCATCTGGTATTTTGTATTTATTAGACACATCTCCTAGCTTCCTCTTCTAAATTTGAGAGAAGAACTCTGCTCTAAGGGGATAACAACAGAGGCCCTAATCCTTCAAATATTTATGCATGTACTTTAATTTTAAACTCACTGACTAATCCCATTGATTATAGGACTATCAATACGACTACCCACAGTGCATAAAATAACTCATATGTGCAAGTCTCTGCAGGATCAGGGCCTATAATGCTCCCAGTGAGCTGTACACATAGTTCAAGGAGACTGGGAAGGAGTTATGGTCCTTCTGGCCATGTGAGTTTGTGGGCTAGTGAATAGGGGGAAACACTACTGATGTAGAAATCAAACTTAGCCAGGGTAAAGCAGGGGTGAAACTATGCCAACATAACAGGTATTTTTGTGTGATGGTACAGTCCAAATTTGGCTTGGCAAATTTGTGGCCTTTGTGACTGGAAGCCTCCCTCCAAAACCCCCCTGTGATCGGTGTCGGTCCACCTACCCGCTAGGGGGCGGTGGGGAGCTACGAGGTCACTGGCCGGCCTGGGTCACGCCTCCGCCAGCGGGGAATTAGCAGCGGGAAGGCCGCCGGCCAGAGTCTGTAGCGCGCCCCTCAGGCAGGGGAGCGCTGGCAAAGGCCAATAGCGCGCCCCTCAGGCAGGGGAGCGCCGGCAAAGGCCAATAGCGCACCCCTCAGGCAGGGGAGCGCGGGCACGGGTCCCGGCGTGGCTCGGCCGGGTAGGGGAACGCAGGCCCACCCTACACCACTGTGTTCCAGCCCAGGGCCCTGACAGTGGCAGGACGAGGGTCCCGCCACTGGATCAGCGGGGTCCTTCCGCGATACAGACTCACCACTGTGCAGCTCTGTCCCTGGGCTACTTCCTACCCGATCGCTCGTCCGAATCCCTCTGGTTCCGCCAGTGCGTCGGGATAGTCCGCTGTTGGCAGCTCCAGCTCCCCCTCCGGCTCAGGCTCCTCCAGCTCCTCCCGGTCCTTGGCTGCTGGCAGCTCCAGCTCCCACTCCGGCTCCTCCAGTTCCTCTGGGTATTCAGCAGCGGGCAGTCCTGGCAGCCCCAGTCCGTCCTCCAGGTGAGGTTTCCACTGGTCCAGGGCCTCCCCTGGCATGGCAGCAGGGTCTGAAGGGAGCGGTCTGCGTCTGCCTCCCTCCCTGGTGCTGCTCTAACTGAACTAAGGGCCCCGTCCTTTATACTTCCTGTTCCACCCCTCCCCTTCCGGGGGGTGGAGCAAGCTTGGGCTGGCCCCACCACTCAGGCTGAGAGAAAGGCCCTTTAACCTCAGGTTCGGAGGGCAGCCACCCTGGCTCCCTACACCCCCAAATCCCACCTTTTTATTTTTTCTAGAAAAATCTGCAACTCATTAACATGTGGTGAAAGCAATGCAACAATGCAATCTTGATTACAAAATCTCTTTTAAATCTTAATATTATGGAGTCAAAGTCTTAACTGCAAAGCCCCTTGTTTTTGTGGTGTGAGGCAGAGCGTCAACATTATTTGAACATCTCTTTTTTGGTACACCTCTACCCCGATATAACGCTGTCCTTGGGAGCCAAAAAATCTTACCACGTTATAGGTGAAACCGCGTTATATCGAACTTGCTTTGATCCGCTGGAGTGCTCAGCCCCCGTTTCCCCCCGGAGTACTACTTTACCGCGTTATATCTGAATTCGTGTTATATCGGGTCGCATTATATCGGGGTAGAGGTGTAGTGTAATTTCCTGTGTTAGAAGTTTCATTTGGGTGAGTGGGGTGGGGAAGAATAATAAGAAGGGGAAATTGGCTATTGACAGTGCAGGCCTAATCTTGCTCATTTTACTCTCACACATACTCACCCAAATCATTGGGGCTATGATTAGCAGGACTTGATTAGTTCAGGGTGGGATGCTCCTTTAACCTTGTGTACTGTATAGCATGTGGATGAACCTGCTATTTCTGCTGTTAGTCTTTAATCTGCAGGACGTTGCTTCTCGCTGTTCCATTTTCTGAGAGTGGGAATTATTGCTATTGTTAGTTGAATAATTCCTTCATTGAATTTGTCACCTTGAATGTGTTGATAGACAATCACTATGTCTCCTTGAGTCTTCTCTTCTGCAGTCTGTATACGTTTAACGTCCCCAATCTCTTCTTGGCTCTCTTATCTGAACACTTGGGATACAAATATCATAATTCCAGTGTTTAACAAGGGCTGTAAAGTCGATCCTGCATTTTATAGACCCATGACCTTCATTGATGTGGCAGCTACAGTGAATAAAAGTTTTTGTTGATTAAGTTGCTCAGTGAGGGGCTGAGTTTTGAGAAGGACGGACTATTTTAAAAATTTTTCCCTCCTGCTACTGATCAGTGTCTTGTGTCTTTTCACCAACTTGATAGATGCGCAAGTATTTGAAAGTAAACGCTCTTTTCAGGTTCTGACTTTCCGGTAGCATTTGACTCTATAGCGAGAAACCTGCACTGTTGCAAGACGATGGAAGAAGGGACTGAAGTGGTCTGGGTTTGCTTTGTGTGGCCATCCATTCCTGTATGTGTCTCAGATTGGAATGGGACAGAATTGGGGCTTACCTACCCCTTTTCCTTTGTGAGTGGCATCCCTCTGTGCATACTTGCTCCTTTTCTCTTTGATTTATACATGAATTCTACTGTTTCCAAGCTAGAAGGACCAGAATTTTATGGCCCAAATATATTAGGCACAGAAGTAGCATTTCTCCTTTGGCTGAAAATCACCCCATTGTAGAGGTGCAGCACAATGCCTGACCATCACTAAATTCCCACTTGTGTCCTCTTTTGCTGTGAGACTCACCCCACATGTAGATGGTCCACAGTTTAGTTCATTAGATCCCACCGACACCAGAGAATTTAGCCAATAAACATTGTTTGCCTTGGCCAAACTAAAACTGCACCAATGTAAAGTAGGGTTTTTTAGTAGCTCAAGAGTTCTATGCTTCTTTTGCTTGGTGGATGACAATATGCCAAATTCTCTTAATTTATTATCAGTTGAGGGTAATCTGCCATCGAAATATAGTCTAAGTCTCATGGATAGAATCAAACAAAAGGTAAAAAAAGGCTCCTCTGAGTATCATTAGATTTAGATACCAGATTGATTTCTATTTTTTGCCAGCTACTTCTCAGGTATTTGAAACTTGAATTAATACAGGTAATTAATGTCTGGGCTGAAGTGTTAAAGGGGCCTTGATGATACTTCCACTCTGAAACCCATTCAGAAAGGCCTACTAAAGAAAGTTCTTGGTTGACTAGTCGTCTGATTTATACTGAGTTGGGATGTCTCTAACTGGAGGCAGAAATTGGTCTATGCTTTGGCAAATATGGGAAAATGTAAGCTAAAGCTGGATGCTAGATCTCCAGAAAGGTGTCTGCTGCCAAAGGGAGTTGTTAGTTCTTTAAAGCTTCAGTTAACTAAAGTTAATTCTACTCAAAGAGCCAAAGGCCATAAAAATAGTGGAAAATGGCTAAGCAGAGGAACCCTGCTTATAATCGCTCATTCTGGAAAGCCTGCTCTTGCCCTCTGGTCCAAGTGGCCTTGTTCTCAGATAGCCAGCTCAGGCAGATGCACAGGAATAGACCTTATGCAATCATCTGACTCTGCTACTCAGAAAAGCAGATTTTTCTAACTCAACAGATTTTTCTCTGTGTGTGTATTTAGAGCCAGATCTATTGACTGTAGTGACAAAATAGGGTTTTTCTTCCTTTTTAATGAAGTTGGCAGAACCAGCACAGCTATTGGAGCTGGAGCTGGGATTCTTCCTTGTGCATTATCAGAATTGTTTACTGTGTTCCAATTACAGACCCAATCACTCATACTTGTGTAAGCTCTTTGGCAGTGGTGGAGCCTACCCAGGTGACAGTGAGCGCATCATTTGAAGACAGTGGCATTGTGCAGGTTTAAATCAGGACAGAATTGAGCCTGCAGGAGCTTTTATTACTGAGAATGATACATGAGAAGAATGAAACCCAGTTTCTTTGTCAGCACCTAGGTAGAACTTTACTTGGAGCACTTGAACCTGCAGCCTTTATCCACATGACCACCAATGAAGTCAAGCCACAGTAGACTATTTCTGTGTGATGCGCTCTTTGGCAGGCTTGGTTTGTTGTCTTCATAGGCAAGATGCTGTATCTGTTTCATGGTCTATTGTCTCTCTCTTTTCATCAGATGTTCCTTGCCGAGGAGAATGTGGATTTTCGGATACACGTGGAGAATCAGACACGAGCAAGGGACGATGTGAGCAGGAAGCAGCTTAGACTCTACCAGCTGTACAGCAGGACGAGTGGGAAACACATCCAAGTTCTAGGCAGGAGGATCAGTGCTAAGGGGGAAGATGGAGACAAATATGGTAAGAATATTAACCATGACCCATCCAGGGTCAGTATAGAGGTTTGAAATGAATGTATGAGAACAAATGGAAAGATGGGTCATAGCCTTGCCCTAGAACAGGCTTCCTATATCTTAGCTTATGCAAGGGGTGCATCAGAAAAATGAAGCTGTGAAATTGAATTAGAAAAGCTGTTTGTTCCTGAAACCCTTTGAGATGTCCTTGGCAAAGATGCTTTCAATCAACTTGATGCAGACCCCTCACTAGCAGGGATTTAGAATTGGATACTGTAAGGTACTGAGTGCTGCTCCCACTCAAATACATTGGAGTCAAGAGACATTTCAGCGTCTTGCAGGATGAGATCCAGGGAATCAAAGAGCCCATCATTTTAGTTTCCTGTGAGTGCACCACTCAGTCTAGCAAAACACACAACTGCATCCTATCAAAAGGAAAATGGAAGCGTTTTATGAAACTTCATCTGTGTAATCCTATTTCTTTCTCTTTTCTGAACACTGCATGTTGTGCCTCATTGACTGTTGCCCTATGGTTTGGCCCATTGGTTGATATGTCGCTGCAGAAATTCATGAACATATATTGTCTCTGACTGTGTATGATATACATATGAGCATTGGGATGTGGGGTGAAGGGGGAACTTTTTTGAAAATAATTCTCTCTCTCAGGGAACTGCAAACATTAACGTGCAGTACATGCCTGGCATAGAGGTGTGCCACACAGGGACGGCCTCTGCCAGTGTGCAAGGAGCATGTAAAGCGGGGCAGGTTAAGGCCTGTGTGCCACTGGAGAAATAGTTCAGAAATAGCTGATCTTTGTGAAAATGACCCTTCTGGTATTGCCAAAGCCCTAGTTAGTTCTACAGCATGCCCTTTACATAGCTAAGGCTAGGTCTACACTACCCGCCTGAATCGGCGGGTAGAAATCGACCTCTCGGGGATCGATTTATCGCGTCCTGTCGGGACGCGACAATCGATCCCCGAATCGACGCTCTTACTCCACCAGCGAAGGTGGGAGTAAGCGCCGTCGACAGGAAGCTGCAGAGGTCGATTTTGCCACCGTCCCTACAGCGGGGTAAGTCGGCTGCGATACGTCGAATTCAGCTACGCTATTCGCGTAGCTGAATTTGCGTATCTTAAATCGACCCCCCCCTGTAGTGAAGACGTAGCCTTAAGAAAGGCCAGGTGGGCCGGCTTCTAGATGCTGCCTTTGCTTTTCCAACATCTCTAAGTAATGTGGGGTGGAGAAGACCATTTGGTTGCTGATTTTAGGCCATTAGGCTGCTTTTGTCATGTTTCTGTCCCTTTTGTGCCTGCACAGTTGTCATAAGTGCTCCTCCTAGGCCCCAGGATGGGGAATATAATCCAGAAGAGGAGGATGCTGAGGTCCCATAGGGAACTGTGCAGTGGCCAGGAGGACCAACCCTGGACCTGCACCAAGTGACTGGCAACATGGAGCCCTGCCTTTTTGGGGGTCCCCTCCTGTCATGCGCTGAGGTGCTCCTCCCTCAATGACCTGCTGCAGCCCACCCACCTTGGAAGCCCAGTCCACTCCCAGTTGCTGAAAAGCTCCCTACCACCCTTGTTCTGACCCACCCCCAGTAATGACAGCCCCTCCCAACCCATCTATTCCAGTTACTAAAACCCTCTTGCATCATCCTAATAACAAGCCTCCCTGACCAGCTGCAAACCTCTCCCACCTCTAGACGGGCTGTAAGGGTTGTGGAAACCTGCTCAGCATCACACATGGCACAGGGACACTCAAAGCATGATAATCCATGTGGCAGTGAGTGGGGCCTTAGATGCAGGATGTGGCCCCTGTGATAATGGAGCGGAGATATGTCAGAGTCAGGGATGTGAAGAACCATCTGTGAAACAGCCAACGCTGACTACCAAGGCGATGGCATAGAATGAATTATTTTCCAGAAATGCCCCCAGAGGCTTTGTTAAGGTGTCACCTCTGATCAGGACCAGGGATAGACCTAACACAGGACCCTGGATCTGAACACTCTTGAACTTTGGATCCAGATCTGAAAGTTGTTGGTTAGGTGTATCTCTAACACAGAGTCTGGAGGACATCTTTGTCTCACACCTGTTGGTTGACCCTTTCTCCTGCTCCTCATCCTCTCTTCTTCCTCCTTTGGAGTATAATTTTTATCATTTCTGAATCTGGCCCACTGAGTCAGAGTCAGGATTAGATTTTTGGGAATCCCTGATTCCCAATCCCATGCTTGTTCCTCTAGAGCATGCTGCCTGTCTTGGACTATGCTGCCTTTCATAGGGTGAAACTCTCTTCCACCTCATGCATTGGTCAACACAGAAAGAGGCAATAACATTGGCAATGGATGTAAAAGAGAGTCACAGTGTTGCAGGGAGAGTGGGGAGCCTGTCTGAGAAGTTGCAACAAAGGAAAAGGTGCCCGAGCGTATGAAATAGCTCCAAAGGCTGCTGCTGCGGGCACAAGTCTAGAGAAGAAGGAAGTGTGTGGGACTCACAACCGGAACAAGGTATAATATGGTGTGTTTTCCACAGGCGCCTCCAAACACTGAAGAATTACTTCAGAGAGGATGCAGGCTGGTGGGTAGGTGGGGGCAGTCTTCCCTAACCTGGGAGTTTGAACCCTTTCATCTGCCTCTTCCAGATGACACTCGAACTCCCCAGCTGCTGTGTCACTCTTTAGATGGGAGGGTGGTTTAGGGCTTAGTCTTCAAGTGAAGAGATGACCTTTCTTTCTGAATATCCAGCATCCAACTAATTCATTACAAGGATGGAGAGGGTTTTATTTGGGTTTTCAGGGAAGGGAGAGTTGGCTGATTTATTGCAGGCCTTACTGACTTGTGCAAACTTTCCTTGCCTCTTGGCTAAAGAGGATGCACAGAAATGGAGTCAAAATGAGGTCCCAGGCAGTGCTGTGGTGATTTCAGAGCTCGTAGACTCATAGATCACTACTGCACAATTTCATGCAGCTTCAGATCAGTAAAATAACAAACTGTAATGTGTATTAGACCAGTGGTTCTCAAAGCCGGTCCCCCGCTTGTTCAGGGAAAGCCCCTGGCGGGCCGGGCCGGTTTGTTTCCTGCCGTGTCCACAGGTTCGGCCGATCGCGGCTCCCACTGGCCGCGGTTTGCTGCTCCAGGCCAATGGGGGCTGCGGGAAGGGCGGCCAGCACATTCCTCAGCCCGCGCCACTTCCCGCAGCCTCCATTGGCCTGGAGCGGCGAACCGCAGCCAGTGGGAGCTGCGATCGGCTGAACCTGAGGACACGGCAGGTAAACAAACCGGTCCGGCCCACCAGGGACTTTCCTTGATCAAGCGGCGGACCGGCTTTGAGAACCACTGCATTAGACAGCTGCTGTAGGAAGAAACCAAGATCTAAACAGAGGAAGTATAGCAGCTTAACCACCTGACATGGGTGTGCATATGCCATTTGTAAGGACAAACACAAGTTCTGAGGTCCATAAAATAGCTAATGTAATAATCTGGGGATTCAATTTTGGGTTTGTGCAAAGCAGCCTTCGCTCTGAAGGATCTGGCCCCATGTGTCTGATTTATTAAACAGAAAATTAAGTCTGTTAATAGAATTAATTGAGTCAGTTTAATCCTTTTAGTCGGAAGGATTTTATCCCTTCTCAAACATATGAAAATCCATTTGAACAGATAAGTCAATTATCAGACTAAATTAAATCTAATACCAATGCCTACTGCTTTCAGAAACACTAATTAATCTAAATATACTTACCTATCTCACTAGGGGGGCGGTGAGGCTTAATTGCTGTTCCTAAAGTGCTCTGATATCCTCAGATAAAAGGCAATATATATATGCAAAAATACTGTCTCTTAACCTATTTAATGAAAAGACTGACAATCTATTTACAGATTACACGTTTATTTTGGACCCTTTAATCTATTCTGATGTAGTTTGCTCTGGCCCAGAAAAAACAATATTCTTGTTACAAACTTATTACTACTTTACCAGGTGTCTAAGTGGTTCTTTTCATTCACAAAATGAAATGGGCTGGAAGGGGGTGGGGGGAGGGAAGAAGGACTTGGAACCTTTATATTCTATCTCAGATAAATGGTACAGATAGGCGAGATAGAGATCAGTGACCTGAAACACTAGAGCCTTTCATTTATTTTCATTTCACAAAAGGCAGAAGACATTCTATACTGTTTGTTCACTATCTTTGTGTCCGGTTCACTTGGCTGGATGTAGCTCTCTAGGATGGGTGAAGGCACTTTGGCTCATTTGTACTTCACAGCTGTGTGGTTTTGTTTTAAAGTATATTTGTCACAGTCTAAGGTTGTACCGGAGGGTGTGTGTGTGTGTGTGTATGTGTGTGTGTTAAAGTTATATCCAGGAGAAGTGATTTCCCTGCCCTTCAGTGTTGTGTGGCATGCTTTGCACCAGTTGACCCCTTGGCTGGTGCATTCCTCCCCAGAGATGGCAGTATTTCAGTGGTGGGTGACTTATGGCCGGATCAAGGCCTTGCACCACTTAAGCCATAAAAATAGAGGCTTAAGTGAGACCTTGTGCTGGCCCTCTGTCCTGGGATTAATTTTACCCATAGTGAGTAAATTGCTTTGGGATTCTTACAGATGGAAGGTGTTATATGTAGGTTTATTATTATTATTTTATTATAATTTGTTATTAGAGGGTATTTTTCTCTAAAGCACAATCATGCCAGTATTGCACTAGTGTGACCCTTGTCAAAATTTTCCACAGGAATGACCCCAACACTCCAGTTTACAATAGTGTTTTGGGCTAGTGCGGTAATCTCCTTTATAATTGGGGACAGCACCAGAAGTGAGGAGCCCCCCATCCTAAACTGTCTTTCAGTTTCCAAGCCCTTCATCTTTAGACTTCCAGCCTCTCTGAGGACCTGATCCCAAGCCCGTTAAAGTCCATTGAAAGACTCTCGCTGACCTTCTTGGGTTTTGGATCAAGCCCTAGTTGCCTGTGAGAAAAGATGGGCTATACATTGTTGACAGAATATTAACAAGTCTGGGCCCTGGCAGATCCTGGCGGGAAGCAAATTCCAGAGACAAGGAGAATATCCTGTGTCAGTAGCTCCCCCTGCTTATCAAGGAGGATCATCTCCAGTGTCTCCACTCACATCAGCTATGGCAATATGACCCAGGGAGAGAGTCAGTCTCTCCGGTAGTCAGGTCTTGAACCTTAAAGGTTAAATCTGGCACTGGTATACCACCTGGAAACTTATGGGGAGCCAGAGCAACTCTGAGTATTGGTGCTATATCCCCTGTGTGATGGACCACTCAGCTGTGATCACTGCATTCAGTACTAGCTTGAGCTTCCAGTTGGTGCCGGTGTACAAGCCCATGTAGAGCATTTTATATCAGTATAGACATCAGACACAATCCTTCCCTGATGGAGACTTCCATTTGTGGAGTAGGTTGGCTCAGTGCTGGGGGGTGGGAAGGGTGTAAATAGCCTCCTGTAATTGCTGAATTCCTTCTTAGGTTTCAGTCAGCCTGTGCTTTCTGAAATTAACGAGCTAATGTAGCAGTTCTTTGGGCTTGGCAGGCTGACAGCTAGCCTAGAACTCTCTCAACTCATTTCACTAATGACTCCCATTTGTTCTCTCTCAAAGCCTGGAAACAATGCAAAATACCAGTGCCATTGTTCCATGTCTAGCAAGTCATTCCCTCCCCTCCATATCTCTGGCACCTTAAAAGCAAGTTGCCTTGGGAAAACCCATTAACCCTTTTCCTTCCTACTGTAGTTTATACTGATTGTGGTTCCCTTGGGAAGGGGAGGAAGAAAAACAAACCTCCTTTCAGTGCCTGGAAGGCACAGAGTAAAAATGTTTACCTATAAGCAAGGGGGAGATATTCCAAGCAGTTACTGTGGCTAGTTAAACATAGACATCTTTCCACAAGCATCAGTTACAAGCATGACATTTAGAAATCTGCTTTGTTTCCCAGGTACATGCAAAAGGACCTGCCTATCATGGTACAGATCCTCAGAAACCCTGAATGAATTGTGATTTGCTCTGTAATTTATTCAGTCAAAACATCAGGATGGCTGTTTCCTATTTAAACTACGTATTGCTGCCCCCAGTCTCTTGCCATTACAGTTTTGACACGACAACAAGACAAATAATTTTTCAAAAAGACCTTTTATCTTCTAAACCATTTATTTTCGCTTACTTGGCCTGGGGGCAGAGCTGACCTCAGCGTAGCGATGATCATTCACCATGGCAGCTGTACAGTCATACAGGGCTGTGTGATTGGGCTAAGCCAGGGACGCCTTCGCTGTCCAGCTGCTGTGTTGTCTCCCCCCAACATCTCCTTATCATTCTCTGTGTGTGATTGTCTCCCCTTCTAATTTGGGTGGAGCAGGCGTCCAGTGGCAAAGTTTTCCTTTGAAAGCAGGCAAGGATACGCCACGAGTGACAGAGCAGCTGGATGAATTAGAAACATTGTGAGCAGACTGGCTGCTTTGTTGAACCACTAATAGTAACTCTGTAGCCAAGCCTCCCAGGGTTCTGTGGGCTATGAGAGAGCTGGGTGATAGTCACCTTAGATTCTATTCTGGAAGGTTCAGCAACCATTTGAAATATATTGTAATTGTCTTATTTGAGCCATCTGTACATTTAAGGGGTGTGTGTGTGCGGGTGTACGCATGTGTTTGCTGTGATCTGCATTTGTGCCCAGGTGGTGGGAGCTCTATTCAGGAAAGATGAGGAATAAAAAAACAAAACCAAGGCTATGAAAATCTGTTTCAACCAGTGAATTTTCAGCAGGCCCTTCCACATACATCCACAATATTTGTGACTCCAAAGTCTAGCATACAATGAGTGAACAATTGTTAATTGTATATCTGACTGCCCAGGTGCAGTCCACCTTTTTTGTGTGCAAATGTAGATGTGAGCCTTGATTTTTCCCTCCTCCCTACCCCAAAAGTGGGTTCCTCACTTCTGAGCTCAACTCGAGAAACCTTAAACAGTCCTGCTTTTCAAAGTGCAGGTGCTCAGTGCTTTCTGAAAATCAGGCCCCTTTTAAGGTGTCTCTAGTTGGATAGCCAAAAATGGAGGCACACAAAATCAGTAGTCATTTTTGAAAATGTGCCTACAGATATATTAGGTCCCCACAAATAGTGAAAGTGCAGTGTTTAGAGACCCCCCTGAGAATTTGGCCTGTAAAGTTTTAACATGGGGAGTGCCAATGAAAGATCTTTATTTTCATACAAGTTATTAAAGGGTTTTCCTGTTGGTTAACTGTGTGTGTGTGTTTATAATTCTATACTGTGATTTAAGTGTTCCCATTAGAAATGTAGAATAGGAAATAGGATCCCATCTGTGAGCAATTTAAGAGGAAGTGAGACAATGGAGTCAATTGCTACTCCAGTTTAGATAATCAATACAAATATTATTAGTATAGTGATTTATCTTTCTAGGCACTTTATGAAAATGTGAATGCCAGACCCCGAAGACAAGGCAATATAACATTATCTGTTCCTGCTTTCCTGTGATTAGGCCTTCCTTCCACAAAGCTTGTGCAGCTGCCTTTCTACATGTTCTTCCCTAGCTGTGGTGAAACATCAGAGAAACAAAGTTAGGGTTCTTTCTCTTTTTTCTGATTCTGAGAGGAGGTCTTGGTAGATACTGTGTGTGTTGGTACAAAAGTGACTTTATCATTTTATGCAAGAGCTGTACAGTGGCGTGTCAGCCAATTAATGGGAGCCTCCAAAATCTTGGAGACAATCTTTTTCATTGTTTTAAGCTTTGGTATTTTCAGGGTCACAAAAGGGTGATTCTCCAGTATAAAGGCAGAGAGCGCTTAAATCTTGTGTTTATTGAGTTCTGGTGCGTCTTTCTACCTAGCTATTTATATCAAGCCTAGAACTGTGGTATCTGACTGATTTTCTTTATGCTACATCATTTGAGACAGTGCAGAATTGAAGTAGGTTCTTGTAATTGCTGGGACATGGCTAAACGTGCCCTGAAAATAGAGCTGGCCAACATTTGTGGAATGAGAAGGTTTTAGCCCCCAAATGGCCTTTTTTCCAAAAATGATTTTTTTCTAAATAAATGATTGATGTCAACGTTTTTTATTTTTATGAAACTTGTAGTGCCTTTTTTCTGAAAAAAAGGTGGGGGGCGGGGAGATTTTTATCGAAAATATTACCTAACAGGTTATTAAAATGTTCCTTTTACAGGAAACCTGCTCTTCAGTAAATGAAAAATGTCATTGATTATTTGGATAACGGTTTCAATAAAAAATTTCCCCTATAATTTTGCTCAACTTTTTAAAAAAATGAAAAATTGTTTCAAATCCTTTTGAAATGAAAACAACTTTGAAATTCCAACATTTTTCATGGAAACAGATTTTCATGTTTTAAGAGAGGAAGGATGAGCAGTGGCTAGGATGGTATGTGGGATCCAAGAGTCCTAAGTTTAATTCCAAGCTTTGAAACAGACTTCCTGTGTGACCTTGGGCAAGTCACTTACTCTTGCTGTGTCTCAATTCCCCATCTGTACAGTTAACCTCATTGTGAAGATAAATATAAAAAATTATGAGGTGGTCAGATACTCTGGTAATGGGGGACGTGTCATAGTTTAGGTAGAACTAGCTATTTGCTGTTTCTGATGCTGAGAGATCAATCCTATTTTTAGGCCATGATAGTAATAATGTCTTATACTCACAGTGCCTTTCATTCCATAGAATCTCACAGCATTTAATGTCGGAATCTCTACAGCCACCTCTTGGATGAAACACAGCAAATATTTTAACAACGCACAGCAACAGTGCACAGCAGTTTGGGACAGGAAGTTAAAAAGAATACTGTCCCCTCTTGGAACTGCAAAACAGATTTATCTAGGCAGAAAGGTAAAAAGCATGAAGCCATTCACTGTATCTCTTAAGGGGAGGAATAACCAATGTGTGTTTCTTAGGCCTGGTCTACACTAACCCCCCCACTTCGGACTAAGGTACGCAAATTCAGCTACGTTAATAACGTAGCTGAATTCGAAGTACCTTAGTCCGAACTTACTGCGGTCCAGACGCGGCAGGAAGGCTCCCCCGTCGATGCTGCGTACTCCGCTCGCCGAGCTGGAGTACCAGCGTCGACGGCGAGCACTTCCGGGATCGATCCGGGGCACTTCCGGGATCGATCTGGGATCGATTTATCGCATCTTAACCAGATGCGATAAATCGAACTCAGAACATCGATTGCTTACATCCGGACCCGGATGTAAGTGTAGACGTACCCTTAGAAATTTGGAAGAATTCAAAAAGGGAGTTGAAAATATCCCCTCTGCACCCCCTCCCCACGACTGTCTGTGGTTTGAACTAAATATTGTCCTATAAGCATTCAGCAACCGCTAACTTCACATCCTTCCAATGCTGGCATTCCAGACTGCCTGCCAAGGAGGACACGTGTAGGATGTCTGCAGTCTCCAAAGAGTTCCCAAGACATAGAAGGCAAATCAGAAAGAAAGGGGCTAAGAGGGCCTAGAGAACGAACATTCATTTCTTGCAGCACATGAAGAGGGTCTGAGGGATGGAAGGAGATGACAGCATGGTCTGCGGCTTGCTCTGCGGGAACATCCATCTAATGATCTACGTCAGCTGTAGGGGGAAAATACGCTCCAGCCATAATGTGTTTTCAGAACTCTTGCACTAGACAGTGTGTGCTTTGATCCTGACACACAAGCTGGTAGCCTCTGAACGTGTCTCTAACTGAATGCTCCCAGCTCTGGTTGCAAATGGGTCTCTACTCTGTGTACACTATGGCCCAGATCCTCAAAGGCATTTAGGTGTCTAACTCCATTGAAATCAATGGGAGTTAGGTGCCTAATACATGACTAATAGATACTCTGTACTACAGTACGTAACTAAGCAGAATCCCCACATAATGCATTAGGGGATGGTGCAACTTAGTTTGCAGAATGGCTGTGTATTGCACTAACCATCTCCTGGTATCCTTTGCAACTAGGAGACTGGAATTAGTGTCAATAAAACTTTCTGCTCCTCTGCATTCCCAGCTGCCAGAAAATAGGGGTACTCCTACCTCTCTAATAAAAAGAGGGTCTGTGCTATAGACACATACACATTGTCATGCAGCCCTACCTCCCTGTAATTGTAATGAGCTCAGCTGTGTCAGCCTCAGAATCTTCTTTCAGGAAGCAATTCTCAGTATATCACAACTGGCTGGCAGTTGTTTTGGCTGGAAGGGGATGGGACCAGGTGGTGCATCATCCTACAGCCTTTTTAATTCTTTGTCACCTGTCCAGCAGTGTTTGTTTTTGATCTTAGAACTGGGATTGGGAAAAGGAGGTGGAAGGGATGTTGGGTCCCCAAGGTTGTGGATCAGTATTATGGGTTGATCTAGACAGGAGATTTGCTTAGATGTATGGCCAATGAATATAGCAAATGGGAGGTGAATAAACTTGGGATCCAGGCTTCAAGATGGCACGGTTGTGTTTTGTTTTGTCTTTAATGGCTTTCAGGAATGGATGGGAGGGGAAATCGGCAGCAGCTGGAGAAGAGTTAGGGTAGGGGAGTTGAAGGAGCAGGTGAGAATCAGCCAGACCTGCCTGTGATCCCATTGAAGATTGGAGAGTAGGTGAGGAACCCTGAGCATGGCAAAGCAGAGGGGAATGGCTAAGTGTCGAACTGGAAGCATGCACAGATAAGGGTTAGGAATGAAATCAAGATATAAAAAAGCCTTACTTCTTGGCAGTGTGTCTGCTTGTGCACCAGTGGCGTTGTGAGACCTGTACTGTGCTGTGGTTCTCACTCCTGAAATATGGGTGTGAGGGGGCATATTGCCACGAGCCACAGAACAGCAGACGCTGATATACTGTTCTTGTACTGTCTATACACAGAGTTTGGGAAATGTTCCAAAAGATTCCATTTACCGCAACCTACACTGCAACCCAGACCTCCACTTACTTAAAGAAAAGGGTTTCAAAATAGTTGTCGTGAATTATGAAGCAATTCAGAGGCATTTTTAATTCTTAGTTTAAAATGATGTACCCACATATAGACAGTGGGTCAGATCCCCAGCTAATGTGAATCAGACTGGTTCCATTGACTCCAGTGGATCTGTACCAGTTTACACCAGGTGAGACTCTCGCCCAAGCTTTCTTTGCCTATGAAACCATAGTTCTAACAGTAACAGCAGCGTGGCAGCTCCAAAGAAGAGCATGTGCGAGTTAAAGGCCTTTGGATGCACCTTTTTATCACAACTGAGGTCTGGTTCTTCTCTGACCTCCACCAGTGAAATTTCATTGACTTCAGTGGTGCAGCTCCTGATTTACACCCATGTGGGTGAGAGAAGAGTCAGGCCCCGAGTGCCTGATAGCAGTGATACTTCTTGTATCTTACACCTTCAATAAGACCTTGCATTTCAGACCATTTTAGCCAGTGGGAAGCAAAGCAACACTATTACATTTTAGCCTGTGGTATAACTCATTGTAGTGGGGTCGCTGTGATTTAGTGCTGGCTTTTAGTTGCCCAGTGACATCTGATCAGGAGTTGCCTTTATTTTATTTGCTTCTCCATCTACATTTTTAATTGATTGTTACAGGTTACATTTTCACTGGTGACGCATTAGCAGACAGCTAGCCAAAAACATATTGATTTTACACCTATTAATTTGGGGATACCGACAATGAAATCTAAAAGCCTTGTAGCCCCTAGGAAAATCAATCCAACCGGGAGGGGGGCATGGCACTGGGAGGTAATTGCGCTTATTTCTCTAGTTGCCTGCCTTGTATGTTATACTTGTCACCCTGAAGCACTAAAAGCTTTGCCATTACCTGTCAACAAATAAACTAATACAGCCTGTTTATAAGCCTCTGTAGTGAGAAAATGTTCATTTTCTGGCCTCCAAATCTTGCTCGTTGGTTTTTATGGCATTTTATTGGGAAATCCGGCCAAGTCACGGTGGCACAAGGTGTGATCCCTGACCGACATAGCTGTGTTGGCAAAAGTCCCCCAGGTAGATGCAGTTAGATCGGCAAACTGAGCTTTTGCCTGGATAGCGTATGTTGCTTGTGGGTGACAGAATAACCTATGCCAGCAAAAAATGCAGTTTTGCTGGTATAAGCTGTGTCCTCACTGGGAGTGCTTTGCCGGTATCGTATACCTGTATACTAGTATAGAATACTGGCCAAACGCTCCCACTGTAGACCTCTGTCCTCGGTCTCTGGAATGGAAATCTTTAGCTTGTACTTAAGTAGACCTTGTCCCAGCATAGGGCCCAAGCCTGCTGCCTTTAGTCGCACGAGTAGCTCCGTTGACTTCAAGCTTTAAGGAGCTGACGCCAATTTATGAACTGTTTTGTTGACATTGTCTGGGATTTTGTTTTGTCTTTTTTTTATTATTACCAGAGGTGCCTTTCCCCCAAAGCAAGACTTCATCAGCTCCTCCCTGTGGGTTCTACTTGGAGGAAGCAGTTTTAAGCTGTGGCAGAGGGTCTGTAGGAGCTTCTCTGGCGAGGCTTCCCTAAGTAAGCGCTACAAATTGGCACATGCCAGGGTGTCCTGGCTATGTCCACTCCCCGCCCAGCACTGTCCATCTTGTTGCTTCTCCGCCTAACCTTGAATCTCTTCTTTCATCTTAAAGCCCTTTGCAATGAGGGCTTGTACACATTACCACTTATGTTGGTATAAGCTATGTCGCTCAGGGGTGTGAATAAGCCACCTCCATGAATGACATAAGTTACACTGACCTAAGTGCCGGTGTGGAAGCACTATGTCGGTGGGAGAGCTACTTCTGCTGACATAGCTACTGTCTCACACAGAGTGGTTTTACTGTGCCGGTAGGAGAGAGCTGTAGCACTTTTAGTGTAGACTAGCCCTGAATGAGAAATCTGTGAGGTCTCGCAACATCTCGTGAGGTAGGTAGGGCTGTGTATTCAGGGTTCATAGGCACCCGAATAAATATGAAAATCTTGTTTATATGCGTTTGAGGAAAAATATAGTCCAGGAAGAACAGAGATCAAAATAATGAGTTCTGGTCTTAAATATTTCCACCACCTAGGAACTGAAATACCATGAGAATCTCAGCTCTCGTGTTCTCTTGATCCACACATAGCCCCCTGAGGCATAGAATGTGAAAATCATAAACCTATACTTGAAGAAAACAATTGCAAACCTAATTTAGACTGCAAGCTGTAGAAGAAGGTCACCTTCCTTGTCTGTAAAACAGTTAGTGTAGCATATCAGTGTATGCTGATCTATAAGAATACCTGCATGCACCCGTACCGCGAGCTATGTAGGTAGGTATCGGTATCCCATTTTACTGATGGCTATAGACTGAGGCCCAATGGGAGAAGTGACTTGCCTAAAGCTTTGTCTGCATGAGAATGTTGGGAAGGAACAGACTTAAGCTAAATCAATATAGCATGCTTTAACCAATACAAAGGAGCAACTTTCTTATGTAGACAAGACACACAGTCATATAGTTGTAGGCCATACCGCCTTGGAGTGATGCTTTGCTCCCTCTAGTGGTGACTAGGCCAACTAGAGTTTGATGAGCCTGCTATAGCCTGGGCTAACAGAGGGGAATCTTTTAGCTCAGGCAGCAGAGGTTCATGTGTTAAGATTGAGACATTGCAGGTTCGATCCCGACTGCTGATATCCCCCCTCCATTCCCCAGTGGTGTTGGTGTTTCATAGTCATTGGCAGAGCTGGAAATAAGGCTGAGGACTCGCATTCCCCTTCTAACCACCATGATCCAGTGTCTGTTTTCCACCTCTGACTACTATAAGCCTAGGATTCTGTTGTCCTAAATTGTCAGCAATACTGTTCCTGCTCCCACTGAAGTCAATGGTGAAACTTTGGCTGACTTAATTGGGGCCACTAGTAGCACTATTATGTTGGTCTGTCCTTTTTTTGCACCGGTTTGTAACTTCCTACCGATTTTGCATTTTGTAAAAATAGAGGGGTAAAAGGGAAAATTCTCCACTTTGTCCTGCACATCTCTGCTGAACATTTTGCCTGAGCATGGGGTGTGCATTCAAGTCGGTAGAAGCTCTTCATGGAAAATGAGTATATAGTCTGTAGTATAAGTGCATCTCCAGTAGGGATAAAAGGTCTGCAATGTGGATTAGAGAGGCACATTTTACCCACAGGCACAGTGACTGATGCTTTATAATCTTCATTCATTCCTCAAGGACTTAACTCCTCTACATGGCCCTTTGGGTGACAGACATTTCTTGGCCTGATTGAAACTCTTTGGATCCCTCCCCAAACTCTCTGGGTTGCCTTAGAATTTCCGCTGTGTCTCCTATTGATCCTGCTCTCTCAGAGCTAACTTTGCAAATGTGACTTTCAGCTACAAACCATCTTCTTGCAGTTTGACCCAGCTAAAACCGATATCTGTCTCTCAGTCTCTCAGCAGGAAGAGACTGAGGGGAGACAGCAAATTTCGGCTCCTGGGGCTAAATTGCTGTGCTCTTTAGCTGCAACCTGCGTTAAACTAATTGATGACCGGCTTTAAATATAACCCCTGATCAATCAGATTCATTGATTTATTTCCCCCCTCCCCCTTACCAAGTGCTAAGCAGCTTCCAACCTGGCTCCCTCCCCAAGAATTGCAAACCCCATCCACTGTGTAATAAAAAGGATGGGATATTTTGACAGTGCTACAATCTTATCAGCATGCTGGGGAGGAAGGAATCTCCTATATTCATATGAATGTTTGGCAACTAAGAAAAGCCTCACTCAACAACAACAACAAAAGCTGATCCATTTTCTCCGGATGTCTTTGAAAGAGGCTTACCTTAGAGACAGACTAGAGAAAGGCTATTGATTTTGTTTGACCTCCAAACAGACTGCGGTCAGTATGATATTTTCCCTGTTGGAAATGAAGCAGGGCTGTGAATTTCAGTGTCAGCGTTTTGTATTGTATCTGTGCTTTGGAGCTTTGGGTTCTTTCTCAATAAATGTCAAGTGGTGAGGAAAAGTAACACTGGAATACTCTCTGGATCTACCTCTCCTTCCTCTCTCTCGGCCAGATTGCTAGTTAAATATGACACATGTTGGGACTAGAATAACATTTAGTGGTCCCATCCACTGAGCCCCAATGCAGGTTAGCGGGTTGAGCCATGAACATGAGTGACATTTTGTAATTCCCGTCTTGCTTTTTCCAGGGCCATGCCAGGCTCCTTTTCAAGCTATTAATTTCTCTTCTGCACCAGTGCTCATTATAACACCTGGTGTTAGGAAAGATGCTGCAGATTTACTGATCAGGAGGATGCAACCCTGCTGCAATCTTTATTTTTCCCTTCGGTGGAGCCTCACTAGCATTGGCCATATGGTAGATCTTGTATATTTTCCTCTCTTTCTCCCCCTCCTTTGATTATCCCCTTCCTGTATACAATAACAAACTCTCTAAGGAGGACCTTCCTGGTCTTATTAAACTCCCCCTGAGATTCTCTGCCTTTAAATGGGAAAGCCTTCCTAATTTGCACTTAGTATCCTGCAATTAAACCAAGTATCCTATTTTTACCTCCTGTGGTACAGTGTGAAAATACAGCTAGCATTATATTTGTTAAAGAATCATATGGCTTCTTGGTAGATCTTTGCCATGAGAGGTTTCATTAATTCAACATGCTTGTTCCTTGACAACAGCCTATTGAGAGGGAGTGGTTTAGAAGAATGGAAATACATCTTGGACTACAATATTGCAACAGACCATTAAGTGAAGGTTTTGGTCAACAAAACATTTAGACTTAAAGAGCAGGGGCATTTTTTTAAAGTCACAAGCTCTCGAATGTCAGTTTCAAATTCTCCTCAGACTCTCTTTGAGATGAGGTATATTAATCTACAGATCTAACTGCACTGAGTCCTTCCCTATGTTATCTCCCCAACAATAATGCCTTATGCATGTTATGTTTTTGCTACTTTCCCCAACTCTATGGCAACAGTGACATGCATAAGTTTGCTGATTTCAGCATGGGACACAGATCAAAGAATAACCAAGTAAACCAGTGCAGATTGAGTCAGGGTGTTGGCAGAGGGTTTGTGATAGTCAAACTTCCCCATCCTGAGGACCCCTGTTGGTACTAACACATGAAGTTTCTAATTGCAGCACATGCCTCGGTTCCAGTCCAAGTGGACAGCAGTTCAAATCAGCTCCAAAACCTATTCTGTCTCATATAGAAAAATGAGTAGTCTGCATTGTCAGCGCTCAGCTAGCATGCACATTTGAACTACCTTTTAGGTCAGGGTGAAGGTCGCTGATATGAAAGTGTAAGACAGCCTGCATTGTGACTGCCTGCAGCCTATGTGGTCTGCTGACAATTACATATCGGTTTCCAACTGTAGTGCTTAATTTCCCAGAGTGAAATAGCCCTCCACCTCCCTAAAAAATAATGAATGATGGAATACGTATTCAGATAGCGTGAGCCAAGTTGAGCTGAGATTACAGCCTGTGTTATGTATGTAACTATAGTGACTCCCCAGAGGAGGGCTTTAAGGGTCCCACAGAATCTTTGTTTTTAGCCTCAAACTAAACTTTTTTTCATACTTCAGAATATTCAGTGACATCAACCTGATTCCTTTGCAAACACCTCCAATAGTTATGGGGAAGAGAGAGCAGGGTTGGCTGTAGCCCTTGCACAAACATACAGGAAAGCAGCCAACAGAGAGAGATTATGAGAGGTGACTGAATAGCTGTTAAAAAAAAAAAAAGTGCGAGTCTGCCTAAAGCTGTGCTGCTTTGCTGGACCGAACAGCATATGCCCTGAGAGATTCCATGCGCTGAGGAGTCAGTTGGGGGTGGCTTCAAGATTCACATTTCCAAACCTCCACCATTGCACAAGCAAGTTTTGGGTATGAATCTCTTTGTGTGTGCAGATTGGCATTTGTATCTGAAAACTGGGTGATAGTATATCGAACTACCCAGTGTGCCCATGTAAAATCTCCAGGCACAGTTACCAAGGCCTCTTGGAAATGGGTCCCATATGGTTATATTGTCCTGTCAGACAGAACATGGGAAACACAGGCAAATAAACATACGTTTGCTGAAAGTTCACTTCCCCAAGTTGCTCTTCTGAATCCCCACATTATACAGTGCTTGGTAACTGTATTCATTGTCCATTATCCTTTGTTTACTGATAATACAGTAAAAAGTATCCATCTAGTGGGAGGAATAAGGGAAAAATTTGCAGTCCGACCTTGGCCAAGTCAGTTGACTTGTTCTTTACTCGAGGGATGTTATGAGATTTCATTAATTAACACACAGAAGCACGCTAAGATCCTTGAATGACAGGGGATGTGTCCGTACAAAGCATTATTATGAGGTCCTCTAAAGCACCAATACAGAATGTTACTATATTGCAATAGCTTTCACAAGACATGCACAGTACATCAGAATGGAAAAACCCGGAAATAAGATGTTCTTTTCTTTAATTTCTAAATTGAAGACTGAGCAAGTGAAAAGCCTAGATGTTCTTGTGTATTAAATGCTCATAAGCCATTTCTATAAGCTGGGTACCAAAGTCCCTTTGATTCTCAGAGGTAATTGTACTTTTTAATTAGCTGAAAAAATCCTCAGCCTAGGATCTTGCTATATAAATTATAATTAACCCCTTGGCACTGGAAGTTGAGATTTCCTGCCCCGAAGCACTAATGCAAAACGCATTAGCAGCACTTAACGTCAAGCACTCTAGACCACTAGTGCCAAAGGGTCATTTTGCTACCCAATAAATACTGCTTGCACTTGGAAGTCCAGTAGGAAAATGGCAAAGAAGCTGTGGAAACTTGAGGGAATTGAGGAAGACAGGATTTGAGGATGTTTGACCTGCTGCTTTGAGAGCTGCAAATGCCACAGCAGGAAGGACAACATTGAAAAACCTGGTGAGGAGATGAGAGCAAGGAGAGCGACTTGTCACGGAGAGTGGTTTTTGTTAGCGGACATGGCTGGTTGACTCGCCTTGAGAATGGCCCTGGGAATGCACAATTCATACACCTAGAGTGAAATAATTGTCTGTTGCCGAGAAGGAGAAATTGCCAGACACACTTGGCTGTGCCTGTTGTATACAGAGCACACTAGCGGCAGGGGTTTGGCCACCCACTGTTCTCATTCACTGGCATCCTGTCTTTCTGTCTCCTGTTCATCCTTGCACATTTGGGGATGAATTTTAACTCTTCAAATGGGAGGGGGCCTGAAGCAGAACACCACGTCTGAGGGATTGGGATAAACACCCCAAATATTCTCTGAAACCTTGAGTCTCCAGTTATAACTCTCCCTTCTGTCCCCATGCCACCCCCACCCCCACCCCCAAACCACCTTTGCTCATCGCTCACTAAGAACCTTTCTTGGAGAAGGGAGAGGCCTGGTAGTCTGCTGCTCCCTCTCTCTGGTGAGTGTTCTACTGATTTAGGATGAACTGATGGCCAGTTCACTCTTTCAGCATCCTAGTCTCTTCGGGAGCCAATAGTGAAGATTGTGGTTGCTTCTTCTTTCAAATTAACTGGTTCATCTGCTTCCCCTGAACATTCAGGTGGTGAAGTTGTTATTCACTTCCCCCACAAAAGCTCTTGTATAGTGCTGTTGGCATAGATTACCTGCCATGTTCCATCCCCAGAAACAGTTTCATTTCAGCATTGGCTAAAGTGATTTTGATTCAGATACTCTGTAAACCATGTAGGGTTCCTAGAGGAATGCACTTAAAAATATACAGACTTATTCTATAAGGACTCACTGTTGCTCCATCCTCTGCAGGTTCAGAAGATCGTGATCCAGTTGAACCTGTGCAGTTCCATTGTGTTAAAGGCAGAGTGGGATGTGAGGACAGTTGAGTGCAGGTGGTCCACCCACTCGCCATAGACTTCAGCATGTGGGTGCGTTAGGGAAGATCTGCAGCTGTGAAAATCACCAATTATTTGACCCTGCAGAAGTCACCAGAACCAGCAGCAATAGCAGTTGCGGAGTGTCTCTGCATGGCCTGGAAGGAGGATTCCTTCCCCCTGCTCTTGTGGAGAAGTCCAGTGAACAGCCCTGCTCCTTGGAATTGCAAACTAGGTCAGAGATTTGGCTGTCAGGGCTGCATTTTTAAAATACAACTCGCCTATTTATAAAACCTCCTTGGGGTGGGGAAGAGACGCACAGAGGTGAGCTGAAAGGCACGAGGGGAGTTCCGGAGCAGGGAACCTCCCACGCTGCAACCGCACAGTTTGCCAGTGGGCCCCAGATGTGCACAATATGAGCAGGTGAAAATGTGATCATGACTCTATCTATAATGCATTCACCCCACAGTGCACTCTCACATCTGTTACAGAGATATTTTTACACTGGTAGCCTCAGCTACATTTCAGCTGCTGAGGGCATCTTCACTTGTCTCTGCTTAAAGATCACAAAAGGGGATAAAATAACCAGGGATAATGAGGTGGCACAATAAAGGAGGAGAGAACCTGCTCCGGGGCAGTACAGCAGAGTGCTGGAGAAGGCATGTATTTCTGAGGTTGCTTTTTAAAGTGAATTATCTGCTGGTGAAAGGTTCTGGGTTAAGAGCTCTGGAGTCTGAAAGAACTGTTTATCCATGGAAGGACAGGCATAGCCTGGGCCTCGGCATTGCCAGCTTCTCACACCCTGTCTCCCGTTGTTGTGCCTTCCCTTGCTTTGAGGATAATTCCCTCTGCGAGGACTCATTTAGGTTCACTTGCAACCTCCAAAGGGTCACCTTAGCACCAAAAGTTTGCCTAGCAAAAGATCAATAAGCATAAATAATAATAAAACATCAATATTTAGTCAAATGAAAGGGCCACATTTTGCTCTAACTTGCTGCCCATGCAATTGAATTTGTTTCAGCTGGGTCACACGGTGTGTAAATCAGGGCAGAATTTGGGCCTTTATTGAAAAATCCTTCACCTACAAGTGTCAAGTAGAGCTGAGCCCAAATCAAAACCCTGATCCAATCCCCACCCCGCCACCCAGAATGTCACGGAAGTTCAGAGGTGAAGGCAGATCTTCTCTGGTTTTGGTGGCTTTGGCCAGTCTCTGGGATAGATAGGATACATAGCAAACAACATACACAGGTATTGTGCTATCAATGTCCAGCATCTAAACCCAAAGAAAGAACCCCGGAGATCACTGAATTCGTTTACATTTTATAGAGACATTGGTCGTGCCTCGATAGTTAAAGATGGGTTGACTTTTGCACTTAATGGCAGGGATTCAACTCTCTATTATGTATAAAGACTATAGTATATCCTCTGCTAAATTTTAGCACTTATTATCTGAGTACTGAATTAATGTGCTGAGAATCCTTAAGATTGAGTTAAAATTAGATTTAAAAGGGGTCCTTTCAGAAATTTAGCATCCTGTATCAGACCTTTTTTGTCCCAGATCATCTCAGTAATGAAGTAACAGATTCTTCAAAATTTCCATACAGTTAAAATTCATCAAAAGACACTCAAACAATCATAACTCTGTCTTGTAGTGACCCCACAAGGGCAAAAATATGAACAAAATAATGTCTTTAAAAATCAGTGTCCTCTAATGTGGGACCACAGATGCTAAAATTCATTAATTGTAATTGCATGGTTATTGCACAGTGCCAGAGGGCAGAGCTAAGGTTGTTTGGGTGCCGGTTTTTGTTGTTGTTGCTGTTTTTAGTGTACTGAGAGAGAATTTATTTTTACCAGGTGAATAGAATAGAGCAGCTTCCACTAAAATAAGAATTTGATTCAGCTGGAAATACCCATAATGTTCCAAACTATGCAAGTCCCTAGAGAAGATGGACCCTATGGATCCTGGCTCTGCAGAGGGAAATCTCCTTGCTCTTCCTTTTCGGCCCTTATCCCCAAAATGAACAGAGGGTATGTTATAATTTTTTGTCTGAAGATTACTGTAGCATATGTAGCACTTCACCACTTTCACTTATAATACATTATCCTTTACACGGCAGCAGTGTGAAGGTTAAAGATCAAGGCCGAATATATTTTCGTTTACTTTCACATCCATTTGTCATAACAAAGGCTGTTTTTAATTTTAAAAAGTGAAAAAATCCTCCCCACATTCAGTCCAAGCTGCATTAGATTATGTTACTGCCTTTTCTTCCCTGAGTTCCAGAGCCACAAGAATCCTGTTGAAGATACAGTAGCATAGTGCAACTTTCTTTTCAGCATACTTCTCACTTGCTGGGGGAAAAAAAGTTACAATGAGCCCTTTTGAGAAAATGTACAAACACACACATATTCCCATCCGTAAAATTAATCATCATAATTTCAACTTTTATTGGAGGGTACAGAGTAATAAAACCTGCTCACCATACAGAGAAAATAACATCTTTTTATATCAGGCACAGCTTGTAGCCTCAATCCAACCAATACTTTCAATATGCAACAGATTTCTCCTCATTAGCTTCAGTTTGGAGCCTTCACAAACACAACAGTGGGAGCTGGACAGACTGACTTTTTGGAGTATGTAAAGCCATCGTGGTGTTGGCACGCTGAAAGATTTATGTGTTTGCAACTCCTCGGTAAGAGGATATAGTGGTGCTAACATCACACCTACTTCATGGCTGGAGATGAGCAGCCAACCACCAAACTTCCAAAGATAGACAGGCAACATGGTTCAGAGAAAATCTGATCTGACATGAATCATTGGGCAGAACTAAAATCACTTTGAGGAAGAAGATTCGTGAAGTTTACATAATTGTTGTTCTCTGTTTGTTTATTGTATACATCAGCATTTCTTGGTCTCAGCTGGGACTGGAAACAAAAGAGCCAAAATAGCAAGAACAAAGTTGTTCTCATGGTATTTTTCTACCCCCATGGGGAGCAAGAAGTGCTAATGAGATTTCCAACCGAAGAGATTCAAATAGCTTGCATAAGGTTCTACCAAGCATTTGGGCCCAAATTTTAAGGTCCTTATTTACTGGTCTTCACTGAGTCAATGGGCATGTGCGTGAGCAAGGACATTAGTTTTAGGTGCTTATTCAAGCATAATAGAACTTCTGAACCTTTTGAGGCTCATCCATCACTACTGCCAGACTCTGAAGCTGGCTGCTTTTCAATCAGTTTTCCTGCCTCTGTAGAAATGGGGGGAGGGATAGCTCAGTGGTTTGAGTATTGGCTTGCTAAACCCAGGGTCGTGAGTTCAATCCTTGAGGGGGCTACTTGGGGATCTGGGGCAAAATCAGTACTTGGTCCTGCTAGTGAAGGTAGGGGGCTGGACTCAATGATCTTTCAAGGTCCCTTCCAGTTCTAGGAGATGGGATATCTCCATTAATTATTATAATTATAAATACTGTCCACTTGAGTAGTATGTGGAGAAGCACGATGCCCTGTTGAGATTGAGGAATTTCAGTTTTAAATCTTACGTTTCACTTTCCAGGCCTGTTTCTTAGTCACAGGACAGTTGGAGGTGCTAAAGCTCAATCCAGAGATTGCTTGTCCCCACTTGCCACGCCGACAGATTTTTACAGCTTGTGGCCTATCGCCTCACTGCCGTTCTACTGGATCTTGCTGAAATAAGTGTGTTTAGAATTTTGACACCTGTCTGGTATATTTTTACTTTAGCTGATGGTGAATTAGGTACAAAACATCTGCACGAGTTGCAGGGCTGATTCTTTACGTACTGGCCCCATTATAGTGCATGTACATCTGTGCAAAATGGGTGCAAAAGGCTATCCACTCATAATGGCAACATTTTGCATTCACTTTGCACATGAGTAAATGGGTCTGGGGGCTCAAGTCAGTGGACAATCAGGCCTGTAGCATGTGGCTTATAGCTTGAGCATTATCCTCAAAAAATCACTTTTAAAATTGGACCAAATCCGAAGGGCCTTACTTAGTTATTATTTTATCCTTGCTTTGGTTAAATTAATGAGAATTTTGCTCAAGTAGGGCCTGATTAAAGGCTTCAAGTTTTAGCCCATCATGTTTAAGTTCTTCAGAAGCACTGGTAAATAGTGATAGCTTAATGGATGGGTGGGGGGATAGATCATCTGTTTGAAGATCTATGCCATCTTTTGGAAGACAGAGGGGGTGGTTCTGAAAAAGTGTACGTCTTTTGTTCCATAATTTTGTAGCTCTTCTCCGTATCCTCATGCTGGGCTGAGATGACAGCTCTCTCGGGGAACACTGAGCCAGATGCATCCCTGGTCTAAGACCACTGACATCCAGTAGAGATACAAGTCAGGTTCATCCCTTGTGTATGTTCTGATGTCCTTGGTGCTGACATTTGCATTCTTGTGCTTGTGTCCCTTTATGTTTGAGCCCAAGAGAGAACATGTTTGGGATTGAAGAACATACTGGTGTGACAGATATTCGTCATAGCACTTACTACACTACTGGAAAGCGCTCCGGTACTATGGTAAAGAGGGTGGTATAAGAACCTGAATAAAATAGAATGGAAAGTCCCATGGTAGAGATAATAGCATACCTTGACACACTCCTCCAGAGAACATCTTGCCCTTGGATGAGACCCTTTGAAGACAAGTTCTTGTAAAATATGGTCAGTGGTTTTCCCTGAGATGAGTTTAGCACAGCTCTTATTGGCTTGTTCAGAGGGAAGGTACCTGTTTAATTTATCTGGGAGAGTTGCTGCCTCAGATCTCCACTGAAGCCAATGAGATGTGTTACTTGTGTGTGAAAGTGTGTGCGGGATTGGGCTCTGATTTGATAAGCTCCCACACAAATACAAGTATGAAAAAGTCAAACCTCTTACTTTGCATTGGGATTATGGGTTCCTTAGGGCATCTACAAGAAAATCTCATTGAAACAGAGACCCTTTTTTTAGGAATTCTACATCTGATTCAGAATTTCAGGGCCACTCCCTTTAAATTCACCCAGATACAGAACTGGACAGTATATTATTGGGTAAAGTCATGATAAAAAATATCAGCCCAAATCTTGGAGTCATATGCACATTGTGATTGCTTTTTACCACTGGAGTGGCACAAATCAGCAGGAATGAACCAGTGGATCTGCCCCTGGTTTTCTAACTTAACATACACTCTGTGTTAATCTTATAATTTAAGATTGCTAAATATAATGGGTGTAGGCAAGGGCTATGCACCCGGTACTTCTCTCACTTGTAGCAGTTTTACGCCAGGGTCACTCCACTGACTTCACCAGAGTTACTCCTGATTTGTACTGGAGTAAGTGAGATGAGAATCAGGTCATATAGGCTTTACCATCTGGGAAGATAAATTTTGAGAAATATGCAAATATACAAATACGATTTAAATATGTGCGCAGAATAGATTCTCTCACTTGTTCAGGGCCTGCAGGTTTTATTGCTCCCCACAGACTTTACATAATGTTGGCATGCTTCCCTCTTCATTATGTCATAAATGTGAAGTGGACACAGGGTCATTCTATCATATGTTGTGGTCATGTAATAGGATTCAACTTTTCTTGGGGCAAACTGTGTTTGAACAGATTTCAACTATTCTAAGCATGGATGTACATATGAATCCTTCCTTAGCAATCCTGGGTTTTTCATCAGAAGATATGGTCTTACAAGAAAGTAAATCTTATTTTCTACAGCTGTCATGAGGGAGAGCTAGACATGGTAGATGAGGTTTGTGGAAAGCACACTCCATCTGCGCTCTCTGCTTTAGATGAACTGAACTGGAAAGCTGCTCTCCCTTGCAGAAGTTGTGGTCAAAGTCAGACAGCCTCAACTTGAATTTATCCGTAAATCACTTACATTCGTTAACTGCAAAGGGTTTTGTGTGTTCTCCTCTAAAAATTGTTTCACCGAATTAGTAATAATTCAAGATGCTAACCAGAAAAATGTGAGATCAGGGGTCAGATTCTGGTCCCTGTGAGGGACTCTGCTGGTAAAGCTGGTTTAACCTGCCTGCTGAAGATATATGTTTGAATCTCTGGGTTGCATAGATGGCTCCATGCTCCTCTTCCTCATGGCTCCTGATTCAGGGGTTGTGACTAGGGAAAGTGGGCATGGCTGCAGCATCCCTGAATTCTGGCCAAATCTACCAGCCCTTTGAAGGACATTGCAGCAGGCGCTACTCAGAGCCACCTTGAATTTCAAGTTGCGCTCAAGAGTCCATAAGTCAGGGAGCCACACTTGCCATCTGAACTCCAGGTGCTGATAATTTTACTGGGAGGGCCTAATAGAAGATTTGAGGCCAAAAGAGCTAATGCAATCCTGGGTTTCAGAAACAGGAGAATCTCAAGTAGGAGTAGAGAGGTTATTTTACCTCTGTATTTGGTACTGATGCAACCACGGCTGGAATCCTTTGTTCAGTTCTGGTGTCCACAGTTCAAGTAGGATGTTGATAAATTGAAGAAGGTTCAGAGAAGAGCTGCAAGAATGATTAAAGGATTGGAAAATGCCTTGCAGCAATAGACTCAAGGAGCTCAGTTTATTTAGCTTAACAAAGAGAAGGTTAAGGGGTGACTTGATCACAGTCTGTAAGTACCTACATGGGGAGCAAATATTTAATGATGGTCCCCTTCAATCTAACAGAGAAAAGTATAACATGATCCAGTGGATGGAAGTTGAAACTAGACAAATTTAGACTGAAAATAAAACATATATTTTTAACTGTGAGAGTAGTTAGTCATTGGAACAATTTACCAAGGGTCATGGTGGATTCTCCATCTCTGGCACTTTTTAAATCCAAGTGGATGTTTGGATGTTTTTCTAAAAGATCTGCTCTAGGAATTATTTTGGGGATGTTCTCTGGCCTGTGATGTACAGGAGGTCAGAATAGATGGTCATAATGGTCCATTCTGGACTTAGAATTTATGAATCTATGAGAGAGACTCCTCAGACATCTGGGTTTGGGATAATCTTATTCCTATTGAAGTCAATAGCAAAATTGTTGACTTCAGTGAGCAGGTTGAGACCCTTTGTGGGTGCTTAAAGTCAGATCTTGATGAGAAACATATTTGCAAGAAGCCAGTCCCCTCACCTCTGCTCCAACCAACCTTTACCCCTATATTGCTAAACTTCTCTGTATCTCCTTTGCCTTCTCTTAGTGAAAATGGACAGAACTTAAGGTTTTATGATATAGGCAAGCCAAGCCTTGGCCTTTTCCGTTGCCCCCTATATCTTCATTCTACCTTTCTGGCTCCCATCCTCCCACTCAAGGGAAATATTTGAAAGATAAGTTGGCATATTTTCTACCACCTTCAAATATCTCCCTGACTTAATGTTTTCTTAGCTGGAAGATAGCTTTTCAACATATATAATCCTTTTCACCTAGACATGTGAGGAATTCCACTTTCTTCCAGTGGGAGTTCTCAGGAAGGTTTAGGTTAAATGGGCCAATAAGGGAAAAGCATGTAGCAGAAGATTTTACCCTCTAAAGAATTTTTTTTTTTAAATATGTCAGAATATCTAACTGTCAAAGAATTTAAACAATAATACCTGATCTACAGACTGGAGTGCAGTGCTTAGTAATATAAAGATTGCAATCTCCCTACAGCGCACCTAGAGATTAATTGGGTTCAAAGCAATATGTCATGCAGGGCCGTCTAGCTGAAAAGTACAGCAGAGGAGAAACCTACAATCCTCTCTTACTAATTCCCACAGAAAATCTAGGAAAAATTCCCCTTCAAATTACCTCCACCTGTTTGTGGAGACATAGAGACTTTATCCAAGAGGTATCTAAAGAAAATTTGCATTCAAGCATTTCATTGAATGTTTGTGGTGATCGAAAATTGTTACTGTCTCATGCTTGTTTGTCTGGCCTATGTGCAATGAGCTGGTAACATCAGTCCTGGTTCTGGTGGATATGTGTCCATGTCACAGAAACCATCATTGTGACTGGTAGTGTCAGCAGAGAGATCAAGGCTGGAATAGGCCATCAAGACTGAATTGGCCTCTCAACTTCTAGAAATTGGAGGGCCAAATTCTGCCCTTGGTTATACCATGGGAAATCAGGAGTAGCCCCACTGACTTCCATGAGGTTACATCATTGTAACCGAGAACAAGATTTGGCCTGGTGCCAATCATTGAGACACACGGGCAAGGCAGTGTATAGAAGTTTATGCAACTATCTGTGCTTGGTCCGCATGATGGCCAAACTCCCACTGATTTCTCTGGAAGCAGGACAGAGCTTTGGTGGGTTGTCAATCCAGCATGTGTCATGATCCCTAAAAATAATACAAATAATTAAAAAACTCAAGTATGAAAAAGAATCACAGCTGTAAATCCACCTGCAGTTAGCTTCCTAAACAATAATTTGTATCTCACCTGGATAAAAGTTTAATTTCAGCTAATAACGTTTTAATAACCGAGGAGTACAAGGCCAATATTTTCAAAAGTGAGCGCCTAAAGTAAGGCTTCTAAGTCCATATACAGGCACCTAAATAAGCCTGACCTGACTTTTGAAAGTGCTGAACACCTGTCAGCTCCCAATGCGTTCAATGAGAGCGGCTGAGTGCTCAGCAATTTTGAAAATCAGGCCCCTTATTTAGGGTCCTAAATATACACTCAGGAGCCGAACTATAGGCCCCCATTTTTTAAAATCTTGGCTGAAATAACTGCTTCTAGAATTTGAGAACCCCTTTGTGGGTTTTGTTGGGGGCCTGTTTTTATTGGTATAAATGTCACTCTTGATATTTTCCTGTCAAGGCTGCTGCTCTCAGTTTCTGTTTTGGGTACTAGTGCATGATGATGTGAGGGCACAGACATAACCTTCTGCAGCCCAGGGAGAATAGGAGGAAAGGTAAGTTCAATTTATTTCTAAAATTATTACATTATTTTACTAGATCTTTAAACTTTATTTAAATTCTTTATTTGGCAAAAAAGAGGGGGTATCATATTTTAATTAGTAGCCGTGTCAAAGGAGAGCTAGATTAATTATTGGAAATTACTCTGTCCAGATGGTTTTAATTTTCACAGCAGGGAACCGGCCTCTTTTGAAGGTGATATTTTTCAAATTAAAATCAGCCTGGATATTACTCATACATGTTGTAGTTTGAAGGTGACATGGTGTGTCCTCTGCTTTCTAACCTACGCCGCGTTCACGTCTGTGTTCTGCCCCAGTGAAACAATCCTTTGGATTAAAAAGGTGCAGGTTGCTTATCTCCAAAATTAAAGCCATCAGAGGGGTAATAGGTGACTGAAGGAACTGGTAATGGGATAGGAAGTCTTTTCATTGTTAGGTTGCCCTTTTGAATTCTCAAACCAAAGTGACCAAGAGTTGTTACCTGATGGTCAGCATCACACTTAGTAGTTTTAACAGAGGCTTCGAGAACTGAATGGACACAGAGAATGAATTACTCTCTAGCCCACAGAGGCAGTGCTTCCAGAAGAAGGTTGAGGCATGCTGTTGATGCGGAGGTATTGCTGTTGCCTATGCCCACCCTGGTCTGTAGATAAATGGAGGACTTCAGTCTCCAGAGCTTCCACGTATGCTATTTTCTGGTCCCTTAATTGTTCACATATCTGGGCAGGGTTCCTCTGAGGGGTGTCCAAGCCAACTCCTTGGACACCTTCTTGGAGCAGGGGGCATTATCGGGGGTTCCCTGCCTGGTGTCCCCTTCTGGATCCCTTGTTTTGACCCTGTGACCTGCACCCCTGTCCTTGTTTGTTCTTTTTTGTCTCCCGCAATGTCAATTTCTGGTTTCCTTGGCCCCTCCCTGACCAAATGGGGTGGGTCTTGGTGCCCACCCCCTCAGTTGAGGGGGGGTCCAAATAATCAGCAGTAGGTTGACCCACCAGCCCCAGTGATCAAGTAGGTTGGTAGATTTCTTAGACACTGAAATATATATAATACACATACATGTTACATCCATCTGCTGTTAGACACTTAAACAATAATTCCTCTCTGCCTTGATATAGGTTTAATTTCACAGGATACCCTTTTAACAAATGAAGAATCTAAATAAATGTAAGCATCTGTTGAACATTTGGTAATCGTAAGAATCAAAATACCAAAAATCACATCTCTGTCTGAGCTGCAGAAGGAAATCTCCATTGAGGGTTAAAGTTTTGTGATATTTACACTGCTGAAAAAGCCAAATTCTGACTCTACAAGTGGGAAAAATATTAATGTGCTTAAATGAAACAAACTCGTATTTCTATCCCCTTGGTAAATCCTTACAGTGAACATATTTGATCTTAGAGGGTTTTACAATTCTGAAATATGAAGGTCAAAAAGAATGTGACTTTCTGTAGCACAGATCAAACATTCTTCAATGTTTGGCCATAGCTGTATTTTTAGGGTAAGATTTAGTTTGTATGAATTTCCAGTACAGGGCCCGGGTTTCCATGCACTGACATTTAGACATTCTCAGATTATATTTCTATCATGTCCGCTTTCTATTCTGAGCTCTAGAGATGGGCCTGGGCCAAAAGGCCAGATCTGAACACCCCAAACTTTATGGGAGGATGTTTTGGCTTTAACCTTGGTCCTGATCTGAATGTTGCACCTGGCCTCTGTAATGAAACAAAATGAAATTCTGGATCCAAATGCCTCCCCATTGTGGGGGTGGTTGTAGCGATGGGTTGCAGGCCTGGATGCCAATTTTGGCCCATCTCTGACAAAAAACTTGTGACATGGCAAGTGGCATATTAACTCAGGACTGCACAGAGACAAAAACCATCCTCCACCATGGAGGCAGGGCCAGGGAAACTCTGCACTCCAACATGGTGACCAGGTTAGATTGTGTAAGGCATTAAATGCCCACCCTGTTGCGGGCAGGGTTCTAGGCTTTGCCCCACAGGATTTTCACAATGGTAGTTGGTGGGCTCCTGAGTACGCCAGGGGACGCATACAGGACTTTTAAAGAGCCAGCGTCCTCATCAAAAAAGGCACCAAAGCAATGGGTACAAATTTGCTCCCTGTTGTTGGTTTCAGTGAAATTGCCACACCCTGAAGGGGCCATGAAAACCAACTGCCCTTTTGTCTGTCTCGGTTAGGGCTGGCACACCACACGTTGGCCTGTGGTAAAGAATTTAGTTTTCACTTTGCTGTTAATGGCACCATTCCTGAGAACGTAATTCACATGACGTTTTACGGGGGGACTCCCCTCCCTACACAATAATAATAATATAACTTTGTTAATCTGGGCAGTAAAAGTGTGTGTGTGTAAATTCTCAATTACACTGATGTAAATCTGGAGTAATCAGATGAAGTCAGTAGCATTATTTTAGATTTATAGCTGTGTAACCAAGAGCAGAATTCAGCCTGTGGTAAGGTGTGTGGGTTGGTTGGTTGTGTGTTTTTTTTTTTTTTCCCATATGGACTGTGTCTTCATTTAGTGATCCAGGTGGACATAGGAGAACTTCTTGACTTACCTCATTCATGCCATGACTTGGTCTGACTGTGCTGGTAAATGCCTTTTTTTCTTCTTCCTTTTACAAGCCCAGCTTCTAGTGGAAACAGACACATTTGGCAGTCAAGTCCGGATCAAAGGGAAAGAGACAGACTTTTACCTTTGCATGAACAGGAAAGGCAAGCTAGTGGGGAAGGTAAGTGTTTCCTATTAATTCATTTGTAACATGAGCATTACCTTTAGCAGTGACTGCGAAGCCGTAATGATGTGTTCCGAACTTTGCCTGTCAACCCCAAATGAAAAGCAGGACTTGAGGAATGTGGAATTTTTAAAGCAGTCCATCCCTTTACCAACCCTTCCCCCACAATAAAATAAAGCAGCCAACCACCGGGATTTTATTACTGATGCCTTGGGTATGCACAGGTTTCCATTTTATAGTTGCATAGATTGACAAAAGATGTATGCATCTCAAAAACAATTGAGCACTCGCATTACATGATATAAATCTCTTTTACCTTGGTGGTAAAAAAAAAAAAAAATGTTAGGAACATGTTAGGGAGGTTAGCAGTGTAGTGCCTGTTTTAATAACAAGAGTCAGAATATACTGTAGCAAAACTAATATTGGAATCTGAACATCTTATTAGGGCTGGGCCCCACGGTTCTAGCATTACAGGAATATTTTATTACTTTGGATCCCAGCACAATAGAAGCATGTAACAAATTACACATATTTGCCTGTGTAGCTTAACTTCTTTGCTGAAGTCATATTTTTTTTAATGCATTAACTTGTTTTTGTAACTTACATGGATTCTTTGTATTGCTGGTGAATCCAAAGTTAAATAATTGGGCAGGAGGCTGTCAAAGTTAAATACCACCAAACGCACATAAAAAGCACTCACCCTCTATACCACATGAATTAAAACACTGGCTATCCCAGTGGCAGTGAAAAAGGGAAGCTGAGTTTTTTGCTTTGAGTCAACAAAGGCACTGAAAGCCATATTCCCAAATAGAAACCAGGTGTCATAGCCACTCTGGTAAGATGTTATGTACTACGGTGGTCCCAGGAGTGACACTTGGGGGGCAGGGGGGGAAGGGGGGAGTCTTTTCATAGGGTGCTCTCCTGTACCTTTACTCATGCAAGTAAAGGCTACTTTAAAGACTGATGTCTACACTACCTCGGTAAGTTGACCTAAGCTACGCAACTCCAGCTACGTGAATAACGTAGCTGGAGTTGACGTAGCTTAGGTTGACTTATGCGGGGTCCTCACTATGCTGGGTTGATTGGAGACATTTTCCTATTGACTTACCTTACTCTTCTCGTTTGGGGTAGAGTACTGGGGTCAACTGGAGAGCGATCTGTGGTCGATCTGACAGGTCTTCACTAGACCCGCTAAATCAACTCTGATGCATCGATCCCCAGAGCGTCAATCCGGGGGGTAGTGTAGACATAATTTTCAAAAGCACCCATTAATTCTGGATGCCTAACCTAAGACGTTGGCAACCTGATTCTCTGAAGTGCTGCGCACTGGGATTCCATTTTAAATCAATGGGATTTGCAAATCAGACCTAGATGCTGGATTCACCATTGCCCTTCACCTTGAGAGAAAGGATCATTCAGTGGTTAAGGCCCTGGCCTGGGATTTAGCAGAACCACATTTGATTCTCTGTTCTGGCACAGATGTCTTGTGTGACTTTGGAGAAGTAACATGGGGCCATAATTTTTAAGGTATTTAATCTCCTAAAGGTAGGTGCTTAGTGGGATCTTCAAAAGCTCCTAAGGGCCAATGGGAGTTAGGTACCTACGTGCTTCTGAAAATCCTACTTGGCACCTATCTGTATCTTTAGGTGCCTAAATACCTTTAAAAATCTGGCCCTTAGCCTCTCTGTGCCTCAGTTCCCCATCTGCATGGTGAGGATAACAACATTGTCCTGCTCACGGGGAGTCTTGTGGGGATAAATACGTTAACGGCTGTGAGGTGTTGAGATACCACAGCCGTGAGGGCTGTGTAAGAATCTAAGGTAGATACATGTAAAGTGACTGTAAAACTCCACCATTCTGCTTCAGTGGTGTTTACACTGGTGCAAATGACCATACATAATGCAGGCAGCAACCAATGAGCCTTAGGGGTCTTAAGTGGGATACCCAGAAACAGGCTTGTCAGATGCCACTTTTGAAAATTTAGGCCTAAGTCTTTTTCAGAACCAGTCCCTCAATTTGGCTCATTGGGTGTGAGTCAGGACAATTATTTTGCTTGTTCTCTTCATGTAATGTGATGTTTCAGTTTCTCTCAATGTGCTTTTCATGATGTTAAGCTGGCAAACAGCTCATTTTAAAATAAATCTTTTCTTTTAAATATCATATCTGAGCCTTCCTGCCCCACGCCGGTAAAGACCCAGATTGCTGACAAGTTCATAAAACATGCCGCCTTGAGCAGGAGGGGGCATTGAACATTCAGTTTGGAAGGAAAATGTTCCAGACGCGTTGCCCATATTAACAGCTTCTCAAGAGCACAAACGAAAATAACAGCATGTCTTCTTGATACCAAAGAGTGTGGTTTTAATTAGTATCATAGTTTCAGCTCTTTTTGTGGCAAGAGTTTGAGGGAGTGCTTTTTAGACTGAATGCTCTAAACAACTAGTAAGCCCCAAGGAAAACGTTAGATAAAAATTCATGCCTGGGCTAATGCAAATCTCGAAGTACATTCTGAGAGGAAATACGAAGCACACGATGATCATTTTGCAGTTGCCCCAGCATGTCCATCTGGCAATAGTGGAAATTTGAGGCAAAACTGGTTCTTTTTCTCTGCTCGTTTCCTATTGCCTTACACTGCATAATCCATAACAATACCAACAGATGCCATCTGGCTTTGTTCTCCTCCTCAGTCAGCATTTTTGGATTCTCCCCAGTTGAAAACCTGCTTTGAATTTAGTTCTTTTTTGTTTCCCATAATCACCTACAAAGGGTATTACAAATCGGAGCAGGTTGTTGTTATTCGCAGCTGGAACGTCTGACGAAAGTGACCATTTCAGAAACTGGGCTCGTTCCCTACCTTGGAGCTAGTTATGTTGCAGGCAAACAGATTAATCCTCAGGGTTCAAAAGAGCAGCCTTCATTTTTCTTTTTCATCGACTCATTTACATCTGTGCCAGCTCTTCTGAGTCAAGGCTTCCAATGGCGCTTTCTCAGCAGCTCAAAATCTGGTGTTTGCAGCATTGCTCTCCCTTCCTTGTTTCAGAGGGGTAGCCATGTTAGTCTGTATCAGCAAAAACAGCAAGGAGTCCTTGTGGCACCTTAGAGACTAACACGTTTATTTGGGCATAAGCTTTCATGGGCTAAAACCCACTTTTAGCCCATGAAAGCTTATGCCAAAATAAATTTATTAGTCTCTAAGCTGCCACAAGGACTCCTCGCTGTTTTTCCTTTCTTGTTAGTTATTCTTTGTGACTTCACAGCTAACGTTGGCCAAAGGTCTGAAAAGTGTCACAGGCAGGATTCTAACTCTGTTGTCACTGCAGGCCGCTTCTGAGTTTTCCAAGATGCTGACCCACTACCTCCTAAGTCCGATGTATGAAAACTGGAGACTAGGCAAGTGCTGGAAAGGGAATGACTGTTTTTCTGTTACAAGTGACCTGTGCAGCAGAAAAGCAAATTGAATTGTGCATGCTTTCTAGTTGCTGCTTGATGTTGTGTAAAGAAGGCCTAATCGGGTTTTTATTTGGTTGGTTGGTTTCAAATATTTGTTTTCTGCTTTAGTTATTTGTTTATTTTACCTTAGAAACAGCATGTCTTAATTTCCCTGTTTTTACTAGCGGTATCTGTGGCCCGCTGACGAGCTAAGTGGGATTATGACATCACAAGGATAGAGCAATTTAGGTGGAAGGGACTTGTTAGTTTTGTTTAAAACTTTGTTTTCTGTTTGTTTTTTGTTAATGCCCATTTAACTCAGGCTTCTGACCCACACTTGGGAGAAGAGCGCTCTATGTGAAAGATTTAACACTCCGGCCCATACAAATGAAAGCTGAGAAAGTTTCAATTCCAGTTCTCTCATCAGCTAATTTTAGTAATCTCTCCTAGTTTTGGGATTTTCATATTAAATAAATCTAGTTTCCTATGTATTCCAGACAGGATGATAACCAATGGATAATATCCATTATTTGTTCTGACTGGTTTTCTCTCTCACCAGTGTGCACACTGGTGTATGTGTATGCACACGCACCCCTTCTCTTTCAGACAGACTGTTAGTTGTAATGACACAGTAGCATCAGAGACACTCTGATTTACACCAGTTGACAATCTGGCCCAATTATTTTAGATGCTGCTTAATTCCATGCCTTGTGGCTAACCGGATGCTTAAGGGTTCAATGTTTTTGCTATAATTGAATTTTCAGTGTGAGAGAGGTGAGGCCTAGTAGTCTGTGTGCAGGATCTCCTGAATTCTAACCCTGACTCTGACAGTGCGTTATCCACACTGGAGCAGAAGATGTAATTTCCAGCTTGGGGAGATATACCCATGTTAGCTTTGATTGAGCTAAAAATACCTGTGTAGTCCTGGCAGTGTGAGTGGCGGGATGAACTGGCAGCCCCAAATACTTGCCTACGTTTTCAGACAGGACCATCCTGGGGGCAGGTACCCACTCTCACCGCCTGTGGGCTCGATCAGAGCTAGCACAGGTATGTCTCCCTGATCTGGAAATTACACCTCCAATGACTCCCACTAGGGCCTCAGACAAGTCATTTTTCTTTCTGCTTCAGTTGCTCTAGCTCAGAAATGGAGATAATAATACGTATAACATAGGAGCTTTATGAGACAATGTTAGTAAGGGACTTTGAAGTTAAGTGCTAAGTAATATTCTGTGTGCAATAAGGACTACAAAATCTTTACAGCAGGGAATGGCAGACAGTGATGCAAGCCAATAGCTGTTGGTTTGTACACCCCTAAGCATGTTGGAGGTGTTGTGTTGGTGCTGAGAACTTGAATTTTCATTTCAAAATGAGCATTGTAGACAAGGCTCGTCATGCCAGGCTCCACCAGCTTGCTACCCAGTGTTTCTTCTGCTGCAGAATTAGGTGCTATATAGAATTTGGGGACACTGATGTTTCCCCTTTGCTCCCCCATAAGGAAGTCCATGCAGTGGTCCATGGTTATGCAGCATACACGTGATTGGTTAGCCATATGAATGTCACCCTGGGAACAGAATTCATGAGTTGGGCAGTGCATCTCCTGGAACTCACAGACAGCGTGGGTTCATGTTCTAGAATCTCCCATGAACAACAGCCTGGGTCCATTCTATCTGCACCACTGTAAGGCATCCAGTTTCTGCTCCCTTCCAACAGGTACCTATCCCCAGCTGGTGCCCTAGCTGCCCTCCCCCATCCCCTCCCAATCTGAGGTGTCTTCTGAAAGATGGTGGTCTGACTTCCTCCTCCCACTTCCTCTCTGGGACAGAGGCCCCATCACGTGTTCTTCAGGGGTGATGGGTAGCCCTTCCACTCATTTTACAGCTTCTGGGAAGCTGTCAAATGAATCCACTGTGCTCCCCCATCCCAAATCTGTAAGAATCTCTGGGGTGGGAGCTCTCCCATCAGGCACTTACTCAAGCTCCAGTGGCAGCTAACTCTACAAAACACCCATTGACAAAAGCTACTAAGGGCCTCAGAATTTGGCCGAGTGGGAATTCTGCCTGAGTAAGGAGTAAGTAGATACCTCAGGATTTGGCTCCCTTTCAGCAAGTGGGGATTGGGATTGTATGACATTGTGGGCTAAAAAGAAAATGTAAGGTCATGTCCTAACAAAATCTCAGACCAATTACATTAACTCAGCTATTTACTAAGAATACAACATATAATAAGGTGCAACATATCCGTATTGTACAATTCGCTGTTGTGCGCCAAACTAGCACTCTAACTTTTACCATAGCGCTCTGAGTTTTCTTTTAAAAACCACAAGGACTTGAAATTCAAACTCCCCAGGAAATCACCTTAATATTTTCAATATTTCTTGAGATAAGTTTGGAATTTTAAGGGTTTTCTTTTATTTCCCCTTTCTGTATCTTTTATGGACAATTTCCACCTCCTACCCCCTGTTCCTATTAAAGGGTATAAAATGCAGCCACTTGAATGGTCTGAACTTAAACTCACTCTACAATAAAAAGAGATGAAGCAAAGTTTTACACTACATTCAAGCCTATACTAGGAAGGCTTTGCCAGTATCGCTCTACTGGTATATTATACTGTCAAAGTGTTCTTAATGTGGGATGCAGCTTATAGTGGCAAAACTCGCAGTTTTGCTAGAATAGCTTATTTCAGCCCCTGAGCAAAATAAGCAATACTAGCAAAAATCTAGTTTGCTGATCTAACTCTGTCTGCATTAGGGGTTTTGCCTGCACAGTTGGTCAGAGATCATACCCCATCATAGCTCTGACCGACACAGCTATGCCAGCAAAAGAAGTTTGTAATGTAGACCTGGCCTAAGAAACGTACCATTTTCTTGTGGCTTTCCAAACCAATTTAATGTTACCAGCATGTTGCTAATACCATATGGTAAGGATCTCTGTATTTTTGCAAACTGTTGCTTGATGCCAAAGACTGTTTTGGCAGAGCTTTATCACTGACTCCTGCCAGCAGTGGTCTTTAGGGGAAAGTAATAATTTGGGGTTGTTTACATTACAGCAAATGTAATGGAGGGTTTCTTGAAGCGTGTGTGTGTTAAAACGGGAAGGTTGGGGAAAAAATAAATCCAGCGGCATCAAAGAGCGAAGGTGTTGGTTATTGTCCAGGTATGCAGTCCTGGTTTACAGGAAACGGGGTGTCTTCTTTTACAAGAACTTCAGTGGAACTCTCCATGCAAGGTGGGAAAACCCCTGCAGGACAAAAGGAATTTTTTAGGGGCCAGGACTATCTGGTGGGAAATACGGGGTGGAGTTCTTAAAAGCACTCAGCACTGGCCTAGCTGCACCAGTGGGAGTCTTACTACTGACTTCTTTGGGAGCCTTGGGAAAACCCACCCATAAAGCACAGATTAAATAAAAACACTATGTCACGGTAACATTAAGGGTCTGATTTAAATAGAGATGAAGAAAGATTCCAAGGTAAGGTTGGAACTGTGCCCTTAACTCACCTGAATGTGCCTATGCAGCACGCATGGTGCATGATTCCCCTCTGCATGTTTGCACTTCAGATCTCTTCTCTGCAAGGGGATTCTCTGTTGCCAGTCAGTGTGAGTTCTGAGCATGGACCAAATGCAGAGGGTGCCACAGAGAGCTGCGGGGCCAATAAAAAGGTGTGCATGTGGCAGTGGAGAATTCTGCCCGTAGACCTAGAGCTGTATCGAACTCTGCCTGTCTGCTTTGCAGGGGTTTGTTGGGCAAACATTTTCCTCCCAGTTCAATGTGCATCAGATTTGCCCCCCTGAGTTTGGGATTAAAACTGACCCCAAACTTCAAAGCGATGTGATAATCAAAACTATCAGATTTCACTTGGCTTTGGGTCAGAACTGCGAATTTCACAAGGTTTTGACATTAAACAGTCAGTTTTACCAGGCTCACTCAGTCCTGGACCCAGGCTCATTCAAAAGCCCATAAACCCTAACAATTCCTGGGTTTAGCACTGAGCTTGCTACAAAACCAGAACCAAGCAGTGTTTGATGGAATCTGAACTTTAATCTCATACATTTTTTTCAAAGCTCTATTTTGTCATGAACTGTCCTGACTGGCACTTCCTTCAGAGGCAAGGCTTGGCAGGGTTTTAAATTACCTGGCTTTTGTGAGTTTCAGTCAGGGCCCTTTTTGAACTGTAGTGTGATTCTTCATATTCAATGAGATTTGTTCTTTAAGTGAGCTGCCCCTGGACCCTCTCTCTCCTCCTTTCCTTTCTACAATGTCTTTACACTTCTCTTCCTTTCCCATTTTAATTATCTGTGTAGACACCCCAAATGCCCTTGAACTCTGAGGAACTTTGGATGTAGAACTCAATTGCAGTATTGCTAACTCAGAGTGTTCAAAGATCATGAATCTGGCTTCCCAAAACCGTGAGACTGGCTTAAAAATGTTGAGATTTGAACAACAAATATTTGGGTTTTTTCTTTGTCTTCTTACTCGCGTCACATTTTCAGACTTTCCTCTGCAGCCATGAGGGCAAGAAATGTACTCTTTTTTTGGGGTCAAAATAAAAGTGAAATTCTCAAGCAATCACTTGATTCCAGAAGCTTGTGATAAACTCATGAGAATTGGCAACACTATGAACTTCATAGTTTCCCCCAGTCTGAGCTGAATGCTTGGGTAGTTAATAAGTGCTCTGCCTTTTCTCCAATCAGCCTGATTTCTGAATGCTACTTAAGGCTGTGCTGGGTCACAGAGGGGAAATCTTTGAGCACTCTGATGCAGAAGGTGAGATGAAGTAGGTGGAGGGATTCCAGGAGAGGAGTCACATTGTCAGACTGTTGGGAGGAAGATGATTCGAACAGCAGCATTTTGTGTGTATATATATATATATTTGGGGAGGGGGAGGAGGAGAGCAAGGGAAAGACAAGGAGAAACCAAGATGTGGACAAGGGTTTTAATGGCCAGGATGTGGGAGAAAGATTGAATTTTTTGCAAGGATGTAGAGGAAGAAGCAGCAGGACATGGGAGGAGCCTGGATGTGGAAAGAGAGGAGATTGCAGGTCTTGGAGATAGGGAGAGCAGTGGCGGTGATGTTGATAGAAGTGGGTGAGGCAGAGCATGGGAGGAAAGAAGAGGAAGTTTGAATCTGAGATGACCACGGGATTTCTAGGGGGAGGTATCATAGAGGCACTCGGGTACACACGATAATGGTACAAGTCAGAAGAGATTGAGAAATCTTGCTATTCTATGTAATAAATGGACATATTGGCATATGCAGCTAAAAGTTGCTTTAATTCCATTGGGGCCCAGACTCTGCCCTGGAATGAATATCTGAGACTCTCTTTTAAACCAATTGGTGCCAAGCCTCTGATGGCCCAGTTTAGCTGACAACTATAATAATCATGCCATGGGTTGTGAAAAGAATAGCATGCTGGATTTACATATGTAGTCTCACTCGCGTTCACCGATCTATGGAGCATTTAGTTTGTAATATTCAGAGGACATGTATTGTGCACACATTTTTAGTGTTCATTCTGTCTGGTTTTGGTCACAGATTTCATACATGGAAGTTATTAAGCATATGTAAACACCCCCTTAGTTGATGCAATTGGATTCAAATTTGGCTACTTTGCCAGGTAGAACGTTTTCAATGTTAGACACTGTCAGCCTGACATGTATAACAATAATGTAAATATTTAAGATCTGAGCTAAGCTGCTTTACATTACGTTCAGTTTATATTGCCTTCAAAGCACTGCAGGTTAATACAGATACTCTTGGGCAGACTGGGGGCAGGAATTTTTTTACTTCAGCCAAACTATGGGCAAAATTTTCCTCCTGGTTCCATATTTTGGGTTGCTTATCTGCAGTCTGGAACTCAGCTTTGGGTTTTATGAATGCGGCTTTCTTTGATTTCAGTGGGAACCCTTCATGTGGAACTGAATTTGCAATATAACAGCACACAGGGCAATGTACAGGGCAGCTCAATGGTCTAAAGATAGTCTGAATCACATTTTAAGTGCATATCAAAGTCTCTGCCTATCCTAGGTGTTTCAATAGTTACTACAGTGATAGGCTCTAAGTACTAGAGTACTGGTACCCAAATGCTTTTCTCTTTTTTTTTTTAATTGAGTTTTCACTCTAAGCTAGAGCTAAATATCCCTATTGACAGCCATTTACTCTGTTATTTTTTTAAAAAAATATTGGCATTGGAATGAGAAGTGACGTACATCAGATTATATAAGAAGGAAACATTTTCATACACTGTGGTTACAGAGTCCACTTCCCAAAGCAAGAGCGGTACAACTGGCCACCAAGCAGAGTGAACTATGCAAGTTACTTAGGGCCCAGTCCAGATCCTTTGGAAGTCATTAGAAAGACTCAGGTTAACTTTGCTGGGAGTTGGATCTAGCGCATAGTACGAGTTTTAGGAGATCTTTAATAATGTAGAAAAAGTAGTAAACAGGAAATAAAAACTAATAGGAATAATAAAAGGTAGGAAGAAGGGGAAGAAAGAGAGAGGGAGCTCCTGCAAAGCTGTAGCACAGGTCTGAGTTGGGGAGCACAGCCCAGGGGGAGGTGGGGAACTGTTTGTAAAGCTTAGCTTGGAAGCTCAAAGCAGTTGTTCTTTCCTTCTTTCTCTCTCTCTTGTCGCTATGTTGTTTTAGTTTCTTTAGCTCTATCTGTGCATCATACTCTTCCTGTTTGAGAGACACTGGAAGGCATCTTTTCATGATTTGCTTGTGAGAAAGGTCCAGATATCAGCTGCTTGGGAACACCAGCTCACTGTGGCCTGATCTTGCTCCCATTGAAGTCCATGATAAAATTCCCATTGATTTTGACAGGAGAACGATCAAGGGACGGCTGCTGGTAGGGACATAATGGGCCAAATCCTCAGATGGTATAAATCAGCGTACACTCTGATTCCAGTTCACACCAGCTGAGGAACTGACCCATTGATTCTTCAGTTCTAGTCCATTGCTAGTCTTCAGTCAGTTGAGTAGCAAGGGATAGATATTTTGATCACAGTTTTCTGTTTTATTCTGATGTCTGTTGTGCTGATTTCTAAGGAATTTCCTTAGCAAGCTCAGTATTGTCCTCTGATAGAGTTTTTAAGTGTTCATTTCCTATCTCAGGTTGAAATTTGCTTGCAGGCTAAATCTCACAGTATCATTCCTTTACCTCTGCCTCTTTTATTGATCTGCAATTGGAAGCTGGCTGAAAACCCTTTTAAGAGAAAATATTTGATCTCGAAACATTTGAGTTAATTTAATATCTTCATATGCTCAGGGAGCAACTTTCACTGTAAACTCCTAATGTTCTGGCCCTCATATTTTTCTTAGGCAGCAACTGAGTGTGTTGTACCCTTACCATGGCTGTGATTCTGAAAAGCTTCTTCTGAATGCCTCTTCCTTCTGTTGGTGCAGGTGCACGGTTCCTGTTTAATGCAAAGACCATCTCTGCATCCAGGAGAGCATTGGGGTAGGGTTGGGAGGATATTTTAGCTGCTAAGGAAGACTATTTTGCCCATGTTGAAAAAGGATATTCCTGTTCTTTCAGATCAAATATTGAGATTAAATTATTTACTACAAATTCAATCAATCCCTTTCAGGATGGAGACATTCACCCCTGAGCAATGGGCAGTGCAAGACACAGTTTAAGTGGAATGGAAGTGTTGCATAAGTCTTGCATTGGGTCCCTGCACAGACATGAATTTCACCCACCCAGGCACGTGGGTTTCCTGACCAGATAATCACCACATTCTCCCAAGCACAATTTTTGTTTCTCCTTTGTATTTAAGCATCTTCTGGGTTTTCTGATCTCCCCCTCCCCCAGAATGCAAATGAAACTATTTGGTGACACTAGGGCTACGTCTTCACTACAGGGGGGGGGGGGTCGATTTAAGATACGCAAATTCAGCTACACGAATAGCGTAGCTGAATTCGACGTATCGCAGCCGACTTACCCCGCTGTGAGGATGGCGGCAAAATCGACCTCCGCGGCTTCCCGTCGACGGCTCTTACTCCCACCTTCGCTGGTGGAGTAAGAGCGTCGATTCGGGGATCGATTGTCGCGTCCTGACGGGATGCGATAAATCGATCCCCGAGAGGTCGATTTCTACCGGCCGATTCAGGCGGGTAGTGTAGACCTAGCCTTGGTAAATACTGTGATGCATTAACTTGTAGGAAACAGGCAGAGCAAAGCACTTCTCTATCACCTTCCAGAAGAGGCAGCTAATGAGACACGGGTTGTGGTGAACCTCACTGTTGTCCATGGACTGCTTCTGCTTGGCTCTCTGGAGTGTTCTTGGAAAGTGAAGTGAGGGTCACTTACGAGAGAGTAATTTAGAAGGGAGGAATTTAATTTACCATCTGACCACTGCAAAAAATAACTCGGTTGGTGAGGAAATTGCAAGGCTACTTTTAAGCACAAAAGCACAGAAGATATTGCTAAAAAATAGGATTTGTCCTAGGCAATTTCCTATGTTGTATTTTGTTATGTAAAGAAAGGTGGTAGGTTTTTGTAAAAGGTGATAAAGCTCTTGCATTTGCTATACACTTCCATGTTAATAGAAAGAACCTTGTCATTTACAGACTGGATCAGCTGTTGACATTATTTTTTAAGAAAGGTACCCAATTTGGTTGCGGGATTATTTCCTTTCTTCATCCTTATGAGATGAAACACACAGATCTGCAACTGCCCTGCAGACAATCAGTAACTGTCTGTGCTGAGGCTAAACCCTACCCTGATATAAACTCAGGTGCCAATCACGTCACTAGGATGTTAGGCTGTAATTTGTCCCTTTCTGCATAGGATTGTGTTACTGTAAATGGAATCTTACAATGTACAAAGCCAGTTTCTATGTTTATTCAGTATGAAGCCTAGGATTTGCCAGACCAGACCACTGGTCCGCTGAAGCCAATGTTCTGCCTCTGGTCATAATCAATATCTGATGCTTCAAAAAAAGTGCAGTACCCCCCACCCCATCAATATATTTAGCCAAATAGGTCATATTCTATGTGGCTGGGTGGAAATTACTTCCCTACCCTTGAAGGTAATCATTTTACATCCTGAAGCATGAGACTCAATTAGATCTATTATGTTAGCATACATAGATACAGATGTTAAGGGTCATGAAATTATCCTGACCTTTTGAAACCCAGCTAGGGTGTTTGATTTGATGGACTCCTGAAGGAGTGATTTCCACAGTTGACTACACTCTGTATAAAATCAGAAGTATTTCACTTCATTTACTCTTTCTGAATTTTGAATTAATTAATTACATAAAGTTTCTATTTATGGCACAGGGCAAAAGAAGGAAGTGACTAGTTTTATTATTATTGATTATAGGAACCCTTAGCACTCAATTAGAATGCCTCCCCTTCATACTTCTGAATTCAGCAATCAAGTTCACCTGCAAGACTCCTTTCCAAGTGACGCAATCCTAGATTTGCTGTTTCACATACATACATCCTATCATACTGCTAATAGTAACCTGCCATGATGTCAGAAAGGATGACCTTGTGATAGAGGTGATGGACTGGGAGTAGGTCCTGACTTTGCCCCAGACTGCTGTGTGACCCTAGGCAAATCACTTAACTGTTATGTGCCTCAGTTTCTCCATCAATAAAATGGGTTTAATGATACTTACCTACCTCACAAGGGTGCTAGGTGGCTTAATTTGTAAATATTAGTGAAAAATTTGAGATCTTCAGATCCATTGAGATCCTTAGGTAAAAGGTGCTAGAAGAGTTAAAAAAAACAAAAAAAGTAACCATCTTTTCCTTCTCTGGACCTCTTCATTTTCTTCTGTACTTTCTTTAAGATGTGGTGATCAAGACTGGAAACAGTACTTCAGTGCTCCCGGTATGGGTGTGTATATCCCCCAATGCATATGCACAAATCAGGAGTGTACATGCACACGTACAGGTGTGCTTGTGTGCACTATGAGGGGGGGTGTGTGTGTGTGTGTGCATGACTACTTAAAAAGTGGGCCCCAAATCAATATGTGCTCTTGTTCAATATAACATCTTCGCACCATACTTTATATCAGGGGTTGGCAACCTTTCAGAAGTGGTGTGCCGAGTCTTCATTTATTCACTCTGGTTTAAGTTTTCGCGTGCCAGTAATACATTTTAACATTTTTAGAAGGTCTCTTTCTATAAGTCTATAATATATAACTAAACTATTGTTGTATGTAAAGTAAATAAGGTTTTTAAAATGTTTAAGAAGCTTCATTTAAAATTAAATTAAAATGCAGAGCCCCCCAGACCGGTGGCCAGGACCTGGGCAGTGTGAGTGCCACTGAAAATCAGCTCGCGTGCCGCCTTCGGCATGCATGCCATAGGTTGCCTACCCCTGCTTTATATTATATTCCATTGCCTTTGTAAGGCAATTAGACATCCTATATATATCATTAACTACTGCAGTGCACTGGCGGTCATCTTTATTGAACTGTCTGCCATGACTCCCAAGTATTTTCCTCCGAGGACTCTGCAAGTTCAGAGGCCAGTAAATTGGAGAAAGTGTTTGTGAACTCGAGTAACTCTTGGCATACAGTTACAGATGTATATGGTCTGATTTACAGTGCTGTGCAGCAGCTGAAATTGCATTTGCATCAAGAAGGATCTTTGTGGTTATGGTTTCAGGATTCCTTGGCATAAATTCAGAATGCAGAACACTGGAGATGTTCATGAGAGGTCTACCCCATTACTTCACATAAAGGGCAAGAACATGGCTTGGGTCTCGTCTGCCTGCAGCCTTGCACTTGGATTTCTCAAACTGCTGGAGGGCAAGCCCTTCAAGAGCAGCCTCTGAGAATCTGGTGGTAGGATCAGCCACAGCGACCTACTTGGGAGCAGTGGCAGATTAACGCCCAGGTCCATGGGGCCCAGGTCCACAGGGTCTATGCCCAGGGATCCCAGCCAATTTGCCCCTCCCCCCCGCAAGAGCACCAGAACCTGGGTAGAAGTGTGGGGGGGGCACTGGAACTGGGGCCCTTCCCCCTGCTCCTCCTCTTCCCCTGAAGCAGGAGCCGAGCAGTGGTAAGAGCTGCCCAGGGAGCCTGGATCACTGTGAGGAGTCCCGGACCCTCCACCTGCCCTGGGTGGGGGCCAGGGTGAACACGAGCAGCTGCCAGTCCATGTCCCCACCCCCCCAGGGCATGCTGCTGCCAGTGGGACCCGGGGTGGGGGCTCCAGTCCAGCCTCCTGCCCCCTCCCTGGGGCCTGCCCAACGCTCTGCAAGGAGGGGAAGCCCTGCCCCGGCTAGGTCACAGGCAGCAAGGAACCGGGCAGGGAGGGCTCCTCCGGTGCAGCTCCCACTGCTACTGGCCCGGCCTCAGCAGCTGCCACACTCCGCCCAGGCTCACTCAGTGCCTGCACCCAGCTCCTCCTGCCAGGTCCCTCTTGCTCCCAGTGACAGGTTGCCACTTCTGCCACCTGGGCTTTGTGCCCAAGGCAGCAACCCCATGCAGCACCACTCCTCCTGTTGCCTCTGGCCTGAAACTTGCTGTTTGGGGGGTGGGGAGACAATGTCCCCTCACCCCTCAAACTACACCCATGCCGCCGCCACTTCGCATCTGCCTGAGGCTACTACACCTATCTTAAAAAGTGTGGCGGCATGGCCCTCCTGAGCCTTCAGTGCTGGCACCTCTGGGCCCCCAGGGTGTGGAGGACCCAAATGTTCTTTGTGCCCAAGGCCCCAATAAATCTTAATCTGCCTCTGCCTGGGAGCTGCTCCACTAACATGCAGTTCTCACCCATCTTGCTTGTCACACTGCTGGGACTTTCCAAGCTGTGAATGAGTTATGGGGTGAGCCCTTTAAGAGATATCCACTTCCTTTCCTGCCACAGGCAGTGGCAGAGTCACAGCCAAGAGATGCCATGGCTCCAACCTGGCCTGGGCCTACCCTTCCCCTACTGAGATTTTCTGTTCTGGGTGGGGTGAGCCCTTTGACATCCCTCCAGCTTTTGGTTCCTTCACTAAACTTCTGCTAGTGTGCCGAGGAGTAGGACCCTTGCAGAAAACCATGGGTCACTGTGCAGATTCTGTACAGAGAGCCCTACGTTTTCAAAAGTGATAAGTTATTTTGGGTGCCTCAGGTTTTGGTTCTTAACTTCAGACACCTGGAGCCTGGCTGTCAGAAAGTGCTGAGCCCCTTTTTAAGGCTTCTCAAATTGAGCACCCAAGAATGGAGGCACTGTTTAATTCATTGTCAATTATTACAATAGCAACCAAAATCACTAGTCACTTTGAAAATGTAGACCATGTGTGTGATCTAATTATGTTTGGAAGGATTGGATTTTTATCTGTAAATGTCAGTAAACATGGATTTCACTGTGTACACACAAACCTACGAGAAATATTTCTGTTGATAATTGAAATTTACAGATAAGCAAAGTAAGAAGGATGCTGCTTGAGAACTCATTAGAGTTCGATTTAACGATTTTAACTTTGTATATATTGATATGTGATGTGGACAATTTTTGTTCCAACAATTCTAAAGCTTTAACTTTTTGAATCTCGAAGTCTACTGTCATTAAATAATTATTGGCTGATCCCATATAATTTCCCACAACTGAACATTTAAACAGATAAAAATAGACAAAATAATTAAAACTAAACATCAATATTATCCATCAAAATTACACAAAAATACAAATCAAATTCTGCCCAGCCAATGTATAATATATAGTATGCTATGAAACCATGTATAATAATGAGGAATCAAAAATACACAATTCCAAAGGAAGCCTTTTGAGTAACAGCTAGATGCAATCATTAATTTACTGACCCTTGCAGTCCCTTCTATCCCTATGAGTCTATGATACTGTAACTGTCACATGGGGATGGCATTAGAACAAGAAGCTCAGGGCAGAGCTGGTCAGGACATGGGGAATTTTCTGCAAAAGATGTCATCATTTCTTTAAAAAAACAAAAATACAAAAACTGAAATGCTTTTGGGTTTCAGCCAAAAAGCAAAGAACTGTTAGTTTTCATTTTTTTGACATGTCCATCTTTTCCACAGAAGGCAGGCACTTTCCCTGAACTTTTTTATTTAGTCAAACACCCAATTTTCCATCAAAAAAACAATTTAGAAAATTTTCACCCAGGTCTGCTCAGGGGTTCTGGGTTCAAAGTTTGTGAATCAAAGTTTTCCTCATTTTCAGATGGGTTTGCACCCTCCCAAATATCACTTTGTGATTCAGCTGTGAACAAGCCTCAAGAAGATGATAATCAAAGTGGGCACATCATAGTATTTGTCTTGAAACTGTAAATTGTCCCAGTCTCTCTTGAAGGGTGTGAGTCTCACTGAACCTTTCAACAAATATGCACTCCTAGGTTGTAAAGAAACCTGCAGCTGGGCAAGTTTCATGGGGCCTGTTGTTTGTTATTAGTTGTGAAGCACCGGCAATGTGCTCAGTTGAACAAGACACAAAATGGAGACCATCCTGAAGAGCTTCCAATCCAAGATGGGTGGGCTGCCTAACAAAAGCTTTGCACAGCATTACGTGTGAGGTTTACTGAATGAGATAATCTTTTTCAAACAGAGAAACCTTCAAACGATGGGGGCTTCTATCACTGCACCTTGTTATTATCTGAACTGTTCATGCAGGGGTTCTCTTGCTGCAGAAGCCAAGAGAGGTGCAGGATTTGGGGTCCCACAAAGTCTGTCTGCACAGTTGCATTTCTGAAGCATAAATAAGAATCTGCCTAGCCCTCTCTTTCCCATACAAAGCTGCTCAGGTGGCTTAGTGCCCCAGTTTAATGCGGGGGGAGAGGGGTGCTGTTGCACCTGATAATGCTTTCTCTCAGTCCAGTGGCACAGAGGCTCCTGAGAATTTCCTACGAGCAGGAAGCTGTTAGTGGAAGTAATGCCTAGCTCGGAGAAGCACTTCTGCTACAACAACAAAGAGCCCTTTGATCCTTTCCATTTGGAGAACTTAAAACAAGAAAACAAAACTCCAGTAAGACCAAGTTGGGCTGTAAAAGGAGAGGGGGAGAGAAGGAGCACCAAAGAACTCGGGAGTGTAATTGTAGAAGTAGCAAATGTTTTGGCACTTTGATCTGCTTCGTGTCAGTTCAAGATGTTTCATGTTTAATACCGGAGAGCCATTCACCAAATGCTCTGCACAAACAATACAAGGCTGCCTATTGGTAATTCCAGGGCATTTGGAGAGAGACTGTCTCAAACTCAGCCCTTTTAACTCCACTGAGTTCAGTTACATCAGGGGTGACTTTGGCCTGCTGTGCATAAAAGGATCCATTTACAGAGACACCTCATTGTGAAGTGGTAGCACAAGGCAGATGTTACCTTGCTGAGCCCACTGGATAAAGAAGCTGCAGCCATATGTGTTCATTATCTCATGACCTGGTAGCAATTTTAAAATGTGGGACAGATCTTCAGCTGGTGTGAACTGGAGATGCTCCATTGAAATCAGTGGAGCTATGCCAATTTACCCCAGCTGCGGTTCTGGCTCCTTTAATCCAGCAGGGTTTGTTTTCTCCTCACTGCAGTGCTGTCTCTCACCTTTATACAAGCATGAGGGATATATGAGAATTTTCTCTGGGAGCTGGAATATAGATCAAGCTTTTTACACAGTAGTTTATAGGAAATTTATCAAAGAATAGCTAACAGTTACCACATATTTGTGCCTGGATTAGGGATGTGTAAAAAAAAAAAAAAAAAAAATCACTGAATTAATATCCCAGGAGAGAACTGATGTCCCAGGAAAGGGGTTTTCTAGTACCTGGTTGTTCTCCTCACTACTGGACTGGGACACTGTCCCTCTTGTAGCCCCAACTGCAAGGATCCAGGTTGCGATCGCTCTTCCCAATGTAGATCACAGAGTGAGTTGGAAGCTGAACCTTCTGACTGGTGCAGGCTCTTGCAGATGGATGCATGTGTGCCAGATGCAAGCAAGAGGAGGCTGCTGCAAATAGTCTCTGCTTTGAGAGGGAAAGCAGAGCAACAGCAGCTAAAACATTTATGCGTTAAAGTTTCATTTGCCCACAGGCTCCCCTACAAGAAAATGCCTTTCATGTGGGCATATAGCAATGGACTGCAGAGACAATCACATCCTTGGTGTTAGACGGTGGAGTGTTTGCTTCCAAATCAGCAATGGACTGTAAGGTTGGGTGTCTCTTCACTAAGTCCTGCCCCTGTTGTTTCTGGGAGTTATGTCACAGCTTTAACTAGCATTGGTTGGGAAGATGCTTTTTTTTTCACTCATAAAAATTCTACCTGTCAAAGGCAGAATATCTATTTGTGATATATGTGATGTATCAGGCATCTCTCTAGTACCTGATGTATCTCTGGCTATGGTAGGGTAGCTACTGGGATTGGGAAGATGTTTTGTTTGCATAGATTTTTTCCCCAGCCATCTTTAATGAACACTTTCTCCCCATATGCATTTTCCTTTGATAGCTTTTGACTGTCTTGTGTAATTACCTGTGATTTATAGTGATGATGTGATGTAGTGCCTACGTGTGGTGTGGTGACACTGTGACCGGGTGTTCGTATCAAAGCAATTATGTCAGGCGGGGAAAAAAACCTCCATAGCTTGCCTAAAAAAATGTGCTTGAAAAGATTTGTTCCAAGGAACTGAGATTGCCCGCCTTCATTCTGGAATGACATTCCCATTGGCGGTTTGTAATAAGAGTTCATTTCTTGGCTTATTTTTACATAAACCTTCAGGCATTTATATTCATTCATGATCGCAAGACTTCTGTCTTATTAATGGGTCCGTGTCAGCAATACAAACGTTTGATAGGAGTATGTTTTGAGGAACTATGAGCAAAGGGATGGTCTGGTGGTTTGGGCACTAGCCTGGGATTTAGGAGATCTGGGTTTAATTCCCTGCTCCACCACAGATTTCTTGCGTGAACTTGAGCAAGCCACTTAAGGCTAAATTCACAAAGGAATGTAGGCACCTACCTGCCACTTTAGGCACCTGGATCCCAGAATCAGGCCTCCCTGGGATTCATAAACCCCCCACTCATGTGCCCCTGAACCCTGTAGGTGCCTAAACTCTCTTGGCACCTAAATTTTTGCAGTAAAAGTGCTCTAGGTGCCTGTATTTGTGCCTCTGAGCATGCGCATTGCAGCTCCACACCAGCTGTGTGGATGCCTAAGCCCCAGAGTGATGCACAAACCACAGAAGATGGGCATTCCTCGGCCTAACTCACCTGCACGACTCAGTCCAGTAGGAACTTACACACAGTGGCTGAGGAGGGGGAGAGGAGGAAGTCCCTTATAACATTTAGCCCAGTGGTTAGGACTCACCTAGGATATGGGAGATCCCTGGTTCCAGTCTCCACTCAGGCAGAGAAGGGATTTAAACTGGGATTTGTCACCTTTCCAGGGAGTGCTCTGACCACTGGGCTGTGGGATATTCTCATGGGGGCTCTTTCCTGTTGAAACTCTTCCACTGCTGACAAATAATGAAAGAATAATTGGCCAGAGAGACAGCAAGCAGGAGAAGGACCCTGTAGCCTGGTGGTTACAGCACTCACTTGGAAGGTGAAAGACCCTGGGATCCAATCCTCTGTGTCAATGACTTTTTAAAATTATTTATCCACAGTGGAACAGCTTCAAGAGGCGAGCCCCACACCAGTGTGTCCCATATCCCTGGGGTTAGGGCACTTGCCTGAGAGGTGGCAGATTCCTATTCAAATCCTCTCTCCCACTCAGGTGAAAGGGGGACTTGACCTGGTGGTCTCCCACCTCCCAAGTGAGTGCTCCAGCCACTAGGCTCAAAGTTCCAAGGCTGCTGCTTGCAGCAGCGTTATAGGCACCTAATGCCAAGAGTGTTTGCAACTGAGACTCCCAAGCAGAGGGAGGGGCCTCCCCACGCCCATCTCTGAGGGAGGGGCGGGGCTTAGCATATGCCCCTCAGCTTGTCTTCTCCCACTGGATGCCTTAGATGAGGAGCCTCCTAGTTGGTTTTTGTGAATCCCATTCCAAGATTCTCTCTCTCCTCATTCATTGTATAAGGAACCCAGGCACCTAACTCAGAGGTTGTGGATCCCAGAGGTTTTGTAGATGGCTAAAAATTAGATGGGGTAACACTCAGTTCCCTATCTGTGCAGTGGGGATAACAGCACTGCCCTACCTTACAGGGGTTTTATGAGGAGAAATTCATTAGTGATTGTGAGGTGCTCAGTTGTTCTAGTGCTAGGGACTGTCCATACGTTACAGAACACATTGTTTGGTGATGTTTTTGAAGACCCACCCACCCATTGTAACTCTTCGTAACCCTGAAACAAACACGCACAAGTAAGGACCCACTCACCCCCTAATGTGTTACATGATTTATGGACAGCCTCATATACGTACGTATGATAGATAATTTTCTTCCTGAGAGTTGGTGTCTACAGAGCTATGCTGTTTGACACCAGCTGAGGAACCGGCATGATAAGTAAAGAGGATATGATAGAGGTCTATAAAATCATGACTGGTGTGGAGAAAGTAAATAAGGAAGTGTTATTTACTCCTTCTCATAACACAAGAACTAGGGGTTACCAAATGAAATTAATAGGCAGCAGGTTTAAAACAAACAAAAGAAGTATTTTTTCATACAACGCACTGTCAACTTGTGGAACTCCTTGCCAGAGGATGTTGTGAAGGCGAAGACTATAATAGGGTTCAAAAAAGAAGTAGATAAGTTCATGGAGGATAGGTCCATCAATGGCTATCAGACAGAAGCTTCTATTTGCCAGAAGCTGGGAATGGGCGACAGGGGATGCCTCACTTGATGATTACCTGCTCTGTTCATTCCCTCTGGGGCACCTGGCATTGGCCACTGTTGGAAGACAGGATACTGGGCTAGATGGACCTTTGTCCTGACCCAGTATGGCCATTCTTATGTTCTTAAGTATAAAGTAGTTTGTCAGTATAACTGAGTTACATTGAATGTGTGGGGAGAGGGTGGCAGATCTCCATGAGCTTTTCAGTTACTATCTAAAGAATACAGGAGATAACACTCCAACCCAAGTTATTTTTCTGGCTAAGGAGCATGTCCCAAGGAAGTAATAAAAGTTGAATGGGGCTAGCTTGGGAAAGTGAAATAGCCATAGAACTTGTGTCAGTTCTTGTGAGGAATCGGCCCCAGTAGCCCAACTGTGCGACTGTTTGACGACTATTGTACTTAGCACATTTCACTTCAGAGGCTCTCCAGTCCTTTATGAGCAATCCACGTACAGCAGTAATGCAGCCATCTCTGGGGAGGGTGGTGGTGGCCAGCCAGCACACAAGCACTCTGCACAGTATTAGGCAAAGGACAAAGTAGGATCCTAAGCCTACGTAAAAGGGTGTTGTTTAATGTATAAATGTTATAGATGAAGCTGCCTTTCCTTTTACTGGAAATTAAAGTTTGGGCCTGTACCAAGATCCTGGATCTGAGCCCTTCCAATTCCAGATCTGAACTCAAACTTCACAAGTGGAACGTCTCTCTCTGGTCTCTAACTGCACTGTGTGCTAGAAAGGTGCCAACCCAGCATGAAATTCACTCCTGTGCTGAGGGTGTGCACCAGGCTTGTGCTATTACATAAGTCCTATTTTGTGGGCTGAAGTAAAATTGAAGTGGTGTGCAGCTTTGTGCCAGTCCCATGCACTGGTGTGAATCTCCCCCTCCCACACTGCATAGCAATGTAATCATGCAAGGGACACACTGCAGTGTCCATCTCTCATGTTTTCAGGGATTCTATACATTTAAAGAATCTTTCTCCGAATACATTGCTTTAATTAGAGCACTACTACTTTGTATTTAGAGTGCATTTTGCCAGCTAAGTATCTATGAAATTAATACATACTGTAACTTGGCAGGATCTCTCCATTGAAGTCTACTTGAGTAGTGTGCAACCCAATATCAGCAGCATATGTTTGGACTAAGAATTCTTTGGAAAAGACAGTCAGTTAGAATACAGGTTTTTTTTTCTTTACCCTCAAACAGCCAGTTCTTGCATTTTGACATTTAAACCTGGTTGGGGCCATTTCTCTTTTCTTTCTCCTCCTCTTGAATCTTCTTAAGGGGAGTTCTGTCTCAGGAGGTGGGGAAGAGGGGGGGAAGGTGAGAGTGTGTGTGGGAGGCGGAAGGGGGGAGTTTCAGGACAAATAAGACACCGGGGAGTACTGAACGCATTTTTAGGTTGGGGATTTACTGCTATTTTCTTCTAGAGGTTTAAATTGGAAGCTGCTTGTGATTTAGGAGCATGAATCTGAGGACTGTGCCGCAATTCAGGAAGGCACTTAACCATGTCCTTTATTTTAAGCCTGTGCTTAATTTTCATTGACTTCAATGAGACTTAGCCAAAGCTAGGGAAGTTCTGAAGTGCCCTTCCTGAACGGGTGTCTGTACCAAATAGCATTTCTTAGAAGCTTGTCTAGGTATTGTCATAGGAGACTCAGTCAGTCTGGACTGCACTCCAGAAAATCACCACGCTGAGGGTCAAATGCAATGCTGACATCATAACTCTTAGGCCCAAGTTCTCTGCTGAGTGCTTTGGTGTGGTAACTTGGATGGGCATTGAGGTTCTCACTGGAAGAAGGGAAATGGACCCACCTTCCAGACTGAGGATCCTCTCAGCAGATAACTCAGCGTAGGCTCTTTGGCCCTAGCACCCTTGCCCCCCCACACCTTCCCAAAAGACTGGAAGTTCTGTGAACCGGTGGAACTTTTAGCTTTTTTGCTGCACTAATATCCCCCAACCAACACAGTGCACTGGGTGTCAAATCTCTCTTTTCTGCCTCCCCAGTTCCTACCCTCTTCTTCTGTGTAAGGGAACTGCATCAATATTGCTGTGTGTTGGACCATCTGCATCCCTGGAGGCGGGTGGTTGGTTGGATGGATTGTCCCTTAGACTACAGAATCTGATTGGAATGAGAGGAGAACAGAGGGAGTCCAAAACAATTTTTTGTGCATCAGACACCTTAGATTCCTTCAGGACTCCACACTCATGTATTTTACTGCTTTAATTTCAATATTTCAGCTGACTTCCAGGAGGATGGTGGGATTTTGTTCAGTTGAAGTGCATTGGAATTGAATTAGCCAGTTCCCTCCCTGTTGTGTCTCCAGTGAAGGCAATGCAGTTACACTAAGTCAGCTTGGCCCCATATTGATGACATGCTCTGGCTTGACAAGAGACATGCTCATATATTCATACAATGAGGGCCTGATACCAATGAGAGTTTTGTCACTGATTTAAATGGGAACAGAACTGGGCCTTAAATGAGTGGCAACTGTTGAAATTAAGGTGACATTTATAAATTACTTTATTAATAATCCCTAAAGGATGAATAGAAATTGCTTTTTCACTAATAGATTATCTCAGGGACAGATTACATGATGTAGAGACCCTTCTATATAAGTGATTTATGTTCTATATTCCCAGTCTATCGGGGTTTATAACAGAGGCTATAAAATCATCTGTCTGTCTCTACAACATGCCTTAGCACATATAAGAATGATTTACTTGGAGAAAAGCAATTTCTGTTCGTTATCCATGAATTATCTTAAAGTATGTGTACATGTCACCTTAATTTCACGTTGTTATATGATTTAGTGCCTTCTTTTCCAGGCTAAATTTATTTTTATGGACCTTATTTTCTTCAAATTAGCCCTGAACCTGGCCTGAAGTAGTATCCTCTCTCCCTACTCTTCATTGCTCTTCTGTAAACTCTGCTGGCATATTTTGAGACATAAACACAGAAAATACCTTTAATAATAATTTTAAAAACCCCAACATTTTCTTCTTTTAATTCCAGTCTCATCCCTGAGTATGTCTAAGTGTTCCATAAGAAAATGACATTGTAGTGCAAGCAGAAAGCCCCAAAATAGATATATTAAAAGTGGTCAAATTTTCATAGCAACAAGGTCATGGGTCAAATCCAGGACCTTTCTGCAAATGTAGGGGAAATGAGCTTTCCAATTCCCTGCTATACCTAATAGCTCAGAAGGAATTTGGTTGGTTCATCAGCACCTAATTTTGTGTGAACTTGAGACTCAGCCACATTAGTGTTTAAATTGTATTAATTGTTGAAAGGTATGTGCCAGGCCCAGTTTTGAGTGAACCGGGGGCTGTTTCTGGCTTCACATTGAAACCTGGTGGAATTCTGCAGTGTCATCTGTTTTCTCGCTGTGGTTTTGATTGAACTCTGAACTCAAAGGATGAGCCCCGGTGAACTGAAACCACTGGGTTTTGCACAGCCCTGCCACTCCTCAAAGCATTTGTAAGCTCAAAATTATAGATGATAAAATATGACCTTTATGCTTTCCCAAATATGTAGGATGCTAGTTAGTAGCAGAGCTGGCTTCAACCCCTGTCAATGTGCATGGACTCCTGATTATGTATATTTGGTGGGCAATGTATATTTCTGGGCCTCTTCTCAAACTTTTCCCTTGTATGATTCTGTGTTGCTATTGTAGAATTGTTTATGATCTCCCCTTACCCTCTTAAGGAGACAGGTACTATACAGTTTGTGTAGCAAACAAAAGGCTTTGACAAGATGATCTGTTAATGGTTTCAAGTTTAAAATAACATAAATGCATCCATGAATAGAAGATCTAAGGGGGAATGGATAGTTCTGGAGATTAGTGATGAATTATGGAGCCTTTCCCCTTTGGTTGCCTCTCTGAATCTAGCCTGGGTTGGCAGTGACTCTGAGTTACAGCTGATTTTGGTAGCTCATACAAAATAATTTAGAGATCACAGGTCTAATGAATTCTAAACCAGCTCAGATTGGCTGTGCCTTTCTCTTGACTCAGATTCTGAGATTAACAGCATCTGACAAATTGTACCAAGCTCTGCAACGATTTTCTAGACAAGCGTTTAGAAGGGAGCAGACTGAAGAGTACCAGTTTTACTCTATGTGCTCATGTCTCTGGAGGTGAATGGCTGGTGCTATTCCCATCTGTTCCACCTGGCCCATTTTCAGACATACATAGCGATTATTCTGCCAGAGCTCTGTGATCAATCCTTTGCCTCCTGTGATCTGCTGCAGCTTCTGTGCAGTGACATGTTAATTTTATTTTTCTCAGGCATTTGGAGAATTAGTTTGCTAAGGACTGAAAGGGCTTTGACTGTTTTGTTTGTTCACAGGCAATTGTAGTAATAATTCTACATATAAGCTATTCAGTGTAGTATAAGCAACTTCTTATATGGTGCTTACCAATCTTTGGAAAGCACTTTGAGGGCTACAGATGAAAAACCCTATATTATTTATTAATTAGTTGTAGCAATCTAATCCAGCTCCCATTGAAGTCAGTGGAAATTTTTCCTTTCGCTTAAGCGAGTTGTGGATTAGGCCCTAAATAATGTTCCATATTTTGTTTATGGTTGTTGCCCCTTTTTGACATGAGCAGCTAGTTGACGTTTGGGGGCTTGTGGGTGTTCGAATTGGGAGTAGAAAGTGGTGGTAGTCAGGCATTTCTCTGATGCAGTTTTGTGTATATACAAAGAATGTATGAAGTCCTGTGTCTTGGAACACAGAAGGAATAAAATAGCAATAAACAGCCTCTTTTTCTCACAGCACCAAGAGTGCTTTTTTTTTTTTTAGCCTGCACCCTGACCTGAAAAACCTCTACCCAGGGTCAGTGACATGCATTTAGCTGCTCATTCAGGCTGCCTCTCTCACTCTGTTCTTGTCTGACCTCAGTTTCTGAGATCTCTCATCCCCCGACCTTCCCCTATCCAAAAGAACGCACAGTCAAAAGCTCCTCAGCAGGTTCACACACACCTTTTGTCTTAGGTGGTACTTACGCTTACAGTTATGTTAATTGAAGGGTCAGTTCACACCTATCAATCTCAATGGGGTATTAATTCAGCCCATAACAACGTTTCACCCAGATCATAACACTATTGTGAAGGTTCTGTAAATATTCCCAAAGATGGGATGGATAGTTATAGTTTTGATATATTTAGAAAAGAAAAAGAAATTAAAGAAAGACTTGATACAGGAGGCATCATCTGACCTGTGATTTGTTTCATGGACTGTTCCAGTTATTCAGCAGTTAAAGGTAAAATAGCAATATATTCTGGCATAGGATTATAGTGTTTGTAGGATTTCCACTTGGCTGAAATACTTAAATATCCTATTATGTGATGCCGTGACTCTTGCAGTGCTGCTGCATGCATTGTATAAATTAGAGATTTGCCTGAATCTAAACCACAGATCAAAATGCTGCTGGAGTTCCAAATCCAGATCTGGTTTAGAATTTTGCAAATGGTCCCAACTGTAAACTAGCCTGAACCAAAACCCTCAATAGCATTAGTCCCAAATGTTGGGATGTTTGGCATCTGAATTTCTAGTAGAAATGCCCCATCCTCCATTATAATGATTGCCCTTGAAAAGGAGGCTTAGGAGACCTTCCTGAGAAAGTGAGCCTAGTGCTCTGAGTACAGGCCTAGGAGCTCCAGTTCTGGCTCTGATGATGGCACCGTCTGGAGCCTGAGTAGCCATAGTAAAGTGATGTAAAGGTAAACTTTTAAAAGTAAGTTCTTTGATGTTTGGGTGTCCATTTTTACTCCAAGATTAAAAATAAAAATAGAGACCAAAAGTTAGGTTCTACAGTTTGGCACTGAAATAAAGAGCCTGGGATGAGATTTTGAAAAATTGGTACGTAAGTAAATGGCCAGATTTTCAAAAATGCTGAGCAACCCAGATGTCCCTTTGATGTCAGTGGGAGATCTAGGCGCTCAGCACCTTTCTGTGGCTCAGCTCCCCATCTCTCCAATGAGAATACCAATCTGCACCTCCCAGGAATCGTATGGCTAATTAATGTTTGGGTTGCCAATGGGCAGTGCATTAGAAATTAAGGATGAAATTTCAAAAGCACCTTAGTGGGGGAAGTTCCCCATCTTGCATGGGTGTGGTGGGTTCAATGGTGGTTGGGCATCTAACTCCTAAAGCATTTTTGAAAAGAGCAGTCTAAATTCTGGGGGTTGGACTAAATGAATACTTAGTTCATGGCAAGCAGGGGTGTAAATCTCTTCTGCACTATCCTGCCGCACACTAAGCGTTTTTGTGGACCCTGCTGCTGTGCATTAAAAGTTCCCTAGTGCTCTTTGATCTACCCCGCTTCGAAATGGTAGATTGACACCCCAGCTTGCTGAGAATTTAGGACTTCTCTAAACAAACATTAAGTGTTGTTATTCACCCTGTTCAAGATTCCTGCAAGTAGCTCTTCTGATGTATGCTTCACAGAGGGATATGTTTTATTGGGACAGGCCTCAATGGGGGAGGTTTACGAAGTTAGGTGGCTACTTGGTATTTGTGTCTTTGAAAATCTCCCTACAAAAACTAGATCCCTGTGTTAGGAGTGTTTAAAAAAAAAAAAAAAAAAAAAAAGAGAAAAAAAAAAAAAAAAAACCCCCCCAAAAAACAAAAAAGTTAAAGGGTCCTTTTTAAATATTCAAACGGAAATTCCCCCCCCCCCCCCCCGCGCTACTGGACTGCAAGCAGGAGAGAACAGGACCAGATCCTGTAATTGCTCTTTTATGCAAAATTGCTATTTGGCCAAGGGGTTTGCAACTGATTGAAATGAATCTTCTTTCCCTTTTGCAGCCTGATGGCACCAGCAAAGAGTGTGTCTTCATTGAAAAAGTCCTAGAAAACAACTACACAGCACTGATGTCTGCGAAATACTCTGGCTGGTACGTTGGATTTACCAAAAAGGGAAGGCCACGAAAAGGGCCCAAGACCCAGGAAAACCAACAAGATGTGCATTTTATGAAAAGGTACCCAAAGGGTCAAGTGGAGTTACAGAAACCTTTCAAGTACACCACAGTGACCAAGAGGACTAAGAGAATACGACCTACCAACCCCAGTTAAAAGATAGACAAAAACAGTGTCACAATAATAAACCACAAAAAAACTGCACCAGAGGAATATTTTTACATTAAAAATAAGGAAGAAGTTCTATTTTTGTACATTGTGTTTAAAAAATAATTAAAAAAAATAAAAAAAATAAAAGACTGGATGGCAAACGCTGGGGGAAGCTGTTAGGGATTTATTGTGACTTGAAAAACAAAATGAACTGCTCTATTTAAATTGACTTCTTGTTGTTGACACATAGGTGCTTATTTCTCTTTTTGGAACGGACAACTTTTCAAGCAGATCCCCAGAGGAAAAACAATTAATATTAAATAAAATAAAACCAAAGAAAACCAAAGTTCTTTCCCAAAGTTACTGAGACCCTGCCCCGAAAATCACCAGTTTTGCAGTAATCTATTTATTGTCTGCTGCAAACTGTCCTGAGACAAGATGGTGTGTGCGGCAGTGATTGAGTTTCCGTGGAGTTCTCAATGCATCGATCTTCTGTAACCTTTCTGATGACATAAGGTGTCACGGCTCTGTGATCCTGCATTATGCTCAGTTCTGGAGAATGCTGCTAAATACATTCAAGTGACTAAAAGTGACCTAATACACCAATGATAAGGGAATATTTTAAAACCAGCTATATTATATATATTATATATATATAAGCTATTTATTTCACCTCTCTGTATATTGCAGTTCCATGAACCAAGTATTACTGCCTCAACAATTAAAAAAATTATTTAAAACACATGTACATATTGCTGTAATTTATACTTTTTGATTATTGCTATGAACTTTTATCCTTATATCACAGTGGTAGCCACTCTGTAGTTAAGGTCGGAGCTAGCTTTCCATTATACACTTGATTTTCAATCCTCCCCAAGTTTTCCCCAATAAAAACCAGTCTTTCGTGGCCTAATGGGCTGAGCACTATGTTGGGAACCAGGAATTCACAGAGTTTTTCCACCACTGAAACTTTGTCCAGACTAAGAAAGCTGTGTTGTTAGATCTTGTTTGTTTGCTCAGTCTAATGGACACTTTCTAAAACTCTAGTTTTATGCTAATCTGCCCCATAGATCTTTGATGTGACCAGTTTAACATACACTAAAGTACAACTTGCCTTGTCTTGACTAGAGTTTTAGAAGGCATTATTTGTTTCAGGCTAGCCAATATAGTTTAATATTATACCTTTAAACCCTAGAACCTTGACTTCCTTCATGTCCTTGGGTAAGTCACTTAACATTTCTGGGACTCAGTTTCTCCACATGTAAAATGAGGATACCAACCACTTATCTACCTTACAGGGTGTTGTGAGTATGGACTAGTTAATGGTTTTGTACTGTTTTTGGACAATGAAAACCCTTATGTAAATGATAAATATTGACGAGAAACATTTAGCTACAGAATAGCATACCTCAACTAGGGCTGGCAAGCGATTAAAAAAATTCATCGTTATTAATTATGTGATTAAACAATACTAGAATCCCATTTATTTAAATATTTTTGTATGTTTTCTACATTTTCAAATATATTGATTTCAGTTACAACACAGAATACAGAGTGTACAGTGCTCATTTTGTTTGTTTTTAATTACAAATATTTGCACTGTAAAAAAACAAAAGAAATAGTATATTTCAATGCACCTAATACAAGTACCATAGTGCAATCTCTTTATCGTGAAAGTTGAACTTGCAAAAGTAGAATTATGTAAAAAAAAAACTGCATTAAAAATAAAACAATGTAAAACTTTAGCGCCTATAAGTCCACTCAGTCCTACTTCTTGTTCAGCAAATCTCTGACAAACAAATTTGTTTACATTTGCAGGAGATAATGCTGCCTGCTTCTTGTTTACAATGTCACCTGAAAGTGAGAACAGGCGTTTGCATGGCACTGTTGTAGCAGGGGTTGCAAGACATTTACATGCCAGATGAGCTAATGATTCATATGTCCCTTCATGCTTCAACCACCATTCCAGAGGACATGCATCCATGCTGATGATGGGTTCTGCTTGATAACAATCCAAAGCAGTGCAGCCCAATGCATGTTCATGTTCATTATCTGAGTCAGATGATGCCACCTGCAGAAGGTTGATTTTCTTTTTTGGTGGTTTGGGTTCTGTAGTTTCCGTATCGGAGTGTTGCTCTTTTAAGACTCCTGAAAGCATGCTCCACACCTCGTCCCTCTCAGATTTTGGAAGGCACTTCAGATTCTTAAACTTTGGGTCAAGTGCTGTAGCTATTTTTAGAAATCTCACATTGGTACCTTCTTTGCATTTTGTCAAATCTGCAGTAAAAGTATTCTTAAAACAAACAACATGTGCTGGGTCATCATCCGAGACTGCTATAACATGAAATATATGGCAGAATGTGGGTAAAACAGAGCAGGAGACATACAATTCTCCCCCAAGGAGTTCAGTCACAAATTTAATTAATGCATTATTTTTTTAACGAGCGTCATCAGCATGGAATCATGTCCTCTGGAATGGTGGCCGAAGCATGAAGGGGCATACAAATGTTTAGCATATCTGGCACATAAATACCGCAATGCCGGCTACAAAGTGCCATGTGAATGCCTGTTCTCACTTTCAGGAGACATTGTAAATAAGAAGTGGGCAGCATGATCTCCTGTAAATGTAAACATACTTGTTTGTCTTAGCAATTGGCTGAACAAGAAGTAGGACTGAGTGGACTTGTAGGCTCTGAAGTTTTACATTGTTTTGTTTTTAAGTGCAGTTATATAAGAAAAAAAATCTACATTTGCAAGTTGCACTTTCACAATAAAGAGATTGCACTACAGTACTTGTATGAGGTGAATTGAAAAATACTATTTCTTTTATCATTTTTACAATGAAAATATTTGTAATAAAAAGTGAGCACTGTACACTTTGTATTCTGCGTTGTAATTGAAATCAATATATTTGAAAACAGAAAAACATTCAAAATATTTAATAAATTTCAATTAGTATTCTATTGTTTAACAGCGTGATTAAAACTGCAATTAATCACAATTAATTTTTTGAGCTAATCGTGTGAGTTAACTGCAGTTAATTGACATCCCTAGTATCAACCTGTTCAACTCCCGTCAGAGTAGACGGGAACCATAAATATTAGGATTCCAAGCCAATACCTTTGGCCAAAATCACAACCAAACCAGAATGACCTGACAACCCATCTTCCAATGAATCTGCTATGAATTGTTGTATTGTTGGTATGACAGTAGCACCTCCAACCCTCAGCCAAACTCAGGACCCTCTGTGCTACACACAAGAGACAGTGCCTGCCTTGAAGAGCTTCCAGTCTAAATAGATGAGACAGAAAAAGGTTAGGAAGAGAAGCAGAGAGACTAGGTGATTTGCTCCAGGTCACACAGTAAGTCAAATCTGGGACTAGAACACAGGTCTTCTGTCTCCCAATCTACTGCATTGTACTACCAAGCCTGTTGTTTGCAGGTAATAGGGGTGAAAGTAACTTAAAGGACTTACTGGTACGCCGGAGTACTGAGCGGGGCGTGGCCTCAGCCGGAAGAGGCATGGCCTCAACCGGAAGAGGTGGGGCCTTTCAATATTTAAAGACCCTGGGGCTCCACAGTGGCCGGAGGTCTGGGACCTTGAAATCCCCACCCGAGCCCGGCTGCCGGAGCTCCAGCGGTGATTTAAGGGGCCCGGGGCTCCCCACAGCGGCTGGAGCCCTGGGCCCTTTAAATCACCGCTGGAGAAGCCAGTCCAGTCCGGCACAGTGTACCGGCTCTTGCCGGTACGCTGTACCGGCTTACTTTCACCTCTGGCAGGTAACTATGTACTAAGCACCATACAGCTAACAGTTTCTTTACTCTAGCAACCACTTGGGTTTGTACTCCAACTGTTTGTATGTGTTTTGGGGAGGGTGAGAGTCCCATTAAAACAAACAAACCCCAAACCCTCCCCCAGTGGGATGTGGATCTAGGGTCTGCTGTATCAGTGTGGGTCCAGCCCACCTGACCCTTCCAGCAGCTAGAACTGCCTCGAGGGGTTGAGAGCCCTCTAAAAACCTCCCCCCATACCTCTACCACCACCCACAGAAGGCATCTGTGTAGTAGGAGTATGTCTCTGGACTGTGGAGGAAACTGAATCCAGTGTTGCCAACCCGAAATGTTCAAAAATCATGAGATTGCCTTAAAATCATTAGATTTTTAAAAAGGCTAAATTCAGGCTTCTTTTGTCTTGGTCTTCTGGTGTCGGAACCATTAGGTTCACAATTCCCAGCTTTTCTTCACTACCAAGAGTCTTCAAATCTTTCTTTTTTTAAAAAATGGAAGCTGATATTCTCATGCTTTTCACAGAGCAGCTGGGGCTATCAGCACATAGCATGAGGCCCACAAGAGTTGACAAACCGACGTACATCTGCCAGGAAGAGGAGTTCTGAAGGAAGACACTGAAACAGCTTTCTCTGGGGTTGTGCAGGACAAAGCTATTACAGAGACTAAGTATAGGTGGCGGCAGCACTGGGGCACTACAGTTCTAGCCCCACCCCCAGCAGCCTCGGTTTCTGTTTGGGTTGGGGGGGGGAGATTAGTCTCTCCCTTGTAGCAGCAGTAGCATACTTGCAGATTGGTCAAAGAGCGTATGTGGGGGTCCTTTGGATTTGGCTTCAGTCGTGATTTGTGTGGTAAAGGAGTTGGGGAAGGTTCAGTGGGATTTTTTGACAAGTACTGGGTGTAAATTTGCATGGGTTGGTTTATCCAGGGTGACAGGGAGGATGGTCCCCCAGATAAATAGAGATTTATAATTGTCTTTTCTTTGAGGCTTGGTCATGTCACCCAGCATTCTGGTTTTGGGGACAGGGAGGAAATGGATGGGACCCCCACTTCCTAGGAGAAAATCATAAGGGGGAAAGTTAAAACCATTTGGAGGCTCTAGGCTTGGGCAGGAGGAATATCTTATGGGGATGAGAGACCCTTGGCGAGGGGGGGGGGAGCGGAACTCCATTAGGATAAGGAGTGCCATGATGGGATTTGGAAAGAGGTTTTTAACCTTTTGTATGAGGGTAAGAGGACCTTCAAACTGCAGCACAGACCTCTACCACTTGAGCTAAAGGACTGGGTTCTTTAGATGGTAGCAGTAGGAGGTGGTTAATCATGTGGACCAGCCACTAGTGGTGAGGCTGACACATACTTTGCCATTGGTTACAAAGCTATTTGGCAGACAGTAGTGAATCAAGATTCCTGGGTTCTCTTCTTGGCTCTGGGAGGGGAGTGTGATCTAGTGGTCACAGCACTAATTTAGGATTCCTGGAAGCTATTTGCATGTTAATAATGGCATGTTAATAATTTGCATTGATATAGTCCTCATTAACGTGTATGTCTAGAAGATGGGTATGCAGGAGCAGCCTCACTTTAAAGACTCTATGGACATGCACATGGACTTGGCATAGTCATGAGTTCTATTCATAGCTCTACCAAAAGTGACTATGGGCAACCTCACAGATGATCAGTTACCTATCCGTAAAAAGGAGGGAATAATGCTTACCTGTCTCCTATGTTAAGGTCATGAGGCCTTGTTCAGTATGAAAGTTTGTGACATACACAGGATTATTAACACCAGTCAGCGTAAGAGATGAAACAGAACCTCATAGGCTCCTGGTTCCCAGTCCAGTGCACTTTAGGGCAGAGGGTATTCTGATGGCAGGAGAAAGCAGCAAGAAGATGGAGGTGGAGGAAACATTCACAAAATTGGGAGCCATAGGAGATGCTGGCTTCCAAATATTTTTGAAAATCTGGCCAGTGGGGAACATCCACACTTAACTAGATCTTCATTTTCCTCCTAAGCAGCAATTCTGCTGGAGACATCTGGGTCGCTGCATGTCAGGTTGCTCTGTATTTCTGTACACAGTCTATGGCAACTGATTTCTTTCTGGGTCAGAGGTTTGCAAACAGCCTTTGAAAACTTGATTAAAACATTCTATTTCCCCATTGGCTTGAGGATTATAGAATGGAAGAAAATCTGTGCTTAACATTTCTCTCCTTCAGAAATTCTTCCAACGCCCTTTATGTGAGCTGAAGTTCACTGTGTAGACTGTTACTTTTTAATTTACTTTGTGAACTGTGATTTGATTACTGTTGTTGAAATAACCTCAGTAGGAAACACAACCACAAGCCATTTGCTGAAGTAATTGATGACAGTAATGTGCCAGAGCTTCAGGTGGGCACATTTTAAATAAATACATTAATTAATTAAATTTAATAATAATAGCATGTCACAGTTACCGTTCCAAAGATTCTGTTGTATCAGTAGCAACATTTTTCTGTCCAGAGTCAGGCAAAGGAATGCAGGGATGGATGTAATGGTACAATGTGTGTTATATCTGTTTTTTTTGTCATGAATCTAGCAAGTAATTCAGGATGCTATCGCATTTTCAATGTGTACATCCATCCCAGGTCCCCTGAAGAGAACTCTGAGCCTTTGTTTGGTTCAGACAAATCCCTGATAAGTTTCTCGACCATGTTGAAGAAATCTGTGTTGCAGTTTAGTTGGAACTACCTGATGGTGAGTGCCACATGTGGCATATACACCAGAGATGGATGTGTTTCAAGCAAAACCTCACATCCCGGCATTTGCAAGCTCAGGATATGAACTTTGAACTTTGCAGTTGTCCCTTATCTTTATGATGTGGTAAGCTAAACCCAAAGATCCAAACACCCCAAAGACTTTGGGAAAATTTTGGATCTCAGTCCAGATTTGAACTCTGTAGCTTGGGCTCACTCCTTACACTATGTTTAAAAATCATCATCACAAAGGCAAAGAAGGGTAAGGTGTGGGTCAGCATGTTTTGCAGTCTTTGGCTGCCCTCTAGGCAGGTAAAATCAAATATTGGTTCCCTTCCACTGCCTTGAACTATTCTGTAGGCCCAGGACCAAGATCTCTACTACCAGAGGAATCATTTTAACTCCTCTTCCAAGCAGGTACCGATTATTGGCCAAGGTAGATGAGGCAAGCCATTCACAACAACATTATCATGTCCTGGCTTGTACTTCACTTCTCCTTTAAAAGGCAGTCAGTAGCCTGGCCCTTGTACAATGAGTATTCAAGCTCATAGACAAAATGTTGTTGGCACATGTGATCAGTTTGCCAGGTAAGTTTGCAACCCCAAAGCTGGGGTTTTCAGTTCCCCAGGCACATGCTAGTACAGTGCTTCCTGTTCAACAACACGGTATTCTTGTTTGGCCTCAGGATTGTTGATGCAAATACAGCTCTCACCTCACTTATCAGCATGGATCCATGTGGCTGCTGCACCTGGTTTATAGTTGGATTGTTGAGTCTAATTTGCCTACTTTCTAAACAGTGGGCTTTTAGCAACTCCTTCCTTCAAGCATAAAAACCATCCCTATCTAGAGTGGAACTTGTCAATACTAAGTTTCAAACCAACCTCATGACTGATGCCTTTCTTCCTTCAATATCATCCACTGAGTTACAGGCTGGCCTGTCGAGATGTACCCATTAGCAGTGAGAAGGCCCATTCCAAGATCAGGGTTGCTGGTTTTCACACTACAGAACTCTGCAGCTACCTGTATTCTGTTTGATCAAAGTGGAAAGCCACCCATGCAGAGAGATTGATGCCTTTAAGTTAATCACCTGCATAGTATAGTGTCTGAATCTGATAAGATTCAGGCAGAAGAAATACCATCTGGTATTGTATGCCCCAGGCATACAAATGTCAACACAGCAAAGTAGTTTATAAACAGGGTGAGGAACCCCGCAGTATATAATAAGGACAGAAATATCAGGGCCTGTGATAGTGACACTGGGAGTTTTGCCATTGGTTTTATTGGAAGTATAATCAGACCATGAGACCATGACTTCATGTACATGGCTTCTGGAGTCAGGACTACAGCATACTTTAGCAAAATATTTGATCTTTCCATGCCACTGACAGTGGGTATCTTTTCAGGGCATCATATGTAGCTGAGCACAATGGAAGCATAACTTTGTGGTGAATTCTGCAATGTGTTATACTTCATAGCCGTAAGGACTGTGTTCAATCCATCACCATCTTGTCTGCCACTCTTGGAATTATTTTAGCTGATTCAATCTGGCTAAAAATAAGTAGAACTTGATGTAAATCTAGTTCTGATTTAAGCAAATACACAATCTTGATGAGCTGTCTCAGATTGCCTTGCTGGGCATACAACTATACAGGCATGTATAGAGTCTACCACAGAATAATAGTGATGTATTGCTCAGTAGATGGTCACTGATTTTCTGGGCATGTTGGTACATTCTTTGTCTCTCTGCTACCAAATGTACTTTTAGGCTAAACTAATAAAACCGAAACAGCTTTAGCAGACATGTTAGCTTCTTTAATCCAAGAAGGTTTTGCCACCACCAACTCCGAACAATTACATTAGTGTAGCAATACACAAATATGCTCAACAGGGGCTCTCAGTTATTTCCATATCATGACCTGTCCAGCATCCCTCCACCCCTCTAACTGCGACACTCCTCCCATTTACTAATATGGGAAGAGCTGAATGGTCATGACCCTGACAGCTGTCTGTGACTTCTGTCACCAAATTACAAACCCCTGTTCTACCATTAGTTCATTGCCTTCCCCCCACCCCGGTTCATATTCAGATGCTGGAGGCAGGAAGATCCCTGACAAAAATTTGTAACCTATGTAGACCATATAATTTCAAGCAATATTGAGGTGAGACATTAAGCAATAAACGTAATAAATAATACTACCAATGGTCTAAAGTAGCATGTGATGGTATGGTGGTGTTGGAAGATGGCCCTAAATTCTGTTATGCTGCAAAACAAAACCTATGTTGCTCAAAGATGGGAGACTCCTAAAGAGAAATGCTAGTGATTGTTAATTACAAGTCTTATATAATTAAAACTCAGCTCTTCACTTATTTTCTTCCTGGGTCAGGAGTGAGTGTTCCTTTCATAAATAATTTATATATGTATGCTTCTATCCAGACACGGAGGGACCCCTATTAGTAATGAGAAGGTAGCTCAGACTCTTTTATCTATTCCCTCTGTGGCTTGCATACTAACACTGTCACCAAGAGTTCTGATAAGTGCAAATAATGAGGAAATTTGTGGACATCTGTCTATTAGAAACCGGAAGGAGATCCACCAACACATTTCATGTAGGCCTCCCCGACAACTATTGGATGATTTTCAGTCTTTCCTGGTTATAGATGTACATGGGCTGGGTTCCAAATGGTGACATCAAAGGGGAAAAAAATTGAATACTCTATCTTCAGCTTTAAAAAAAATCAGGAATATCAAGTCTGGGTTTGCTGGAAGCCCTGTTGGATATCTCAGGGTATTGCTTTTCGCAGTCTCTCTCAGCTGGGTTAAAGGAATTGGGGTGTTGAACCTTTAAGAGAAGTTTCCTTTTTTCAGAAAGTTACCTAGTCTTTGAAGCTAAATAGGAGCTAACAAAATCGATACAGAATTTTAAGCAGTCTAACGAAAACTCTTTTCCCTTCTCAGTTCCTCAACACTCACTCTCTTGAGATACCCTTATTTCACTAACTCTCCCATCACCCTGGGATCCTCCAAGGTAGACAAAGCCTGAATTTTTAATGGAAAAAGAAGCAGAATCATCTCAACCTCCCCGCATCCCTCTTGGCAAGTCACTTCTGGCTTAACACTAGTTTGATTTTCAGAGCACCCTCCAGTCCCGTTGAAGTCAACAGGAGTTACAGATGCTAAACACCTTTGATAATTAGGCCACTGGACTGTGACTCCAACAGTGCCTCATTGGAGCAATGTGGGGATTGCAATGGCCAGCTCTATTTAGGGTGAAACAATGCCCAAATGACGTCTTGTTGTCACTTCTCTGATGCCATCCCAACTGGGCTGACACTTAGCAAGGATGATGTTTCTTCAGCAAAGGCAGTTGGGTGAAAGCAGCTAGGTGGAACCTCCTCTCCCTTCTCCTGTGATAAAGCAGATGGTAAGATCAGGTACTAGTTAAATGACATGTGTGTGTTAGGGTGAAAAATGGAAGTAGCAAGACTATGGGTTGGGTAATAAGTAGCCACTCTGTGTTTTCCCCTATAGTGAGGGATAAGTTGCAACTTGTTTGAGGGTATTGGTGTTGTCCTGTGCCATAGTTGAACAAACATTGCTTTATCGGTATATTTAACAGTTACACTTAGAGATGAGCCAAGCTTGAAGTCCTGTATCAAGATAGACACTTCCGCCATGTTCAGATATGTTGCTTCCAGTGTTGTGGTTGGATCCATTTCTAGGCACAATGTTACAGAAAATCAAAGTGAAAGGTTAGGAAAATAAGAACTTTGTTTATAAAGCATTATCTGAAGACCCCTTCTGATGCATCCCACCATGTTACATCCATTAATGTTAGTTTGTCACTGAGACAAACACAGAGGTGTTGTGTGATTTGTAGGGCTGTTTATAACCCATTTTGAGGTAGATCACTATTAAAAGGGGGGTAGCATAACCAGGGATGGGTGAAATGTTGCAGATAAAATAAAAAACAACCTGAGCCTTCATCCCCAGCTGGAATCAAGTGACTTTTCTTTCCCAGTTTTTCATTTTTATTTGTGCAGTCCCTGGTGCTGCCCAGGACAGCAGTGGAAGTGCCATTTCACATCAGAGCTTTAGTTTCTGGGAGGTCGCAGGTGCTACTTGGATCATATGATTGCATTTACACCAATCAGAAAGTAAAACAATGTTGGCTGGGATTTCTGAAAGATCCTAAGAGAATAACCTGTCTACCCAGCAGACAAACAGTGCAAACCTTTCCACTCCTTCAGGGAACTGTTTCTGCTGAGAGCCAGCTATGTGGAGCTTAAATGTTCTTTACAGTAGTGGCAGGCTGTGGGGTTATGACCATCTTTGCTTAAGAGCTTTCAAAAGGATAAAAGCAGCCTCCTATCCTAAGGGTCGAAAATCAACTTAAATGAATAACATACTCACCACTTTCACAGGCACACATCCTTGAGGAGCTGGAAATTCTGGCGCATGCAAATGGATGAAAACACATGTCCTTTGGTGACTGTTTTTCATTGATTCCTTCGTGCCATGGCATGTTTTGGATGGCACTGCCAGCAGTGAATGCTCCTGATTCTAAAGGGTTGGCTCAGACAGCTGGCTCTGGGGCACAAGAGCTCAAGCGAGGCTTTTGCTCTCAGGGGCAGCGGCTTTCAGACCAGGCTTCTGTTCAGAGAGGCAGCTTGGGGGACCTTGGTCTCCAAGCACCCCCTGCTGGCTCTTGAGGAACAAGAGCAGCATTGAACGTGCAGGAACAGCTTCCTCACTCTTCATCTGGATAAAGATTCCAGGGCAATAGCTGGGTCTGTACAGGGAACAAGAGGAGACATGAGGGTTGAGCTTTTCAAAGCACTTCAGGGGACTTAAGTCACCCATCTTCCATTAAAGCCAATGAATGACAGATGGTTAAATCTCTTGCACTGCCTTGAAAGTTTCAGCCAAAGTTTATAACAGAAAATGGCCACGGAAGCTTTGGGCAGAAATCTTTGGAGAGTTTTGTTAACATGGCTTCATCCATCAAGCTGATCCTTGTTTTTGCTGGGGTGGTTCCTAATGTTACAGGAAAAGGAAAAAGAGCTAAATCCATGATTTCCATTGAGAAGTGGTTGTAGCAAACATTGCCGAAGGTGCTCACTCTGTTAGGGTGCATTAATCCCTAGAGCTGGCTATGTTTGAATCAGACATACCACTCCATGGAAGGTAAAATGCCATTTCCTCTGGGTTCAGACAGTTTGGAGAGGGAAGAATGCAATACGTGGCTGGGCTGTCTGCATGATCAAAAGTGTTACCGGACTCTGCCACACAATGTGCAATTTTTAAACCAGCTCCCAATTAGACCTCCTTGCTAATACCATGTTCATTCCTGGGAGACTGCCCTTTGAGAGCTGTTATGACTTTGTGATTGTGCACATACCTTTATGTGCTTTCATTCTTAATCCCCTTTTCTCAGAAGCCAAAAGGTCTCCCAGCCAAAAAGGAAATCAAAACCTTTTGTTGGCTGGTTCGTAAGAAATGAGGGTGGGATGAGGGTTGTAGCAGGATCTTAATTAGCCATTGTAAATAACAAGAGCAGTAGTGCCTGCCACCATATATCGCCGTGGGTTGTGATATTGTCAGACCACACAACGGTAGGTGAATGGGCAGCACAATGGCAGATGAAATTTGCTGTTGACAAATGCAAGGCAATGCATACTGGAAGGGGTCCTTTGAATTAGGCCTATATATTGTTGGGTTCTAAATGAACTGTAATCACCTAGGAAAAAGACCTGGGGGGTTATATTAGACAGCTCAACAAAAACCACTGCACAGTCAAAAAAGCAAACAAACTATTAGGATGGCTAAAGAATGGGATCTAAAAATACTGAAAAGATTATAATGCCATTGTATAAATCAATAGTACATCCTCCCTAAAATACTGTGTTCTGCTCTGGACTTCTGATCTCAGAAAGGATATAGTGGAAAGAGGAGTTCAGACACTGACAATGAAAATGATTAGAGGCCTAGAAAGACTGCCCTATCAAGAGGTATTGAAAAGACTGGGGCTGTATTGTTTAGAGAGGAGAAAGTACTGAATGGTCTAGAAAAAGTAAATTGGGGTCTCCTATTCACCCTCTCTCCTAATACACAGACAAGGGGAAATTCAATGAAACAGAAAGGCAGCAAACTTTAAAAACTGATAAAAGAGAGTAGTTTTTAACATCATCATTATTAACCCATGGAACTCATTGCCACAAGCTATCATTGAGGCCAAGAATTTAGTAGGACACAAACAAGAAATAGATGTTTATGGGGCCAGGATTTCCCCCCTTCTGTCTTCAGGCCCTGGTAATATGATCATTCCAATATTGCACAGAGCTTTGGAGAATTCATCTTAAGCATTAATCATGGTTCTAACACGAATGCCAAGAGTATTAGCAGGAAGGGACATTGTAGCAGGGTAGATGGCCCCTAAAATGAAATCAGGCTCAACTCTCCTGCTCCAGACCAGGTGTGCCCTAGTTTGGTTTAATGAAGAGGTCAGGGCTGCCCCTGGAGAATTACATGAGACACGGAAGTCAATTGGGGGATCACCTACAAACTTCCCCAGGCTAGATAGCCATGACCAGAGGGGGCTGAAGGCTGTGAGCTGAAGTGGGAGATGCCTGCTGGCTCTCTGAGGTGGACAGCTGAAACTGGAGGGCCGTAGAGGGCAGAAGATTGGGGAATGATGGAGGGGTGAGCCTGCTGATGTCTCCAGGGAAGAACTGGAACTGGGAAGGAAACAGGTCAGAAAAGCACCCCCATTGGACAGGCTGGGGAGAGACATGCTGAGAGATGCTGGGGTCATGCCGGAGAGTCGGGGGCATGGCGAGAGATGCTGGAGCTGTACTTGGTGTTGATGGACTGTTGGGACTTGAAAGAGTGAGTGTTCTTGTTAGACCGTGCTGGGAAATTGTGGTACTGCTGTGGGAATTTTTGTCATAAATTCACTCCTCAAAGGGCTGTTTACATTCAAAGAAAATGTATGTGGAGTTACTGAGGAGTCCAGTGGAAAGGGGAAGCTAAGGCAGATGCATCAGTTGTGCCACGGTCTTCCACAGCAGGGTGTCCTGGGAAGGGGCCAGTGTATCACAGACATAATAAGGAAAGATTAATGGGAAAAGCTTGTGGGGTGAATTTAGCACCAGCTTTCTGACAACGAAGAGTTTGTATTACCAGGGTCTAAAGACAGATGGCATGTGAACCTGGACCCATAGACATCAATGGGAGCTTTGCTATTGATTTCTATGCAGTCAGGATGTCCCCCAAGGTTTGTATTTAGGGTGGATGCTCCTCAGCACCACATTTGCCATGTGACTAGATTCATTCCTCCTTGTTCTACCTCTGTGATGTTGCATATGAATTGGCACTGCAGTACATTCTTGTGGCTCAAACCCATGTAAAACTGGACTGAAGAAAGCACTGGATGGTGTCTAGCTGGAAACAATCCTGCTCCAGGAGATGAGGACTGACTGACCTAGGAGATCTTTTCCATCTCTACTTTCTATGACCTAGTCATTTCCAGAACACCAGCCACAATGTAAAAGTTGCAAATTGTAAAGTTCAGCATAAGGCGCCTACAGCAGCCCCTCAGTGCTATTCTCCTGCAGAAGGACAGTCAGGTTGATCTGTTGATGTAATCCCACAAAGCCAAGTGCAATGTCTCTGCTCACATGGAATTCCTTTCCTTAAGAATTTGAAACCCCCACATAGCAGATTCCACACCACATACTTCCAGTCTCCCTCTGGTAGCTGTTTTCTCCTCAGTGAGAGCTCCGTTCTCTCTTTACGAACCACATCTTACATTTCTATTAGCACCTTTATAAGGAAGGACCCCAAAGCACTTTGCACCCACCATGTACACAAGGCAGTTCCCTTGCCTTTGAAAGGCAGCCGGCTCCGGGGCATGGCCGCTGTTCAAGTGGTGCGCCGTAATGCTGCACAACAGTTTAGAACTGGAGGCAAACAATAGTTCTTGGCACTTGCATAGCCCACTGCAGCTTGCGGTCTCCAAGTTCTTCTCCAACAGCCATTTATTCAGCACCCAGGCCAGGCAGAGCAGTATAATTAGCACCATGGCATGGGTGGGTAAATTGAAGGTGTGCTTCTCTGTGGATCGCTAACATTTGCTGGAAAGCTTTTGTTTAAGAAACATAAAGCATTTGCAGCCTGATCCTGCAAACGCCTCACACTGGGAAACTGGGCTTTTGAGTTGGCCGGAGGAAGTGCATGCCCAATTCCTATTCAATAGAGCTTAAACCAAGTTCCCGACAGGAATCAGACCCTTTGTTAAGGACCTCCAAGTGAGTGCCATGTGATTCTTCAGTACGCATCAAGAAAATCTGCTGTAGTGTGTGTGTCTGAGGTGAGTGAGAGTCCTTGGAGGCCCTCAGGGGAAAGGGCAAAGTTCACTGATCTGGGATCCAATGCAGGAGACACACAATGCAGAGGTGTATATGTTATCTGGTGTAATCATTGTACTGCTGTTATTGATTATGCATTTAGTTGTATTATTGCAGCGCCTAGGAGTTCCTGGCACGGACCAAGACCGTTGTGTTTACTTTCTACCATTTAAAGGTGTGAAATCCGAATATTAAAAACTTTAGAGAAACATAATATTGAAACAAACACATACCCCCCCAAAAATAAACACGGCTCCCCAACTGACCTTGCTCCTCTAAGGTGGACACTGGCCCTGCTCCTTGCTGGGTGACATGTGCAACCTGGGTTTGACACCGAGGGTCAGCTGACAGCTCGCAAGGAATCTGGCTGCAGTGAGCTGTTTGAAAAAGTAAGTCAACTTGGTGAATAAACTGAAATCCTCCCTTAGAATGTGGGGCCAAAAATCCTGAAGTCTTCACTCCACTTTTCCTGAGTCCGTTGAAATCCATTGGATCCTTTGCCTCAGTAAGGACTGAGCAAAATCTGAAAAAGGGTCCCAGGATCCATCCCTTTCCTAAGTACAAACTTTGCTTTTTCTTTTGGTTTTAGTCCTTTGCAGGTCACCTGGAAAGTGGGTCACACATTCCAATGGGATGGCTCCATTTCCTAACTACTCACCAGTCTCCCCTTTTTAATGTATAGGTGGCTTCTGTGTAGCAGTGTATTGTGAAGAAGCCAGGAACAGGATTTTGTGACTGGGTGCATACCTTTACGGTATGTTCTTCATTGAACACCTTTCCAAGAAAGCCAAGGGGTTTGCAAACCAGAACGGAAATCAAAGCCTGTTTTGGCTCCTTCACAACCAGACGAAACAGGGCTGTGCTGTCCTTCTGTGCACCAAAGAAAACCTTTGGCAACAAGTGGCGAGAGTGTCAGTTAAGCTTGAAGCACCTGGAACAGCCTCAATGTAAGTGGCAATCATTTATAAAGATAGCTTGCTCCCTATTCTGGTAAAGAGTTAATAAGTCACTTCAATGGCAGTTGCCCGGTGTCATGGGGAATTTCAGTGAGAAGAAAGCCAAAGTTATCTGGTCTGGAGGCTTATGAGAACACCTTCTGGACAAGATGTAAGATAATGAGCCTGACCAGTTATGATCATTAAATGCTCCAGGAGCGTGGTAACTCAGGATTTCCAGAACCCAGCCTAATTTGAGTAATCTTTACATTCTATCTACTTGACATTTCCCCTGTAGTTTCATAAGGCTAGGTCTACACTACGTGAATAGCGTAGCTGAAGTTGCGTATTTTAGGTCGACTTACCTGGCTGTGAGGACGGTGGCGAGTCGACTGCTGCCGCACCGCCGTCGACTCCGCTTCTGCCTCTTGCCGTGGTGGATTTCCGGAGTCGACGGCAGAGCCATCGGGGATCGATTTTATCGCGTCTTCACTAGACGCGATAAGTCGATCCCCAATAGATCGATTGCTACCCGCCGATCCGGCGGGTAGTGAAGACGTGCCCTTAGATGCAGTATTGTTTGCATCAATTGTTATGTAGCCTCACTATCATGTTCCATTCCAGAGGTAGCTGTATTTTAGTGGCAAGTGAAGTCATGCCTATATTGGGGGGCTGATCCTGCAGTCAGAAGTGTCTAGATGGACTTTGCACTCACATGAAACCTATTGACCATCCACTTACATGGAGTCGATTGCAGGAGCTGGACCACAGTGCGTAAAGTACTTAGGCAACCTTTGGAGTTACGTACAGGTAAGTCACTGGGCCACATTCAACCTAGTTTAACACAGTGAGGTCAATGGAGTTACACCAGGCCTGAATTTGGCCCATTATCTTTAACCAGCTGTCTTGCAAGTGATGCTTACTCCTTTCCCGCTAAACCTTTTCTCCAATATTAAATGTCTATAAATAAAAAAAAAAAAAGTTAAGCCAAATCTTTCTCCAACTGCTGGCAAAACCTAAACAATTTCAGCAAAGTATGTACTGTACTGGGGGTGTGTATGGATCACATTGTCTTAGGACACAAACCAAAACCACAGTGAGTTTTGTGCTAATTATTTTTCTGGGCAAACAAATTAAACAAACAAGCAGCGCTGTCGATTTGTAAATTGCAGTCACATCATGATGTTTAGTATTAGCCCTTAAATCAGGGAATTTCCAGTATCAGAAACATTTTCATTACAATCAGTTACATGCTGCGGGTGGGGATCTGTGCCAGGCATTAAAAATGGTCCCATTTGTCAGATGAGTGTTCCCAAATATGACCCCCAAACTTCTTTGGTACGTCCAGGAACTTCCACTGAGAACAGAGAGACAGGCTTGGGGGCATGTGGAATGATCACTATAGGGACCTACAGAGATGGCCAAGAGAGGCAGTCAGTGGGGTGACAGCAGGAGTGAGCTGCTGGTCTTCCTTTCCCACTTCCCTAGGCTCTGAAATGGGACCTTTGCATCAGTAGCTATTTTCACCGTTACCCAAACAAGGAATGAACGAGAGCCTGTTCCTGACTGGAGAGAGGGAAGGTCTGACCCAAGGAGCCCTCTGGGCATAGATAATCAGTGGAGCAATCAAGAGTATCATGCACAGAGGACTTTCAGGATCAGGCCTGTACATTTCTGCTGAGGACCTTGGCCTAAAAACAGCACTGAGGGGCCTGATCTTGCAAGGTACGGAGCATCTTCAGTCCCTGATTATGATGGGAATCAAGGGCATGCAGCCCCTCACAGGATGTGGTCCTAAATGAGAAGAAGTTTTGTAACAGCCTTATTCAGGAGGGGCGAAATCCTGGCCCTTCCTTTGTGGGTCCATCCCATGCACAGAGCTCTCCTGTCATGGATCTGATGCAGTGTGGACCGCCTGTGCACCACGGAGCATAGCTCCATAGATACTCCGTGTACATTCTTGTGCATAGGGGTGAGGAGTGGGCCATGAGGGCAGAGGGAGGAAGTGACAGTGGAGGGCCTGCTTCTGAGACAGATCCTTTAATCCATCTACCAGCATGTCTGTATGTGTATGGGGGAATGGCTAGGGCTGCAGAGGCCACCTCATCCACTAGAGTGGAATAGTGGCCATGAGTGGCATTTACCCTCCCCTTCCCTTGGGGAGTTCCCCAGCACAAGGCCCAGTAACTTGGCCTAGGTCCTGGAAGGAGGATTTTGGTTTAGCTGAACATGGAGGGCAGGCTTCTATACCCTTGCCCTTACCACTGAGCCCTTAAGGGCAAGCCCTATGAAATTTAACAGGGATGAAACGAAGAGGGTTCTTGAGAGATTAAATAGGGTTCTCTAGAAATGTACAGAATTTAATACTGATTTAATTAAGTCCTTTTCTATAGGTTTTTTTGAACCACCTTATAGAATTTGATAGCAGGGATGGAGTTGTCTACTCAGTTCTGCAGGATGGTCCCCAAACCCTGGAAAACACATCACATCATATGAAATCCTCTGGGAGTCAGCCAGAAGGACATGGCCATATAATAATTGGAATATAATAAAGGGACTAATTTCTAAAGCTAGATTTCTGGAGTCTCTCCTAAAGCCAAAGGCAAGTGGCAATTTCTCTGGGTGAACTCTTCCAGCTTGCCTTCCCTCTGCACTCTCAGGATAGCCTCCCCGAGCCTCCAGAGATATCTGCACATCGGAACTCTCTGTCGGAAACTCCCCTGGCTCAGAGGTGCAGCCGTAGTGACAGCATCGCTGCTAAAGCGTGTGCTGTGAAAGCTCAGGCCCGCTGTCCCTTCCTGCTTTGTCAGACATCCTGCCCTTCACCAAACACATCTGCGGCATCTCAGTGGCTGTGCTCAGACCCATCTGTGTACACATGGCTTTAATGCCTCCTAAAAGTGGTTTTCTGGCTTCACAGAAGCATGGCTGCCAACCAGCGAATGGGGTTTGGTGGGCAGCTACCATAACATTGTTTCTGCTTCCTCTCCCGTCAGAACTCCCTCCGGTGTGACAGCAATAACACATGGCTGCTACAGTCCTTACACATGGTCACCTATTGATGCTTTGCTGTGCTGTGTTCCAAGAGCGAATACCTGAAGAGCGGTGAAAAGAAGACACAGAATTTGTGGGCAGCTGAGCTGGCAAGGAGCAGCCCGGCAGAGTGTCAGTACCTTAAAAAAATGTTTTCTAATGTAAAAAATGTGCAACTACTGTGACGGATGAATCCATTCATTCTTATTTGCCTTCTTTCTTACCTCATCACGACAGCTCAAGCACTTTTTCCTGAACTGTGGTTTAAAAATAAATCAAGGGCTATGTCCACTTGGTTCAGAAATATTTACGAACAGCCAGGTTCTCCCTCAGTCACGCTGGTGTAAATTTGGAGTAGTCCCACAGGTGTCATTGGAGTTACTCCAGATTTACACTGGTTTTACTAACCATGGATGTCAATGGAGTTTTTCCACATGTGCAAGTATGTAACAGAGCTCAGACACTGGTGCTAATTGATCTTTAACTGAGATTTGTAAAACATAAAGTATTTTTGTATCCTAGTGTCACAAAGTGAAATAACTGGGCAACTGTAATGCAGGAGTGAATAAGCAAACATGGGATTTGAATGGAAACGGAGAGCAAGAATGTTAAGAAGTGGTTATAGGAGGGTGTCGGGACACCTGGGTTCTGTCTCTGATTCATTGGGTGACCTTGGACAAATCATTGTTGGCCAGGGAAGTGGGAGACTAAAGCCTAGCCCCCCAAACCAGGTCTCTTGTGCTGTAGCGTACCTAATTACTGCTCAGCACCCAGGCCGTCTTAACAGTTATATTTAATAGGAACATGGCATCTGTTATAATATCCTGGTCTACTATTTGCTATTGTTGTCAGCCTCAGATGAAGCCTCTAGGTCAGAAGTTGAATCCGTGGGTTGACCTTTGCGGGTGTCCATGATTAAACTATTGTTCAAAAAACGTGAATGACCTTGGTAAAAACCAAACTCCAAATGGCAGATAACTAGTTAAGTGGCTGTGCATTACAGCTGGTTTGGAAATGATTCTTTCTGCCTGGAAACGTTGTTTTTTGTCACATATTTTCTTTGAAAGTTTTCAGATTTTCAAAAAAAAAGAGATTCTTTTCAGTTTAAAACAAAAAAAAATCAGTTTTCAGTAGCTGACAACTGAAAAAAACTGATGAATTTTGTTCATAAACATGTCTGTTTAATTGAAAAATGGATGGAAAATGTTCAAGCAGCTGTGGTGTGGATTAACTTTTGCAATTAGCTTCTAAACTGTGATGTAAGTTTCATCAACCTATTCAGATCCTGTGAAATATTTATGGCTTAACATTGCTGCAATCACTAGCTGACAGAAAAACAAATGATATAACTCTGGGGGCAGGAACCTTTGCTTCTGTATATGAGTGTAGATCCACTGAAGTCAACAGAGAGACAGTGATATGCACCAGCTGAAGGTCTGACCCTTAACGTCCATACTAATAGAGCAGTTCTCTACAGCAGGGGTTCTCCATGGCCCACCTGTGCCACAACAACTGGTTTTCTACATATAAAAGCCTGGGACGGTGTTAAGGAGTACCAAGCATGGCAGTTGACTGGGGCCCCATGACAAAGATGCCCCCACGAAACTACGTTGCTCAGGATTCGGCTTCAGCACCAGGTGGCGGGGCTCAGTGCCCTGGGCTTCAGCGCCATGCGATGGGGCTTTGGCTTTCTGCCCTGGGCCCCAGTGAGTCTAATGCTGGCCCTGCATGATGGACCCCCTGAAACCTGCTTGCAGCCTCCCAGGGGGCCCTGGACCCCTTGTTGAGAACCACTGCTCTACAGGGAGAACACAAACTGTGAGATGGCCTGTGTGTTTAAGCTGTTCATACTTAACACAGGTACATCTCTGACAGTATATAGGTGGGTAGATAGGTGAGTATACAAGTATTTGGTATGATGTACACAGTTAAGCAGTTTATTATAAAGCTTGCCTTCAATATACAGATAGGTAGTTAACACATTCCTGTTGTACAAAGGTAGTTTTAAGAAGTCCAGTATTTGCTATTGTAGTAGGCAACATAGTGTGTTTTCATGCTATTGTGTTGAGTAGGCTCTACTCACAATCTGGATTTTACAGGTAGGTGTGAGATCACAGGTGTTCAAGAAGAACCATGGCACTGGACCAGTACGCTGATTACCCCCTTGTGGTACTAACTGCCCCTCCCCCACAACTATCCCCCTGCCTCCACAATAAATTAATAACATCTAAATCCCCTCCCCAAGCAGAGTTTTAAACCAAAAAAGGGAGACAAGCCAGAGACTCCATGAAATCCACTAGGGACTTCCCTAATTGCAGTTTTATGTGGAAGGCGCTCAGATACTGTGGTGGAAGGAGGCAGTATAAAACCCTTAAGTCGACAGATCAATAGATAGACAGCACCTATGCACATGGGCTGAATCACTTCTGCTCCATTAGAAGGCCCTGAAGCTCTACTGGGTCTGACAATTCGATCCTCCACCCTGCTATGCTCAGAGGTCAGGGGTGAAATCCCAGCCCCATTGAAGTCAATGGGAGTTTTGCCCTAGAATTTTAGACGGTGCTCTGTAACTTGCCTTAGTTCTACACGTGCTGGATACTTCCAGAAATGCACTTTCTGTGTTGTGGCTACCAGGGGGCTGCCCATTGAAGTCCACTTGCTGTCGCCCCCTACAGGAACGTGTATTTCAAAGTCAATGGGGTTATTACATTTGTACTTACTTCCCCCGTAGTAAGTGAGCTGGCTGGTTTGGGTCCTTATTTTGGATAGTGCCTTTCAGACAAAGTCTATCCCAAAATGTTTTACAGAATTAAATAACAAATACTAGCAATGGGGCGGAGAAATTCAGAGCCCCAGGCAAGGGAGAAAGGAGATAGTGAGTCACTGAACCGGGGATATGCTAAGGCTATTCAAAACAATGGAAGATGCAGAGGAGAAGGGAAGAAATGGAGACAATTTCTTGTTAACAGTGCAATTCTGCAGACACCTCAGAAGGCATAGCTGAACTTTTAAACATGAAAAAAGCATGAATGAACAAACACAGCTTAATACTGCTGGGCTGAGGGGCCCACTGGCTAGGTCACTGGCTTGAGATGCAGGAGCCCTGGTTTTAGATCCAGCTATACCACCAACTTGCTGTGTGACCTCAGGCAAGTCGCGTCACCCCCTGTGCTAAGATTTCCCTTCCCATCTTTTATCTTGCTTGTCTGTTTAGACTGCAAACTCCTTGGGGGAGGGACTGTCTCTTACTAATTGTTTGTACAGCTCCTAGCACAGAGCCTTCATCTCAGTTGGGATCTCTGTGTGCTACCATAAGGTAAATAATATTTTTTTAAAAATGTGGAATGAAATCCCAAAGAAATGAATTACTAAGAAAGTGCTGGAATCTGTATTCTGTAAGAAGACAAAACTCCCCAGACTTGACTCGCCTGCATAAAATGTATCTGGGTGTTTGCTGTCTGCCCAATTCATTTCTGCTGCTGAACAGCCTCTAGTCCAAATGCAGCCTGAACTTGGCATTGGCACACTCCAAATGAATATTTGCACAAATGTTCACCAGCAAATTGTCTTGCAGCAACCTCACTCTAGGTGGCAAGCATGGGTGCGGTGAGCGTGGTGTATGTTTGGGAACGTGTCCCTTTTTAACTCCTAAGCAGGGAGGGTAAAGGGTGGGGGAAGGTTTTCCAACCAAGAGAAAATCATCTGAACAGGCTCCAGCGTGTGTTGTTTTGTTGTTAACCAAAATATCTGTTGGCTAGTGAAGGCTGGGAAAAGAGTGAAACGCGAAACAAATGAGAAAGGAAATTTGAGGGGAAATAAAACCAAAAATAAAAGACCTTAATTATGATTGCAATTTTGTTGATATGAAAATTAGACATGTACAAATTAGGTAGGAAATATCCAGTTTCTTTAAGGGGAGTGTTGGAGTCTGTCCTAACCTTATAAAGGGAACTCTGAGGTCACCCCAGGGAGAGTGTGAAGTAACTGTTCAGTGATGTGTTGACTTTAATGCAGGAAAGAAGTCTGCTGCTGAGAGCAATATTAATTCTGTTGTCTGCATTTGGTCTCCAGTCGTTTCTCAGCATCTTCCCTTGTCTGTGACTTGCAAAGGCTGGATTTGAAGTGGTAGGTGGACGACAAAGTGTCATGCAAGGCTTTCCTTGGGCCTACATGCTCTTCTGCATGGGAATTAGTTGGTGGACAGTCAATCTTGTAGCAAGAGTGGTGTTGAGCTCTGACAGCGTGCTCGGTGTTGTACAAAACAGAGGAGACATGGTCCCTCTTGCAAGGATTTACAGTCTAAGGAGAAGATTTACAATTTAAAAACTGAAATCTGCTTGCCCTGAGTTAGTGATCTGGGCTGCATGAACAGCCTTAAAGAAAAAGTAGATGCATGCATTTTTATAGCTCTTAATAGGTTCAAAGCAGTGCAGACAGTAAGTAATGAATCTTCACAAGATTCCTGTGAAGTTAGCTGGAGATGTACTTTATCCCTACTTAGTAGATGGAGAACCAGAGACAGAAAGGTGAAGTAAGTCACCCAACACTGCACAATGAGCCATTGTCAAAGCCAGCCCAGGACTTCTTGACTCCCAGGTGCATATGCTTTCCTGCAGACCACAGGTAGTCCATAACGTAGACTTATGGGTACAAAAAGATACCTAAAAGTATACGGCCAGTTTTTTAAAAATGGCCTTTAATTTTGACTGCATCAAAACTGGGTCATGTATTTGTCTAAATATAGACCATGGGGTCCATGTTAGGGACTCATGTTAGGAAAAATAAATGGCTTCACTTTCAGAAGTTGAGCACCCAAAGCCGGAGGCCCCTGAACTTATGGCCAGATTCTGGTTCCCTTACTTTCCTAGCCAAGCACCTTATTTCATATGAAGTCCCATTGACTGGAAGGTGCCACTCAGCTTGAATAAAGGTATCAGAGACTGACTCTTCAAGGCCACTTTTGAAAATTAGGCCCTGAACTTCTAACTATCCTTCCCATTATATCAGTGGTGCTTTTATTAGGTTTGGAGAATCTTTCAAGATTTTTTGGGAGAAGACCATTGAGATGGGAACATTAAAGTCATTCTAGGCACTCTGTCATCACTGAAAACAGCAGTCGTGAGGCTGTGTGGCCTCATGGATAGCGCATTAAACTGGAATGCAAGGGACCTGGGTCACTGGCCACTGGCTGACCTTGGGCAAGTCACTTCCCCTGTCTATGCCTCAGTTTCCCCATCTGTAAAATGGGGATAGTGACCTCCTTTCTAAAGTACTTAGAGATCTGCTATTACAGTTAAGAATTATTAGTATTGCTATTGAAAATTAGAGTTCCTATCAGCCTCCCCTGAACAAAATCCAGCTGAAGCCAAATAGTAAATGAGCTGGTACCCCATACCTACTGCCTGTCATTTGCTATTAGAGTATGGCTTTGCTTGATCTGTGGCACTGGCGTGGGACACTGTCCAGTAACTTAGTTATTCCATCTGATTGGACCTAGCTGCTGTAATAAGCACATTTGTTGCGACCAGCAGATCTTCTGTTGCATCAGATCGAGTCCTCCTTTTCCTGCTGTCAGCCTGCTTCCATTCTGCCTTTATGTTGGCTGGCACTGTCCTTTTCAATTGCTCAAGAGCAAAGTTATCGGGTGACCTATTGCACTTGGCATACAGTTGATTTATGGTGGGCAGGGGAATATGCAGCAGAGTTCCCTGCAGGTAGCGTCCCTGGTTAGAGGTGTTTCTACATCTATTAGCCTGCAACCAGAGGAGAATGCAAGCGAGTTGTACAGAAAGAGCATTCCCTGCCCTCCTTTGTGGGCTGTGCATCAATGGCAGATTCCCTAAGCAGAGCTCCCTGTATTGTGGGTTCCCTGGCTCAGTGTGGATGGAGTTCAGTCACCTGGTGTGGTGTGCCAGTGTTATAGGACATGGATCATGCTAGGTGAGAAGGCTCTGCTGTGCTGCAGAAGCCTCTTATCTGGTGTATATTCCACTTCTGCAACTTCTGCCATAACGCCGAGGGCACTTGCATACCCAGAGCAGAAGCCAGATTTTTAATGTCCCGCTCTGCCTACTCGTAGCTTTGAATGTTCCCATGATTGCCAGAGAGCCACAATGCGCAAATCCATCAGAAACATCTCTGGAGGCAGCGTGAGCAACGAAGCGCTCTGACATAATTTCCACTAGCTTGCCTGAAAGTACCAATCTAGCAAGTGGGGCCCAGAAACTAATTAGCCCCTAAGCCTATAAAGGTACAGTGAAGGTAATACAACTCTGGAGCTGGGCCACGAGGCAAAGTCACGTTAAAGATAATCACTTTTGCTAGGAGAGCGATGTACAGAAGTAGAAAAAGGAAATGCCTCAGGATGGTTCAAGCAGATCTGGAATTACATTGCCATTGAAAAGATGGCTGTCAGGCTGGGAAGCAGAGAGCGCTCTTTAAGATCTCTGTGACCCAAGGACCTTTTGATGCCAACTGGCAGAGGGTTGCAGGGATACCCTGGGTCTGGTATTTACATTCTAGTTCACCTAAGAGTGTTGTGTGAGGTGTCCATTGAAAGCCTGTGCCACACTGATCATCATAGCCTTTGCGAACTATATGTGCAGATAATATGTAAGGAGATAGGTACATATGTTCCGAAGGTCTCATAGTTAGAGGCAGGTCACCCAGAGGTAACATGCCTTAAGTCAGGTCCCACCAAACAGAACATGGGAAGCACTAATCTCCCTGGCTAGGGTCACAGCAGATCTATTGTGTCTTGCAATAGAAGTCTATTTGCACACTGATTGTGGGGTCTTCAGGGAAAGAGATTAATAGGATGAGGGTGAACTGTGGGGGAGGGAAAGCTTGTTTACAGGTGAAGCACAAAGACCTGGTCTGTTATATCTAGGAGTGCAGAAAGATGTCCTGACATCCTTCATCTGGGGGGAGACAAGTTGCCAGCAGGTTTGGTCTTATGAAAAGAGGATTTCAGCTGTCCTGGCTGAAAAACCCTGTGAGAAGGATTTGGGGTAAGTAGTCCCATATTAGGCAAGAGGGCATCTTGTTAAATTTAAGCTCTAGAAGGCATGTTATGATTTTATATGCAACCTTTTGTTTCCATTAATCCTCCTTGCTATCATTTGAATCTCTGTTCTTTGTTAAATACACACAGCCTTGTTTTCACTATAAATCTATCTAAGTGCTGTGTGTTAAGCAGACCTGGAGTCTAGAGCTGCGGGGTACTGTTTCTTTGGGTGTTGTGTGTCTGCTAACTCTGTGAGTGTCCAGTGGACCAGGGGCTGGACACTCCAGGGGATGCTTGGACAGGGGCAGCTCTATGTTTTTTGCCGCCCCAAGCATGGCAGTCAGGTGGCCTTCGGTGGCATGCCTGCGGGCGGTCCGCGGTAACACGAATTCGGTGGTGTTTCTCTGGGTGATCTGCCGGTCCTGTGCCTTCGCGAAGCCGCGGGACCGGCAGACCTCCCGCAGGCATGCCGCCGAAAGCCGCCTGACTGCCGCCCTCACAGCAACTGGCAGGCCGCCCTCTGCGGCTTGCCGCCCCAGGCATGCGCTTGCTGCGCTGGTGTCTGGAGCTGCCCCTGTGCTTGGAGGTCTCAGAGGTCAGAGAGTATTTATCGCTAACCTGCGTGAGGGACAGCAGAGCCTATGTACTCTGCATGTTGTCAAGGAGCTGACTGCTGGTTGGCACAAACCAGGCTTCCTCAAGCCAAGGGCAGGTGGTAGTGAGGTACCTCACAACTCTGGGTACCCCCAGGGAACGTCACAACCCATTAGGGAAAGAGAGGAAGGCCTGGAATATTCTAGGAAATCTGTATTTGGTTTCCCCTTGCAGTGTACTCTCAAATGGGACTTGATTAGGCCCTCAATTCCTCATGAATGGTACAAACCCCTCAAATCACACAAATACCAACAAAATCAGCCAAACCAAACCCGAAAACATCTCTGCATTTCGGGAGGCACTAGTAGCAAACATCATGCAAAGCTGTTGCTCCATGAGAATGGGATTCTTCTCCAATGCGTCTATGTCATTAACTCACCTGTGCTGGAAGAACCCCAAAGCGGGGCAGTGTATCACCTGTTAGGCACTCAGGAGTTCGTCATTTGTGGTGCTGCTTAGAATAAATGGACTGGCTCCAGTCTCATTTTTGCCACTGACTTTCTGTATGATCTTAGTTAAGCCATTTAGATTCTTTGTGCTAGAGTTTCCAGACCTGTGAAATGAGGACACTAATAGTTACATTCCATTGTGAAGTGCTTTGATATTTTCAGATTAAAGGTTTCCATAAGGATAAAATATTTTTATCCTCCTATTTAAAAGAATGTGTCATTTCCTGTGTACCATGTATTCCATGCCCTTGCTGTAATAAATAAGACACACAAGTCTCTTCATACGCCTAGTCAATAGAGAGCTGTCTGCTTACATGTGATTTCACACATTTTTTTCAGCTAGCTCAGCAATCCAAATGCAAAATCCTGCAACCAGGGACATAGGGTTTATTTCTGACAATCCCCAAAGAGGTTTTTATCCGTAAACCAATGAATGGATTACACTCATCCATAGATGACAGGTGTTTTTTCCATCTGCGACAGACATAATATGGAAAACCTCCATTTAATAAGTGATCCAAGAATAATTCAATACAAGTGAGTAATATAAGTTAAGTAAAATGAAGAATATTTAACTGTTTCAGGGAAGCATGTGCAAGAAGAGAGCTAAAGCCAATGGGTATTGCTTATACAATATTGTGAGGAGGAGAGAGTAGCATTTTGTGGCATGCATCTTCAGTGACAGATAAATCATACTTTATCTAACATTGTGGCCTGCAATTCCTGAGAATTCAGCTGGCAATATATGCACCTGGCTTTCCCCTCACTGAGAAGCATGATGCAAACCTGACTGCAAAATGTTGGCCAGAGGTTAGAGATGGGTTTGAGTTTTAAATGTCACAGCAGATCTGATCTTCCCTGTGGTAAATCAGATGTAAGTCCCACAAAACGAAGGAGAGATCTGGGGTGCTCCAGGGAGAGAAAGGGGAGCTCTCCCTGTATCATTAGCAAAGGAGGTGAAGCTGTCCTTCACTCTACTCCCCCACAATTTAACCCCTGATTGGATCATCCAGGGGTTTGGTTTGGGCCCATATCTCCACAACAACAACAGTAAAAACCAATTCATAATTAATGTGTGATCATTGATAAATAGCACGGTTGGGTTGCATGACATTTGTCAGGAGTTTTACCCTGTTATGTGTTTATTAATATACTGCTGGTGTGAGGTACAGAAGGACAGTCCTGGAGACCAAAGAGGGCACAGGCACTGGCAGCACAAGGTTCTGCCTAAGTGTCTGAAGGGTAGGGGCTCAGCAACCAGAAAAAGAGACAGAGAGAGACTGCCAACAAAAGGATGGTGATGCAGAAACAGCTCCATTGGGAGCTGGCTAGTAACCACCAGTTCTCTTCATATGGGCCTCCAAATAGCTATACCAGGGTAACAACAACTTGCAGTAACTATTCGCCTGGGCTGCACTGAAAGAGGTGGTCTATAAGTCTATGCTATACTATAGTTTTTGACAATAATAGAGTCCCTCTGGATTTATACCAGAGCAAATGAGCTCAGAATCTGGCCCATTGTGTTTCTGAGTCACACAGTATATTAGCAAAGATGTTTGGATCCTGTAGTTTTCAGCCAAAGGTAGTTCATTCCTAATATTCTGGCACAGGCTGGAGGGCTAAGCCAAGACAGAGTTTGGGTCATTATGCTAACCACAATAACTATGTAATAAAGAAGTGACTAGGAAACCATTCTGGGATGACAGCCACAGCGAGGCACAAAGCTGACAAAAGCTGTGTCAATGGAGAGCCCTGCATGAGCATAGGTTTGGGTGAAGCAATAAGTAGAGTTGCCAGGAGCCTGGATCTGGGAACCCCACCCAGAGGCAGAATCATACACGCAGATGTGCCAAGACAAATGGAGCAGTAGCCAATGTAAATCATGCTGCCATTGTAGGGGCCGTTCTCCCAGTCTTTACACAGGCAAAACTCACGCTGAAAACAAGGGGAGTTTGGCCTGAGTAAGAACATCAGGACTGGCCCCTTTGGGCTAGATTTTCTAAAGAGTTCAGGGCCGTATCCCATTGAGGTCAGATTTTCAGAAGTGCTCTTATTTTGGTGCTGAAGTGGCAAAGCTTTTGACAATCTGGCCCTTGGTTTGCAAAGTGGTACTTGCTATTTTGAGTTCAGTTATGTTGAAGAAAGGGCAGAATCCAGCCCTTACTTACATGTCTGATCGACTCCCCTGCCTCCAGATATGACACTGATAATGATGGGCCACTAGAAGAGAGCAGATATCCTTCCTGCCTCAGGGCTAGTCTACACTACTGCGCTATTGGTGTGGACAGCTCTTAGGTTGATGTAACTTGCGTTACTTAAGGGGGTGGCTTTTTCACACCCCTGAGTGATGTAAGTTACATTGACTTAAGCAGTAGTGTAGATAAGCCCACAGGTCAGACCCTAATGTTGGGAACAGAGCTGATCAAAACCCGGAATCTCCAATATTGCTGCATTTGTTTGGGACAAAGGCTGGAAATATCCAAACTTTTCATAGAACAAAGTTCAGAAAAGTTTCAATTCGGAAATGTCAAACTGTTTTGTGTTAGGGCAGGTTGTCATTAAACTCTGTGTCTGCCTAATCCACCACAGTGATCCAGGTTGTTACAGGTTTCCTCGTGCCCCCATTTTCTCCTATGGGATCTGCTTCCCCTGCTAAACTACATCTCTTATGATACATTGCTGCCTATCCCTGTTGCTGAGCCACTGCAGTGCATCCTGGGAGGCCTATGATACACCACAATGGCACAGACAGAAGCAGAAATATATATTGACCTGACCTGAAAAGAAAGGTTTTGATTATCCTGATGGAAAATTCTTCTCATATTGATCTCATCCTGCAGAAATTTAAATGTTGGTGAAACCCCATTTTCTGATGGGAAACTGTTTTGTTCAAAATTGTTCAACCAGTCCTCGCAGGGACGTAGCATAAACTGCTTGCTAATGGCCAGATCCTATTTCCATTGAGCACATATGTACTCAAGGGATCTGCTTGCATGAGTAGGCAGAGCAGGATCTGGCCCTGTACTTTGTGCTGGAGTTTGATCCTGCAAATCCTTGAACAGGTGGATAGTCCTTGCTCATGTAAATACTCCCATTGACTTTCCTGGAACTACTTGAGTTAGTTAGGGGTGGTTGGGGGCTGGTCCTACTCCCACTGAGTTCAATGAGAAGTTGAAACTGACTCCAATGAGGGCAGGACTGGGATCCTGCCCCTTAATGAGTACAGGATGAGGATGTGTGTGATATTAGACTAGTTTTTATGGTTCATCCATTTGTGCTGTACTGACAGCTTTCTAACTTTCATTGACAGTTCCAGCCCCTCCTTCCCTCCTGCTCCCAAGCAGAGCCAGCTGGCCGTGGGAGAACTCATGCTGCCACTCACCTGTTGCTAGGAAACGGCAGTGCTTCCGGCTGTCCCATGAAAATAAATGCAACAGTGCAGCCAAGGTGACACACGTGAAAATTAACAGGTGCGATGTTTTCCATCGTCACAGCATTGAATATTATAAATATGGGAGAAGGCTCTGCACTGGGTGAGGGATACAGGCAAAACTCCACCTGACTTCTAGACACGTTACCTGCTTCTGGATTTGCTTAAATAGAGGGAAGGGTGTGACCTGGAGTTTTCCAAAGATGTCATTGGGAAGAAACATCAGAGGAAAGAAGTAACATGGAGGCAGGGTCATTTTATATCTATGGACTTTAGCATGAGGTGTATTTATTTTAGAGACAATCATAGCATGAATATATACTTTTGCTGATTGTAATTCTTATATTATGCATTGGTTCCGGGGTAGGCAACCTATGGCATGTGTGCCAAAGGCGGCACTCAAGAAGATTTTCAGTGGCACTCACACTGCCTGGGTCCTGGCCACCAGTCTGGGGGGCTCTGCATTTTAATTTAATTTTAAATGAAGCTTCTTAAACATTTTAAAAACCTTATTTACTTTACATACAACAATAGTTTAGTTATATATTATAGACTTATAGAAAGCGACCTTCTAAAAACATTAAAATATATTACTGGCACGCGAAACCTTAAATTAGAGTGATTAAATGAAGACGCAGCACACCACTTCTGAAAGGTTGCCGACCCCTGCATTGGTTTATATAAATATGGATTGATCCATGTCTGTATATGCAGTATATTGTAGGGTGTTTAAAAAAAATCCTAGCACTGTGTGAACATACCACTGTTTAGTGCTGGAATTCACCCCTGTGTAGATAGATGTCGTCTACAAAGACTCAAATCTCACTTGACTCCTCTAAATAGGGTTAAGTGAGACTTAAGCAGTGCCTTAGCTTTTGCAATGGCTCTGCACAGTGGTGAATTTCACCATAAATGCAAAAATAATACAAGCCACTATAATAGCCATACAGATTATATAGTAAAGCCTTCAACAAAAAAGTTCAGATAATCTTTAACTCATTCTCCTCATGCATGTGCATCGTTGTATAGTGTTTAATTACATGCTCACACAAACAATACAAGGTTGTACAGAGCCCTGGGCCCTTCAGACCCTTGAAAAGAGTCTGAACCAAAAAAGCCATTTTAAGCCCAGCTTTCCTAGAGGGGACGGCCAGTGCCTGAAGCCAATGCAGCAGAGTCAGGATTCTAGCTCCTCTCAAGCTGCTAACACCGCATTTCAGTGAACCGGGAGGAGAGGAACGCAGCATCTGGACCAGAGGAGTGGGGGCTAGAGGCAGCAAACAAGGAGGGAAGTGGAAGAAGCATGAAGAGAGAGAACATAGTAGTAAAAGAAATCAAGAAAAATGGAAAGTAGCAAAGGCGTGCACAGGAAACAAGGGGGACCTGCAATCAAAGTTCCTCCTTCTCCCTCCTCAACTCGAATCTCACATTTCCCCCAGTTGTCAGGAACCTTAACCCCAAACTCCTTCTCTTTGGTCTGTAGGTCTCCCTCCATCATTCTTGTTAGTTACTATCTCAGCCAATCCACTGCCAAATTCTTTATTCCTGTCACTTCATCTCTTGAGTTGACTCCTTCAACACCAGCCTTTTTCATACCCCTTGATTCTAGTGCTCCGGCCTCTAGCTCTTCCAAAATGTGTGATCCATCTCATCACCTGTACCTGGAAATGGGATCATCTGTGTGTCCCCCTTCCCCTCTGCAACCTTTACTGGCTTTCTGCTTGATTCAGTATCCTGTATGAAATCCTTTCCTTTAATCTTCAAGATCTGCCAGGATTTCCACACTGTCCCACACCCATCTCTCTTACCTCCATTCTGCAGCCCATTCCCTTCCGACTTCTGGAACATACCTTCTGGCTGCCTCTCAAAGAAGGATGGGAGAGTCTTTTCCCACATTGACCCTGTCCTTTTGGAAGAACTTCTCTGGCCCTGGTTCAACAAAGCACTCCAGCGCATGCTTAAGTTTAAGAACCTTCTAAAGTCTCATTGAAGTCAATTTGATTTGATCATGTGCTTAAGTGTTTTCCTGAACTCGGGTCTCTGGACTCCTTTTCACTTCCCATCCCAAGAGCCATCTCTTTTCCTAGGCCTATAGATTCATAGATGCCAAGGCCAGAAGGGACCATTGTGATCATCTTTTCTGACCTCCTATACAGCACAAGCCACAGAACTCCTCCAAAATAAATCCTAGAGCAGATCTTTTAGCAAATCATTCCATCTTGATTTTAAAATGGTCAGTGATGGGAGAATCCACCATGCCCCCTGGTAAATTGTTCCTGGGGTTGGTTACTGTCACAGTTAAAAACTTGCACCTTATTTACAGTTTGAATGTGTTTAGCTTCAACTTTCAGCCATTGGATTGTGTTCTACCTTACTCCGCTAGATTGTGACAATCCCATTACAAAATATTTGTTCCTTATGTAGGTACGTATAGCCTGTCATCAAGTCACCCTTAACCATCTCTTTGTTAAGCTAAATAGTCTGAGCTCCTTGAGTCTATCTTATATGGCATGTTTTTTAATCCTTCAGTCATTCTTGTGGATCTTCTCTGAACCCTCTCTAACTAATCTCTTTCTAAAAACAATCAAATACCCTTCCCAGAGTCTTTTAAGTTCCATTGTGCTTAGATATTTCCAATTAATTTGGTCACAGGACCTCTTTCCATCCTGCCCCACCACATTTACAATCTTGCCAGGATGATAGATTGCATCTTATTTCCTTGCAGCTGTAGACTCCAATTGCTATGAGGCCTTCTGTGATATTTCCGTAGGGACATCAAGAAAGCCTTTACATTTTATTATCAGGTGCTCAGAACACAGAGGAGAAAGAAATAGCACTGGAGAAGGCTCACATTCTTTTCTTAGTGAGCTCCCTAAACTCATTTTTGTCCTCGTCAGTTCACTGAAGGGCTTTGCATTAAACAGTTTGCTAAGACAATTTTGCCCAAAGATGCATGTGGACTTTACAAAAGGGACTCTGACGTTACATGAACCTTTCAATCCAGCGATCAAAGTGTTTTCTATTGTTTATATTATAGTAGTATTTAGAGTCTCCAAGCAGGATCTGGGCCACATTGTGCTAAGTACTGTACAGACACAAAGTAAGAGACAGTCTCCTGCCCTAAATAGCTTCCAATCTAAATAGGTAAATGATCAGGAGCAGAAACAGAGAGGTGAAGTGACCTGTTCAAGGTCATGCAGCAAGTTAGTGGCATGTCCAGAAATAGAATTCAATTTGGCTGGGTCACAGGCCAGCGCCTGGTTAACTGGACCACATGCTTTTAGTTTCTAGTTGTGGTTCCCACTCCAAAGGTCCCGCCATTGTGAACAATGAGCATCAGAGCATCTGAAAAATAAAACACATCTTTGATCTGTTGGCTTTGATCAATTCTAGTTTTGTTTCTGTATTGTGAGCAAAAAAATCTGAGGGAATTTCTGCAATATTTCAATGATCATCTTGCTTCAAGGAAAACCTACTCTATTCCTAGGGATGTTTATATGTAACTAGGGAGCTCCTAACTCTTGGAAGGTGAGTATTGTATTGTATTTGTGTGTGTTCTTATATTTATACCATTCAGTCAGTAAGGATAGTAAAGGTAATTGTAACCAGTAAAGCAGTATACAATAGCTATTAAAATAGGGTAATTACATAATTAGCACAGTAGTGGTAACTCACCCAGCATGAGCAACAATAAAACCAGGCCCATGTTTTCCTTGGTCGGATTCTAGCAGGGACCCTAACTAGGCCTCAGGAATGGTTACTTCAGTTGAAACACACACGAAAAACTTAAAAGCCGTCATAAAACTGAAAAAGGAGGCACAAAAACCACAGGGAAGCCAAACACTTTCAAAGAAACAATAGTAAATTAGGTGTTAAAGATATAAAAGCCTGTTCCCTAACAATTTAATTAGGTAGCATGTCTGTTACAGACATTATGCTGCTAGTTTTGAAACATATGGTAGGGCCTCACAGTTCTAAATTCACACCAGCCCCCAAGAGAGGAATTTGTTATCAAGGGCTGATATTTTTGCTGTATAGGAAAGTGTGATGGTAATCAAGTGAAAATGGGAGGTAGCACAAGAAATTATTTTTTCTTTGCAACTTTGCTTTACATTTTTTTACAGTAATTAAAGTCCAGTTTGAAGAACGTGCATGGTCTTAATTAGCGCCTGCTTCGATTGCTTTGGAGCTCATTCCCTTTAAGAAAGAATAAAACAACAAAACTCCCAGTGAATGTATTTGAATTTTACAAACTCAAGATAAACTTGCCTCCAACTTCTGTCCTGGATGCCAAAGCACTCTTTAACGGCCAAAGGCCTGTTGGACGCACAGCTCAGACGGTGCGTGTGTGGTGTGTAGCACTTGTGCTCTGGTGTTCTGAAGGTTTGCTTGATTTCTTTCATTCTACCCAGATCTGAGCTCTTTTACCCTCTCTGGTAATTGGCATGTTCCCCACTTGAAAACCCAGAACATTTAGGGTGAAAGCCTGGCTCCAGGCAACTTACTGGTAAAACTCTTGCTATTTTCAATGGGGCTAGGATTCCATGTAGAATGACTAGAGATAATAGCAGTGATGTGCTGGAGGGACCTGGTAGGATTAAGGGCAGGGGAGGGGGCATTCCTTGTTAAGATTCCATCATTAAATTGAAGGGAGTTCAGGTGTCTCCTCTGCTTCAGATGTAGTCACCTCTCTGGTATTGCTAATGGTCCCTGCCGTGGGTGAGTTTTATCTCCAAGGCTCCGAAGAGCCATTGCTCCTGCTTTGGAAGGGAGCTGACGAAAGAGATCTTGGCAGTGGGATCTCCCAGACCCCTCTTTAAAGGCACCAGCTGGATACAGTGCTATACTGTGTGTTCAGGGGCAACATTTTCAGAAAAGTGCAGCTTGATATAGGCTTGTTCACCCAGCGGGTGCTGCCTCCTCTCTGCAGCACACACGCCACAGGAGCAGGGAATTTATCACAATCTAAGGGGTCATGTTTTGGTGGGATCCCATTACTAAAATAATGGCAGCACAGCCCCGTGAGATTAAGAGATGAAGGTGTGCCACTGTACCCTTTTCTTTTACTTTCAGAATGCACGTAGTCTGAATAATCAGTAGGAAACTCAAGGGATTATCTCTCTCTATATGTGCTATGCACACACAGTCCATGTGATCAGGAGCACCGCCAGCTTTTTTGCCGCCCTAGGCGGTGGAAGGTCCCACCCCCGAAATGCTGCCCCCGACAGAGGCGGCGGAAGGTCCTGCCCCCGAAATGCCGCCCCTGACAGAGGCGGCGGAAGGTCCCGCCCCCAAAATGCCGCCCCTGACAGAGGTGGCGGAAGGTCCCGCCCCTAAAATGCCGCCCCCGACAGAGGCGGCCGAAGGTCCTGCCCCTGAAATACTGCCGATGACCGGGGCGGCCGAAGATCCGGCCGCCGCGGTCGCCGCCCCCCAAATGTTAGCGCCCTAGGCGACTGCCTAGGTCGCCTAATGGGTTGCGCCGGCCCTGCATGTGATATTTGCAGAGCCCGGTGATAAACTACATTTAACATGCATTTTTGACTGCCTCCCCAGTCCTCTGCCCACTAATCAATCTCCACTCCATACTGCTTCTGACGCTGCAAACCCTGAATCAGCTTCTCACCGCTGCCATTCAAAACAAACCAAAACCCACCATGGAAATAGCTCCTTTTCTCCCCTGATATGTGGAATTTCTTCCCCAGATTCACACAGGCCTATGTTTCAGGATGGACAAAGTGCAGTCTTGAACCAGAGACGGGAGTAAGGACTGATCTTCTACAATCCAGCTGAGCTAGAAATGGGAGCTGAATACCATTAGAAAACAGTGATTGCCAGGATTTGCTTCCAACCTTGGAAGTCCCAGAGAACGTTGGATCTTAAAAACGCAACATCATTATGTGTGGAAAAGCTATTTTAGGTAATTTTTAGAGGCTTCTAATCTTTGTAATAGTTTTATTCAGGTTTCCAGGCCTGTGCCTTTCAGCTCAGGTGGAAGGACATGAAAAGTGGTACCAATTAATTATTCCCCCTCCCCCAAAAAAATGTTTGTAAAAACACTTATTCTAAAATATGTAGCATATTCCGAATGCCATTTATAAGTAAAGCAACCATGCCCAATGTATGCGGATAAAACCTTTATGCCACACCACATCATCATGCAGTCCCTAGCTAGCTGGCTAGTTAGCTAGCTCAGGCTGCAGCGTCCTATCATAAAATGATATTGCTTATCTGCATCCTGCTGGTGGGGAGCATACATGGTTTCTGCCGTGTGTGTGGAATGATGTTGCAGTATTTAAGGGATTTTCTTTCTATCTGGTGTAAAAGTTGTAAGCAGTTAAGATCTGGCACAGCATGCCATGCTTCTGGGGTATCTCAATGGCTGCATTAGGCAGGGGGTTGAAGGCTGTCAGGGATGGGATGGTGTGGTTGGAACAAGAATCAGGTTCAGTGGTTGGAACAGGGATCAGTAGCCAAGAATTAGAGCCCAGGATCACAGCCCAGGGTCAGGACTGGAGTTAGAGGTCAGGAACAGGAGCCAAGGATCAGAACCAGGTTCCCTGGAGTGAGGGGGAAGTAGGACTGGGACAGGAGCTATTTCAGCCATGGGCAAATGCTTTGAGCAGCCACTGAACTGCTGCTGGGCTTAGGAGTCGGTCTGATGATTTTTCCAGCCAATCAGGCAGTGTAGCCAATCAGGCGGTCTACTACAGGACAGCTGCTCTTGTCAGTTGCCCAGAGACGGGCTCAGGTGCAGGCCCCGATTCCCGACAAAGACTGAGGGCTGCAGTTAGGTGAGTGGTGGTGGGAGCCCACTAGGAGGCACCACTAGAAGAGTTTTATTGAGTTTATAAAATGGCCTTTATTGTAGGTGGGAGGACAGGATAAATTAAAGATCAGTCACATGGCTGCATGTTTTTGCATTGCAGTAGCGCTGCGGTTGAGGAAAAACATGTTGCAGTGTTATGTCTGCCTTCTCCACGGCAGTGTCACCCATGCTAGGAAAGAGGTCGATGTTCCTAGTTAGTGGCTGGTCCACGTAAGTGTTTCATGGGTCCGTTCCTGCTGATGGGCAATGGAAGTTGCCTATAGGCTCTAGTGGTGGTGGCTCTTGGTGTTAGGGCAGAAGGTCCCCTCTTCAAAGTCTGCTGCTGACTCAAGCAAGGTCACTGACAGAAGAACTAGTAAGGGGAAGATGCGCCCATGCATGGGAGGAAACGGTGCTCCTGATTAGCTGCCCACCGATCATTTAAAACATGGTGTTAACAGAGGGCACTGATCCACATCGACCATGTGAGCAGGACCCATGTCAGGTGCTCAGGTACCACAGTGATGGATGCATTAGAAGGATCAGACTAGAAACACAGCTGTGAGGCACAGAGATGAGAATTAAAGACTCTAAGGCATTTCTTGCTCTGGTGTCCTTGTCCAAAATTCCCTCCCAAAGCCACCAGAATGATCCTTCTCCTCCCAAAGCAGCTGGCTGCAGCTCTTGCCCCAGAGCACAGAGGTGGCCGCATTTGCACGGTGTTGCAAGTGTGCAGTTCGGGAAGTGCTTTGGGGTGGAATCTGCTTCCTCATACTTTTTTTTAAAGCATTGTGTTGTTTTTGCAGGGCTGGAAACACAAGCCCAGCCAGCTCAGTGCTATGTCAGACCTTATACTTATATTCAAGTCAACGTGAGCACAGACAGCTGCAAAACTACAAACTAACAATACACATCAATAGGAATAATTTAAGCACTCTAATGAATGAAGCCTAACAACACCTGTGAGGTGTATTTGATTAATTATATATTTCCATGCAGTATATTTTTCAGCCACTAGATGTCTCTCTGTGTTGTGCAGCATTTCAGGCAGGATTTGGTTGCTGGTAAACGAAGGAGACAAAGCTGGGACTCAAGCTGTGTGGAAGCCCGTTTGTTTATATCTATAGTTATAGCTGTTTCCTTTATTAAATATGTCCTATATATCATGACAATGCAGGTAAGTATTATTCCTATATCTACAGATGGAGAAAATAAGGCTAAAAAGAGAAGTGACTTTTCAAGGTCACACATAAGTCCAGGGAAGAGAAGGGAATAGCCCTTCCTAAATCTAGACTCTCAGTCTCCTTTAGGTACAAGACCATCCTTAAAAACCATATTTTCTATGAGGTTTGGGAAAAAGTACTTCTTTTTGGTGGAACGTAAGTGTCCAACACATGTTACCGTCTTATTCTAGCTGAACCTTGATTGTCACTCTGAGGCTTTGAAATTTTGCTAGGGTGAGATGAGAAAAACAAACAGCTCAAACCATGCAAAGAGAAGGCTATATATTTTTGTTCTGCTTTCCAAGCTCTTCTGGCATAAACAGCAAGTTCCCCCCATCATAATTCATCCTCTTTTCCAGCTCATTCACTTTCAGCCACAGCTATTTGTGACATCATCCCACATTTATTGCTCTGGGAGTTACAAATCGCTACCACTCCTTCAGCCCCAAGTGCCAAGGTGGGGGTGGGGGTCGGCTTGAGAAGGGGCAGAATAAGAGATAAACACATAACAAACAAAGCTGCCACCTTCTAAAAGAAATCCCATGCCAGCCTTCTCCGTGTTGCATATAACCATAATCACTGTAATTGTGGAATGAGCTATGAATAGAGAGCTAGATCATAGTGTAGACATAGCCTCTATGCAAGGGCATACAGGGCTCTGGGACTGACAAAGGGTAAAGGGAACCTTTCCCCGATGTGCTGTGACCAGCAGGGCAAGATCTCTCCAAAGCAGTTGGGGGTTGTAAGGAGAGGGGCCTGTCCAGGGGATGTAGTCCAAGGGCTAGGGTTCATGTGTAATGCCTCCACCCTGAACCCTGCATAATGGGGTAACACCTGCTAGCTGGCAGTTCATACTGCTCCTTTGCAGAGCAGCAGTGGGGTGGATGCCATCATGTTTCTCAGTCCCAGCTGGTGGATTCTTGCCCTGGCCAGCAGGATTCCTGGCACACATGGGAGAACATGCCAGAGTCCCTGTTCCCTCTTGCAGAGCCAGATGGGGCAGGATATGTCCCACAGAATGATTGGCCTTCCCAGGCAAGTACAGAATGTCATCAATGTTTTGTCACAGAGCGAAGGCTACTGATAGAAAAGTACACTGGGCCAAATCTACCTCTTGGTTGCGTGTGTGTGTGTGTGTAAATCCAGAGGAATGCCACTAAATCAAAGAAGTCACTTTGAATTTACACTGGGGTAACTGAGAACAGGGTTTGTCCCATTGGCTTCAAAATGTATCTATGGTCAGAGAAGTGAATTGTGAAAAAATGGCAACTTCTTATTCAGCTAAACTGTTCCCTGTTTGGTCCTTACTTCAGTGACCAACGTTAGAGCCAGTGGAGCTGTGCAGGAGTGAGCTGGGCTCCATTCTGTTTCGCTCGCCAGCAGCACATGGTCAGCTAAGTTCCCACTGCAGAATCTTCTAACTTAACCTCTAATTTGGGGGGCTTGTTTCCTGGATGGCGAACTTGAGACCCCAAGGGCCTGATCTTTAGACTGCTTAGCTCTGGGGATGTGGCAGCTCAGCACCATGGGTGTAATTATAAGGGAGGATGGAGACAACACTATGCTTCTCCCCGGCCCCTAAATTGTCAACTCCCACTTGAAGGGAAGCGAAGGAGGGAGCAGCAAGGGGGCTGAGACTTCTTAGTACAGCTCAGGACTCTCCCCATTCCAGCTTGGCTGGCATTTACCCCATTTTTCAATGCCTCTGAACAGAGGCCAGAGCTTTCTAAGGTCATGAACCAAAACCAGAGGCAGCCGCTTTTGAAAATGTTAGCCTGGCTTGCCAAGGGCCTGCGCAAGTCAGTGGCAAAACTGAGAAGAGACCTCAGGAAGAATCCCGGGTCCATTTGCTCTCTCAGCCTTCTTTCTAGCAATCGTGCTTAGTCCTCAAGCAACTAAAAGGTGTAAGTTAGATGAGCCTTTGTTTGAGCATTTCTGAGCCTTTTTTGGGCTGGTTGTAATGCAGAGTATACTGAGAGTTAAAAGGTGTTTTGCTCTTTCGCACAAAGCTAATGCAGTGTGTCTATATCGCTTGCCTAGCATGTAGGATTATAACAGAGTTTAACTTTTTGTGGTAATTACATATGCCAGGTTTTCTCTGACTGTTCATGTTTGAAGCCAAATTTGCTGCCAATATTTATATTTTCAGCCATTGCATTCTGGATGGGTCTTCATCACCGCTCTACTCCCAAAGAGGAGGCTTTACAGGCTGTCTTTCTCCTCTTTACCTTTGTTCTTCCCCTTTTTAGCTTTAACAGATCAGAGTCGAGGTGCAATCTGCTGCATATAGATAAAGTTGTTTCTGTCTCACTAATCTGTCAGTATCTCTTTCCCTTACTCCAATCACCAACCTGTTGGCTGTCAGGAGGCTTAGTCCATCTTGTTTAACAGGACAAAAGTTTGTTATATTACATGGATCACTACTATTGGGCCACTGCACAAGCATGTCCCGTTCATCTGTCTAGCTAATCCACAGTATCTATCAGTATCATCTGTGTGCCTGGCTAGGCCAGATAAACCTATGGGTGCCTTCAAATTCTGCAGCGTCAACCTGGGCTAGCCACACCGAGTACATACCCAAGGGGTTCAGGTGCATTTGTACTCAGGGCAGCCAACCTGGGCCCTGCTGCTGTTGCCTGTGCCAACATGGCTGCACTACTATTTTTAGTGTGCTAGCTCAGCTGAGCGCTAGTGTGAGTATGTTTGTGTGAGCTGGGAGTCACATCACTAATTCCTAGTGTAGACGTAGTCTTGAAGGAAGGCCAGGAAAGCTGCCCTATGGCATATGTACTGTAGGTACAACTGCACATGGACAATGTAGAAGAAAAAATGTCTCAGTTACTGAGATCATTTTGGCATCAGGAAACAGAAGCAGAGTAAGTGCTGAGGGTGTAAGATCTCATCCTGGCAACTGACCTCTCCTCCATTTCTCTCCACCCTGGAGTCTGACAGATGCCTCTGACACCCTGTTCCACTGTCATCTATGGCCATCTGTTCTCTCTGTTACTGCAGTGCCACCTGACCACCAGGTAAATAGGTGGGAACTAAAACACCTGAGATGGGTAAAATCTAGCAAAGGGTGGCTGGATTCTAGCACTCAAGAGGGCAGGTTGAGTAGGTGAGGCATTGCTCCAGGTGATAGCTGTGTCACTTCCATTCCCCAGATTGCTCTGTGAAACCATTCCAAACAAAATGGGAGGGATCGGTGAGAGCTAAGATTCAGATAGAATCGGGTAGGGACAGAGTCCCCCATCCTTTCCTCACCCGGAGCAGTTCCTCCTTCCATGATCAGTCCCAATAGAACTAGCTGTGGAAAGGCACTACTCACTCAGAGTAAAGTTGGAGGGATCTGGCCCTGAATGTCAGGAGTGCAAAAGTGCCACCATTTAAAATGGTGGCGGGGGGAAGGGAGGCAGCGCCACTTAATTTTGCTGGGTCATACCCTGGGCTCAGCTTCATTTGACGCCAACTACAAGTCAGAAGGAGTTTTGCCTGACTAAGAGCCTCACATTGGGCTCACTATAACTAGTCTTCCCGGAAAAATAGCATAAACTATTTCAAACAGCATCTGATTTTATTTAAGATATTATTTATGCTTATGAGGTACATTTTCTTTGCAAGGGGGACAGGCTACATCAAAGCCATGATGAGTCATTGAGTTACAAAGAGGGATGGTTTGCCAGTTGTCTTCTTTCAGAGCAGTGCTAGGCCTGGGAATCAGATTCACCTTGCATATTCACAAAGGCAGTGATTTCAATGGAAGCTTTGCCTAGGGAAGGACTGAGTAAAAACTAGAGCCGGCTAGGAACCAGAATTTCTGTCCCATTTACCACCCTCTACTGGATGGGCCTCTGCTGAAGGAGAAAATGTCAATGATGAAGACTAATAGGGTAATAAAATTACTATTAATACTTAAAAAAATTCTTCAGATGTAGCCAGGGCACAAGCTTTCAGTGCATTTTAACTATCTGGGAAGTTTAGAGAGTCTGTGTTGTTCTATTACTAAACCATATTGGACAAAACAGAAGTCTGATATCAGGTGCTAAATTTCATAAATTGCCTATTTTTAAAATCAATTTCAACTCATAACAATTTACATGTAAGTGCTCAAAAATTTCACTCTATACTTGTGGAGCAAGAGCTGTAATTGGAGAGAGGACACACTCTTTTTCATACACAACCAGGAGGCTGAATCCCTCCTGTAAGTGCAAAACTCAGCTCAACATTAACTCCAGAATGAAGTTCTGAGTGGCCCTGGTTCGCTGTGTAGAGACAACTCTGAAGTTCTAGGTGGCCACAGATTCCATACAATACTTAATGCACTGGATTGCTCAGCCCTGCCAGGTATATGTATTATATATCGGGCCTATTAGATGACACGAGCTCTAGTCTTGCAAATTTACCAATACCCTTTTATAGCTATGTTTATGGTTGGCATTGCTGCATAGAATGTTTACAGCAGCAGCAAGGACAGCGTTTCTTTTCATTCTTTTTTGTGTGAATTTAAATAAAGTCGGATAGAGATACAGACAAACAAACCCAAACCAAAAGTGTTAGAAACCACACTAACCATGTTGTTTTGTAGAATCCAGATTAATTTATCTGCTGTTGCTACCATGACGGTTTGTGTTTATGTGTGAACTATTTCATGTCCCATCCTGTCAGCTGGCACCTATGCATCTATGCACTCTGCAAATACAATGAGATGTCAGTAACTACCTGCTGATCTGCAGCACAGCCCCTTTGAAGGCACTAAAGTGAGGGAGTAATCATGGAGCTCACTGCGAGGGCTCTATTTATTTTCTGTTACTGACTTTGGCAGCGGCAGTGTGACAAGCACTGCTTGCAGATGCCCTGTGTTTCACGGAGAAAAATGAACAAAAATCACTGCCCTATTTTACAATAAAATCCTATTGTTTTCTTTGTGCAGCCCCGATAAGCAGGATCGAGATGCTTAATCTTCTGGCTTGACACTATCAGCTCTTTTGTTGTTCACCCCCTATAATGATGTGATGACAGCTACTGGAATCAGTCCAGTCATGATCTCTTGTAGGCACAGACCAACAGGTCTTGAAGGAGATGGCGGTAGGATATAGATTACTTGTTTATCCAAATGAAAACCATTGCATGATGCTATATCCTCCGTGCTTATTAAAGAGCAGACTGTAGGATCACAGAGCATTGTGAATAGTTAGGATGCTGCTAGAGGCAAACTAAAGCGGGAAGAACGAAATGATTGGCATCTTTGTACATGCTGGTGTGATGTCCCAATCAATCCGATGGGGCTCTTGTCTCTAGGAGGGTCTGGGGTTATGAGCCTTTTATGAAAAGCATCACTTTTCTGGGGCTCTCAATTCCCCTTCCATTTCTAGAATATTGGGACACTTTATCGTTCAGGATGGGCAGACTGGTTTGCATGAGACAAATGTCTCCCCTCATCCTGAACCTTCACCCCAGCTTGAACTGAACCTAAACTAAGCGCACCTCTTTTGGAGCTTGGAAGCAGGAACCCCCCTTTCTAGCCTGCAGAGTGACTGCAGTGTCACTCAGTAGTTGCTACTACATTCCTAATCCCCAACCCCACATGCTCAGGAGGGGAAGCACAGGAGGATCTCTGTAGCAGCAGATCCTTTCACCCAGGCCTGCCTCTGCCCTGCCCCAGCAAGCAGGGAGCTGCTCGCTGAGGTGAGCCTCACACTGTGGTTGGTGATCCTTGCCATTGCAATCCAACCTTGGAGCTAAGAAGAACCATTCTGCTGCCACGTGGTCCTCTATATCCATGCAGGTGGGGCCAGGATTTCCTTCATAAGCTTGTAACACTGCCTTCATTTACAGAAGGAAAGCTCTCTGAACCGAAGATCCCTTGGCCAGGCTCTGGAGTTCGCAATGTGTTTTTCTGTTTTTAACTGTTTCATTACATAATATCGGCCGACCCCTTGGAAAATGAAAAACCACATCAGTGTATTTTCCAGATTGGGCATTTCCTGTTCTAGTGATGGCACAATTAGAATAGCTGCACAAATAACTGACATGATGATTTTACTGCATTGCGCCATGCTTTGAGCTGGCCCTCTGCAGGATATCTGCAGGATATGGAATGAGCCCTGGGTTCTCTGTCATGTTAAACCGTTCACTTACTGCAAGAATTTGCCTTCTCCTGCCAACGTTATCATATTGTTTAATGAACTCCATTGCTCCAACATGCTGTCCAGTAGAGCTAAGATACCACATTACCTTGTGTAGTAAGAGGAGGCCCTGAGAGATAAACCTTGGTATCAGAGGCCTGGTATGAGGCCTAAGGCCTGAACTAAAGTAATGGTCAAGACTTTGCTAACATAAAGCAAAGTTAAGCTGTGAGCCAGAGGCAGGCCCTGCTCACAGAAGCTGGCAAGGAAAGGGCTGATGCTGCAAAAAGATACATACCTAAAAAGTACTGAACACTAGATATTAAAACACTCCTATACTGGAACATTCCACAGATAACATGGAACAGGCCGACCCATCCCAATGACAGGGGCAAAAGGGTAAAATGATGGATAGATCGAACCAACATGTACAAGGTGAGAGGCGGCACCTTACTACGTAGAAGGGTTGTACCTTGCTGCGTAGAGGGGCTGCACCTCAATACGTCAGGAGTGATGTGTAACTTGTTTGTACCTGTGTATAAAAATGTATCCCTGGGGTGGTGTCTTTGTCCGGCCACGGGGGCAGTGGAAAGTCCCGCCACTGAGCCGGGTCCTTGCCAAGAGGCACTTTCTCGTAGTATGCCCTGAGTTAGGCTCAGAAACCTACAGGGAATTGCAATTGTGTCCGAGATCGCAATAAACCTAGTCCGAAGTGACTTTGCACCTTACTAGACTCTGTGGTTATTGGGGGTTCTCGTCGGGTTTGCTGTGTCAGCTATCTGCAGAGCTGGGACCGCACACAGAGGGAACACACGCACGCAGCCGAGTGATATCAACACAGGAGAAAGCAGAGCACCACACCGGTAGCATCTGACAACACCTTGTTAGCCTTGTTTACCCACATTTGCTTCCACGTGGTAGAAAAGGGCAAGGAAGTTCATTGGCAGCCAGCCTGCTTCATCTGTTGAGTCCATTTCAGAGCATCACACAAATCCACTTCAAGTTATTCCCTTCCTGATCCTAGTCAAGTGACTCAACTGAGCCCTCTGCCTGTCTGAAGCTAATCTAACCCATTTCACTGTTCACAGCTACAGAGCGGGGACGTCGGGAAGCATCGGTGTGTATGAGAGATGGGTGAGTAATTTGAAATGAATTGGCGACATAGAATTGCCCTGTTCAATGACTGGGTCTCATTCCAGTGCTTCCTTTTGATCTGTCTTCTAGACAGGAGACACTGATAAAAACAGCACACAGACACTATACTCTATCCCTCCCTAGCTCTGGATCCATTTCAGGATCCTCTTCTTGATTCTTCCCTCTCTGGGGACTGCACCTTGACATGGTGGGAAGGCTTGTGTCTTCCAGTGACCTATGCCAGCAGGACCACCCAAGTTGGACAGGTCAGAGGATGGGGATCAGAAGAAATGCAGTGCACTGGTCCTCCAGTGTGGGTGTTAAGCGAGAGGCCAAAATCCTATCCTCGCAAAAGAGTTGTTATAGAAACACAACTTGGTAGCTATTCTGGCAAACAGCATGATAGACAAGGATGGCAGAATCTTATTTATTCTGTAAGCAACATCTGATAGCACAGGAACTCAATCTCTTTTGCTTAGCAAAGAGAAGGTTAAGGGGTGACTTGATCACAGGACTTGATTAAGTACCTACACGGGGAAAATATTTAATAATAGACTCTTTAATCTAGCAGTCAAAGGTCTACCATGATCCAATGGCTGGAATGAGACAAATTCAGATTGGAAAAAAGGGCATAAAATTTTAACAGGGAGGGTAATTAACCATTGGAACAACTTACCAAGGGTCATGGTGGATTGTCTGTTACTGACGATTTTAAAATCAAGATTGAATGTTTTTCTAAAAGATCTGCTCTGAGAATTATTTTGGAGGCAGTTCTATGGCCTGTGTTATACAGGAAGTCAGCCTAGATTATCACAATGGTCCCTTTCTGCCTTGGAATCTATAAGAAAGATTCAGATTCCCTGTTCTTATCCTTGTAGCCATTATCTGATCTGTCTACCACACCCATCACCATAGCATTTGAGTAGCAAACTTCAAAGTTTATTAAAAAAATAGCCGTGTCTCCTTCCCTCTTCTCTATTGGCAGGAATGATAGGCTAACACTTGGCTACCTTACGCAACAGCTGTGTTTGGCACAAGGATGTGGAATCTGCTGGAGCCCAGGTGGGAGCTGAGGCCAGAGTGTCTCCAGACAGAGCTGGGCAAAATTTTTTGTCTGTAACTTTTCAGCAAAAAATTAAGCTGAGGGGAGACTAAAATGGTTTGCAAATTCATGCCTGTTTCTTCAAATTGCTCATTTAGAAAACAAACAAAAATATACCCTCCCCCCCGGAATTGAAATATTTCCTTTTAACATGTTCACAATGGTTGGGCACCTAGCCTGATTAGGTGCTGTTGAAAATCCCACTACTTGCCAATCTGTATTGTTAGATGACTAAATACCTTTGACAAGCTGGTCCTAGGAGCAAAAGACCCATTGATTTTCAGTGACACTTGTGCTCCTCCTAAAACACTTAGGTGCCTCTGAATCTCTCTCCCATGGTCACTGACCTGCTTTTGCTGTAGTCCCGATCAGATTCCTCCCAAACTAACTATAGGAATGTTTTATAACAGCTCCTGTGGAGAAGAGTCTGTAACTATATACAAGACACAACAAATCCCAGCAGTCCACGCTCAGTGTTATTCTGAAGTTAATGAACCCTGTGTGTATGAGGGAGGGAGAGATGGAGTGGGCCAAATAGATAGTGTTCTTGGGAAACATGAGAAATACCTGAAAGCAACAACTCTGACCAGGATGAACAGGAAAGGGCTATTATTTTTTATGTTATGATTTGGTGGTATTGAATCCCCAAGAAAATTGGGTTAGGAAGGCCATGTCACTGTCTGGAGAGCACCTACCACATGATACACTAACTAACATGATAGTCATGTCATCTCCAATTATGAGTTGTTCTTCTCTTATAAGCTACACAGACTTGCAAATGGTCAGTTACTATATGGGAAATCCCTTAAGGAAACAGCAACCATGGAGAAAATGGAGATGATGATTGTGAAAGGCTAGGTTGATGTTAGCAGAGTCACTGCTTGATGCAGTCCTTTAGCTCAAGCAGTAGAAGCATGTACTTTTAGATCTGGACATCTGAGATTTGGTCCCCCCAGATGTTCCATTTGGAGCATTGTTATAGATGTGTGACTTTGTTATGGTTGTTAGGCTTTTACATTCTTATTTAAAGTGTTTCTCGTGAACTAGTGCTCTGCACGATCAGATTGCTTGAATCTTCGCTCAGCATTCCATTCAGATTATAATACACAACAGTTCATACCCTGCTGGGTCCTATTACACAATTATGAAATTGCTTGAGAACTCTGGAGCTTTCTGGTTGGCTGTGAATGATTTCAGACCTGTCAGCAACCCCTGTTTCTGTGTGTGTTTGTGTACAGGGGCCAATTGCTCAGTCTAGTTGGCTAAAGACACTTGCCTTCTGTTTCATGCATTGTAACACATTTTATACCCCAAAGTCCCTAAAAATGCATCATTTGATGTGCTTTACTGCTATGAATCATGGACTGGATATGCATATATATTGGCATGTTTCAGAACCCTCCATGGCTTCACAAGTTCTCTCTCCAAAGCACACATAAGGGCTAGGAGAAATGCTAGGGCATGACAGCCAGAAAGGAATTACAATCAGAGGGCAAAATTAGTCTCTCAGACCCATTCTGCTCTCCTGACCTGTGTAGAACTCCCAGTGACATTTCTGTGTATGTGGTGGGAACAAATATTGGAACTGCAATTCAATGCAATGTGGTCCAATACAACGCTATTCTGTACAACATCTTTCACACAAGTAGAATCCCAAAGCATTTAAGTTAAATCCAACAAGCATAATAAACAACCTGCTTATGATTTTTGCTTTGCTCTCTAATGACTATATGAAAGTGGGCAAAACTTGGAAGCAGTAGCAATATTATATGGAGCTATGATTCAGTTTTCTGTGTACTGCCACTTTAAATGCTGCTTTGGGGGCAGGCATTTTTCAAAGATGGAAGATCTTACAGATTGAGTGACATGGTCTATTTCCTCTTTGATGGAGATTTTATATTTACTTGAAATAAAACCCACCAGGAATAAAAGTACATGTTTTGCTTTCTATCTATGAGGCAAACTATCAGTATCTTCAACAAAAACAAAATAACCACAGATAGAAAAAGAATGAGTGACTGAAGAAAAGACAAGGCAAGACAACATGGTAAAAAAGATCTTGGTTAGTGAAATTGACATTTGTGTCAATAAAGATTAGAGTCCTCCATAAGAAATATGCTAGAAGAGTCTAAAAACAAAATGCATTCGCCAACTGGTTGTGTTTGGATCTCATTCTCCAGTTTGTGCATCTTTAATAAGTTCAATGCTGTTTACACTAACTCATCCAAGAATTGAAGCAAGGTCCTTTTTTAAATTAAAAATAATATTACGTATGCTATTTTGGCTGGCTAAATTAAGCTCATGTTCTTTGAACCTTTCCGTACTAACTCCTAGTGACTGCACTGGGCACCTACTGGTCAGCGTACAGCTAATCAACTGCAGACACATTCTCTTCTCATAAAACAATCACTTTTGATTCCAGGAGATGTTAATGCCAATGTCAGCTTCATGGAACTCTTTGTACCACCCAAAAAACAACTGGAGGTTATTCTGAGGCTCATAGTCTGATACCAAACTGCACCACCAGGGCTTTGGTTATGGAAACAGCTGTTAAAATCAGACCATTGACATTCTCTAAGGACATACTGAGTGCATTGTAAATCTGTATATGAGACTTCCCTTGGTGTTCAGTGCAATAGTTTGTACCCTACTCCATTAAAAGGAGGAAATGTGACTTAGGGGGTAGCACAAAGGACTAGGAGTTGCATATCCTAGGTTGTTTCCCAGCTTTGTCATTGACTTGCATCTTGCTCCTGAAACTCCTGGTATGGTGAAAGACCAGACAAATATGAGGAGAATCTACACATGGTCATAAGTCATATTATGGAATAGCAGTTGTGAATCTCCAGGCCCTTGCTGGCCTTCTTTACTCACAGCAGTGTGCAATAAAATCAATGTGAAATCAAAGCAGAAGATGGGTGTGTCTGAAGTTGCACAGACTTATGTGTGGAGACAAGCTCAGTCTTCATGCTAACAAGATGCTTAGTTAAGAGATCTCTTTTTAGGCCTCACTCCTCTATTATTAGGTGGAGGTAACATGGCAGTTCCACAGTGCTTCCATTGATGAAAGACAGGGTTTCTCCCAATGCTCCCTGCTCATCCTTATGCTTATATGTGCAACATTTTTTGTCGTGTGCCCCTGGGCAAGTCACATGACCTCAGCTCACCCATTGTGAAATGGGCATCATAATACTTCTCTCTTGGGGTGCTGGGAGGCTTAATTCATATTTATAAAGTGCGTTGAGATCCTCCAATGAAAGGTGCTACAAAAGTGCAAAATATTCCCATTGTCTTTCAGGGAGGACTACTCCAATGCGACCTTTGAGCCCTGGGGGAGATGGCTACCAACTGACAATTCCAAAATTCTCTCCTCTGTTTCCTAAGGCCTGAGAGGTGCAGGCCCTTAACTTGTGACAACTTTTCCACCCACACTCTCTCCACACTAAGTTTATTTCTTTGACATTTCCCACCAGTGCCACCACTCTTTTGGTTCCAGTGATGGGAGCTATGGTGGGACCGATAATGTAGACAAGGCATTGGGATCCACCAACGTTTTAGTCACTGTGTTAATTGAGAGGCACTAGGATCTAGTGGCTAGGGCGCCAGCTGGGGAGTCAAGAAGCTTGAGTACTATTTCCAGGGATGCATCTGACTGGCTGTGTGATTTTTGATAAGTCACTTCAACCCTCTGTTTCCTTTCTTACCCTTTGGTTGTCTCGCTTAGTTAGATTGTCCGCTCTTCAGCACAGGGACGGTCTCTCACACTGTGGTAATGAACAATGGGGCCCTGATCTTGGCTGAGACAATAGTAATGCAAATCATCATAATCATATAGACCTACTCTGAGCAGGGGTTGTTTAAGCATGGTGCTTAAAATGCCCCTAGTGACTTAGGCCCAGATTCTCAAAGAGATTTAGGCATCTAACTCCCATTTAAATCAACGGGAGTTCGGCATCTAAATATGTGTGAGGATCTGGGCCCCAGAACAGTGTCTATACTAGCAGTGTCATAGCTCTGATGGGGCTCAGACAGTGGTAGCAAAGATAGGGATTATTTGGTAGGAAAGCCAAAGTGTAGCTGTTCCCAAAAGGTTTTGCTTGGGGCCAAATGTTGAAGTCCTCACTTTGTCAGATCTCTCACTGAAGTCAATGGGAAAGTGTGATGGGCTGTACCAGGCCTTCTGAGGCCCTCTGCTGGAGGCCTCGTGGTCCTACCATACCCCACCCCAGAAAAGGAGCAGTCAAGGTGGGTCCTCCAGGCCTGCTTAGAAAGGCTGCAGCCAATCAGAGTGAAGCAGGCTCAGTTAAAAGGAGCCGCAGGGGCTGAGAGGGTCAGTTGCTGGTGAGGAAGGCTGTGAGACTCTCCAGGTGAGGAGGCATGGGCAAGACCCTGCTCAAGCAGGGAACAGAGGTAAGGGTGAAGAGGAAGCGATTACATGGGAAGAGGCCCAGGGAATAGCAGCAGCAATGGAGTTAAAGGAACCAGAACATGGCTCCTATTTGTAGGGTCCCTCGGTTGGGACCCAGAGTAGTGGGAGGTCGCAGGACTCCTTACCAGCTACTGGCAGGGTGACCAAAGCCCCGAGAAGGGGATAAGTTTCATTTAGAAGCCCATGCACATGGCTGGAGTTTAAAGAGCTCAGGAATGGGGCTGAAGACCCTGCAGACACCAACAAGGGCACAGGGACAGGGGTTTGTTTGTTCATTCATATATTGCCTGGGTGTGATCTGGCCAGAGGGCTGGGCCACTGAAGACCTACGTGAGGAGGTTAGCAGCTGACTGGGAGCAGAGAGAGAGAGAGAGTGCAGGTTTGCACTCAACTGACAGGGGGCGCTCACGAGAGGTGAGTGTCTCCCGTCACAGAAACTTACCTGGGTCAAAACTAAACAAGGACTTCAGGATTGGGCTCATTTTACAGAATCAGCCTTTTTTCTCTTTGTCCCAGAATCAGCCATTTAAGAAATCTTTCTTCTTCTTCAGGTTAGACCACCAGCAGATACATTTCATCCTCTAGGTGTTTCCAGAGAATTATTGGAAAGCATCACGGCTTTGTATGGCTTTGATGCTGTTAAAATGATAGTCCCTGGCTGCCTGCATAGGGATGCAGCTAGAAAGTCTATAGAAGGTTTCAGTTCGCATTTCCAAAGAAAACATCTATTTTCTTTTTCATGAACGAGTTAGGGCTTTGGCAGCTACACCTGGATTCTATCAACTGCCAGCAGATAAGAATCGTCATAAATGTGTGTCATGACTGGTTACATTAATTAGCCAATTGAAATCTGAAAATAAGAGATTCTAGTCTTGTTACATCTAAATCTCCGTTTCAGAATTTCCACTGGATGTGTCGCTTTTGATAATCTGCCATACCACTAGTATGGAGAGGTATTTATCTTGCAAAGCTATTTCATGTATTTATTAACTCATTGTGTTTACTTATTTAAATATTCTCTGCAGATGAGACATATGGCAAACGCTGGCAGGCTTAGCCTCAGCTGCTTCTAAGATCCAGATGCTAATATCATTTCATAACTTGGCTTGTGCAGCTCAGATCTATCCCAAAAAGATTCTGTTTTGAATTACCATTATATTTGATATTAATACTAAGCATACTCACAGCTGTCCTGAATTGCTATTTCCACCCTCCGTGGGATTCAGCTCTCAGACAGAGGACATAACACTCTTGTATGTCTGCCTCTCTCAAGTTTTTAGATCTATCCAGGGCTCAGAATGTATTGTCTACGATGGAGTGGATGTGCTAATTGCTTGCGCATTACTCTCGAGTTTTAAGCTTGACAACTTTTCCAAGGCCTGATTTGAAAAGTTTTTCCATGAGAATCATAACGACCTTGGCTGGTGCATTTTCAGAATGGATTGGGCTGGCTTTTCAAAGGAGCTGGATTTTTAAAGGGATTTAGTCACCTAATGATCAGATAGGCACCTACTAGGATTGCCCAAAGCGCCCCACTGAAGTCAGCTAGTTGCCTATCTGCACCTAAATACCATTACAAATCTAGTCCTAGCTGCCCCTCAATGGGAGTCAGGTGAGGTCTCCCCACCCAAGCTGGCTGATGAGCATAAAGGCTAAAGAGGTCACGTACTTGGAGTCTCGGTGAGTTTTGCTCCTTTAAATGGAATCTCTGCCTGCCTACAGGGGTGTTAAAGGGCTTGCAATCTGGGAAGGAACAAAGCCTGCAAAGGGCTAATACCAGTGCCCCAGCACCTGAGGTGCAATAAACAGGCCCCAGTCAGAAGGAATGACACTTTGGACAGTTTTATTTTCCTTTCCCCAGAGAGTTGGGGCTGTTGGGATGAGGAAAGGAGGCAAAGGATCTGATTCCTTGTGCACTCAGGCTGTCTTCCACACTCACGTGCTAAAAGACTAATCTGATTTTTGTTCAGTGACAAAACACTCCTATCTTATCATCTTTATTGCACAAAACAGTAGGCAAAATCTGGAGCTCCTTACTTGGTTTTTGCTCCACAAATTCCCATTGAAGCCTATGGGTGTTTGCCTGAGTAAACACAACAAGGAATTCAGGATTGGTTCAATGAAGTTAGGACAAAGGTTAAAGGACATCTGGGTCACTTTCAGATTTTTGGCTGCCTGTGACATATGGCACCAAATCCATCCCCAGCACAAGCCCATTAAAATCAGTGGCATTGTCCCAGGCATGAATTTGGCCCCTGGTTATGAAATGTTCCAGGCAGAATCAGATCTGAGATGCACCTCGTCTGGGTGTTTTCCAAGGTACACGGCAATGCATGCTGAGATCCTGCTCCCCTCCCTCCATCTTCTGCTTTCTCCTCTAAGAGGACTTGAGTTTACTTAATCTCAGATTTCTTGTTGAAAACCGGCTAACTGAACACGAATGCCTTTGAACTCCTGAAGTATCACTACTGCTTATAATAAGGCTGGGTATCAGGAGACAGACACATCTGTACCTATTGCAAACATCTGCATGTTGCAGCTTAAGAGGCAGCTAAATGCCTTCATGTTTCCTAGGCACTTCATAATGGCATTTGGAAACAAGACAAAGGCAGCTTACAATCAGCAAACCCAGCAAACCTGGCATTGGCAGGGCAAAGCTTAGTATAAAAGTATTTCCAAGCCAGACAACAATCAGCTGGAAGAGACTTGGAATATGTTAGAAAGTGGATAGCCAGGAAACCCTTTCCATGAAGTGCAGAAAGGATTTAGTTGCTGAGTGCTGCAAAGATGCATACATTTTCCTAAAAAAATATTCTCGGTGCCAGCATGAAGACTCAGTGCATTGTCAAAACAAGCCAAAACATGTATTAAAACCAATTGCTTTGGTTTGTGAGGCTACTTTATTTATGGTGCCATTAAGCCAATGTGTATTTGAGTTTAGAAGAGCAGTTCCAGACAAACCTTAGGTGGCTGGGAATGAATGTGATCTGAGCCTATACATGTCATGATTTGACCATGGCCGTCTTTTTGAGGTACCAAGAATTCAGCTGTGCTGCATCTTACATACATCCAGGGGTAGGTCAGATCCTGGCTATTCCTCCTGTGACAGTATGCAGTTTTGTGATATTACTGTGCAAAATAAATGTAATAGAATTACAAGAGGTGCTTTCAAGAGCCCTATACGTAACTAATCCATGTCTAATTTTTCTTCTTTTAATCCTGACTTCATCAGGCTGAATTTCAGAAATCAGAAATGAATTTTGAATGCATCTGAATTGTGAAACTGTCCTCAGTTATAGCAATGCCGATCACGAGTTATTTCACCGCTGTCAATGGAGTTGAGTCGGGGTAAGTGAAACTGGAATCAAGCCTGGTGTGTCTCTGGTGGCTACACTAATAAAAGTTATACAGCTAACCCATCAAATTTAAAAACAAAACAAACCCTCTCAAACGTTTATGCGAATCCAAAATTGCAAAATTTCATCTATGTTTGAATTTTGGCTCTGCTCTAGTAATCTGAGGCAAAAAAAGATTAAACCACCAACTCCAAGCATTAAAGAGTCAGGTCCCCAAAATCTTGAGACTGGCTTAAAAACCATGAGATTTTTCAATATAATAGAATTATTTTTATTTGCTTTCTGGATTTTGCTCTCAGGACAGATTTTCAAACTTTTCTCCACAATCACGAGGGCTAGAAACTTTTTTTTTTTTTAAATGAAAACTGAGATTCTCCTGAAAGCCCCTAGATTCCTGGAGCTCTGGGGCTTAATGAAAAACTCCAAATACTTGTGGAAAAACTCGTGATGAAATCAGGAGAGTAGAAACACTGGAGCTGGTAATAGAACAGAGGAGTCCGAACTTTCAGGCTGCACAATAACTACTAGAGAAGAATTCCTCCCATGCAGGCCTTCCAAGGTGGAAGTGAAGATCCATTCCATACCCTTCAATTTTTCCACACCTTTTAAATTACAATTCAGTATTGTGACATCACATTGCTAGTATTTGCTACCTAGTAGATCATCTGGCCAGATTCTGGTCTCAGTTACTGCAGTATAATTCCTGAGTAACTCCAGTGATGTGTAGTAGATCTCAATCTGGCCCTCTGTTTAATAGCACACATGTTTGTGTGCCTAAAATAACAACTCTCATTAAAAATACTCCAGTATTCTAGATTCATTGCTCAGAACACTGCGGTAACATTCATGTAAAATATAAAGTATTTTTGACTATTACTCTGGAATATTCCAGTGTCTATTTATGCAGGGTGTACTGCAAGCAAGTAACTTTATTTTAACTGTTTATTTGCATTTTTTTAGGAACAGGTAAGCACACAGGTAAATATACAGGTAAAGTACAAAGGCCAACATTTTAAAAAGTGACTAGTGAATTTCTGTCCCCAACATGAGACACCTTAGAGGGGAAGTGTTGACTATCCACTCTCTGGAAATGGGCCGTCTCAAGCTAAGCCCCCAAAAAGAGAGGGACCCAAGCTCACCAGTCACTGCTGAAAATCTTGGCCACAGACTCGAGATAAGGTGGTGTTATGTGTGCAGGTAAAAACATCCCTCAGCATCCTTCTTTTATAGTATTAGTAGCCACATCGCCAGGAATGTGTCCTATGTAAGTGCCTTGAAGAGAAGAATTTAGTCTCCTGTCAATGAGTGAAGTTCTAGCTATAGGTCAGTGTCTTCACAGACAGAGGGAAAAAGCAGCAGCAGCAGCCTGTGGAAACTGCTTCTGAAAAAGAAACAACATGGCAAATGTTGTGGGTGTTTCAAATGTAGCAACAAATGTGTGTATTAGAGATCTGCTAGCAATCTAATATCCCTGATTAAGCAGAGGGAGAGCCTCGGCTCAGACTCACTCTACCTATTCCTCTCTCACATCCTTTTGTCACCCCAGACACAGCAAAAATGCAAATCCCAAAGCACCCACATGGGGAAGAGATGTCTGATAGCAGAGGGCTCTTTAATAGAAAAAGGCTAGTGCGATCCAGTTGTTGGAACAACAAATTCAGACTAGAAATAAGGCACACGTTTTTAACAGGGAGAGTAATTAACAATTGGAACAACTTACCTAGGAACTTGGTGGATTCTCCACCACTTGAAATCTGTAAATTGAGACTAGATGTCTTTTTAAAAGATATAGTTCAGATAGATGTTATGGACTTGATGCAAAAATTAGTGGGTGAGATTCTCAGGCCCGTGTTGTACTGGAGGTCAGACTAGATGATCATAACCTTAAAATCTGAGTCTAGGAAAATGGGAAATCAGCACAGCGGTTCAATTGTCGGGGCAGAGCTGTGCACTTGCTTTATGTTCCACGTGGACAGTTGGTTTTGCCTGATGAATGTGGGGAACCCAGACTTCTGACAAGAGGTCACTTCAGGCTCTGAAATTACTGAAGCACTGCCAGGCAACACAAATGGGCACTTAATTTTGTTTGAAAAGGTTCGCACAACAGAGCCACAAAAATCGTGGGGTTTCTCATGTTCTGTGCAAGTCACACATGAGCCTTGATTCTCACCACACAGTTGCGGAGTGCTGCACTTTGCAGGGCAAGCTACAATGTGATGAGCAGGTTTAGACACACAGAGGAACCCAGACTTGTATTAATGAATATGTAATTAGCTGGGCACCAGTAACTCCTTTGTAGTAACAGGAAGGAAGCCAAATAGGTCATCCTCCAGCTAAATGTCTCATCAACATGATGAGGATCATGCTTAAGTCCCTGTCACAGACATGCCCATTCTCTGCTGTACCTGTCCATTTTTACCCTGGCCATTTTTGAGTTGGAAAGTGGGTGTGCAAGGGGCTTCAATGCTTTTTCATTGAAACTGTTCAGGGGAAAGGCTTCCCTGAGTCTCCCAATTAAAATTGTCAAAACGTCCCGTTTGCCACCGTGCCTCCGCTGCTATTTTGAGCCATGCTAGTGTGGGTAAAGGCTAGGCCGGTATGTCCATCCATGATGCAATCACACCTCAGACTGGAGCGTAGACGTACTCTTAGGTTCTATCCCTGATCTTGCTGCTGTGACATTCCAGGTGGGCCTGGTATGCATCCTCATGACCAGCCATGCAACTGTAAGTGGCTATGGCTTTGTTACAGCACTTACCTCCCTGACAGGGCTGTCATGAGGCCCAGATGAAAAGTGGCACAGAAGCAGCATTATTAAAAATTAAGACTTCCCGACTCCTCTAATTGCAATGGTCTCCCTGATGTGGTGTGCTGTTATCACCTGCTCTCGCCAGCGATTGCTTATGTACATTCAGATGCAACCCTATCTATTTGAAAGGAAAGAGGGACGCACAGCAGGCCCCAGATTCCCAGGATCCAAGCAAAGCTCAAATTCGGCCCACCGTCAATAAAGCTTTATTCTCAGCATCTGAGCCTGAATGAGAGCTCCTAGTCTAAGCATCAAACTCTTGGCAGTATCTTACGAGTTTGTTGTATTTGGATTCAAGATTCCCCTTGACCCCAGAAGTCACAGTAAAATGCTAAAAGTGTTTTCTTTACTTGCTAAAGAAAACACACAAGACTTTATTTAGTTATTCGGAGTTCCTCAGCCACTCATCAGTCACTTCATGACTGCTCGAGATTGTATCTGTGCTGTTGTCTCTTTGCTGGGGTCACCCTTCAGAGGAGGAAGAATGGCTGCTACATTTCATTGTCCTCAAAAGAGGAGAAGGAAAAAAAAATTCTATTCACACTCCCAATCCAAACAACTCCACCACTTTGTGCATTCTTGAGACGCTCGATAGCCAGTGAGGCTTCACTGAAAAGAGCACGGAGCTTTAATTCCTACTAACGTGCTGGCCATTTCTTCAAAGAAGATTTTCTTCAGCAGATTTATGGGCCTCCATTTATATGCAAGCCTAGAATACATGCTCTGGGAAGAGATCTCTCCTGGGCCAAGCCATGATGTAGAGTAAGGGTTTGTCCATACTTACTGGGGATCAACACTGCAGCGATTGATGCATCAGCAGTCGATTTAGACAGTCTAGTGAAGACCCGCTAAATTGACTGCAGATTGCTCTCCCATCAACTCCTGTACTCCACCAGAATAGGAAGAGTAAGGGGAGTCGATGGGAGAGTGTCTCCTGTTGATATAGCGTAGTGTGGACCCTGCGGTAAGTAGATCTAAGCTACATCAACTTGAGTTACACTATTAACGTAACTCAAATTGCGTAGCTTAGATCGGCTTCTCCCTGCAGTGTAGACAAGGCCTAAGTCTCATGGGATGTCCTGTATTTTCACTGCCCAATCTGTAGTGAGGAAAAAAAAATCCTGAATTGGGAATGGGCCTGATCCTGGGAGTCTCTGAGCACTCACAGCTCCCGCGGAACCTGTCCACACAGAGTAAAAAGGTACTTTATTCAATCATGTCAGTTTAGCATGATTGGAAAGCCCCTTTATTACCCATAACACTTTGCTGTAGGCTCCCATGTAGGCTATAACGTGACCAGTTAACATGGCTGAAAAAGTGTTAGCTGATGTCCACCATCAGGGAGAATGGGGCTTTCCACTCCTGAGTTAACTCAATGGCTCCCCTATGTATGAGGGGCCACGCTGACCATTGACTTCCTAAGGAGTTGTGGGTGTTCTGCCTGCCTCTGGAACAAGTCAGGAGGAGCAGGCTCGGCCCCTATCATTCCTTCCTTAGGTTTGTTGCAGTCACTTGTTGGATTTTGTTTCAAATTATATATTTAAAATATGATATTATTTTAAATATAATTGTATTCAAATTATGCAAGCTCTTTGGAGCATGAACCAGTCCCAACTGGGGATCTTTGGGTACTACTTTAATAATAAATAATAATAATTAACAGACAAATCTCCCTTTACTGATTTTGGATTATGAATTTTTTCTTAGAGCAAAACGTACTTTTAAGATCACCTTCAGTCTACATTTTGGTAGGTATAAATGATCACTGGCTTTAATGTCGGGATTCATCATTCTGATCTATTGCTTTTAATCTGTAGTTCTCAAAGCACTTTACAAGGGTAAGTATCTTTATACCCATTTCACAGCTGAAGCAGTTGAAGCACATGAAGTTTATGAAGTACATGAAAAAGATTTGGGGGTTTGTGATGGGATGTTCACCCCACAGTTGCCCTGGAAGGGCTGAGGTAGACTGAGACGGGGGCTAATTAACGAAATAGGCCACAGCTCAGGGAAATCGGGTGGCTAACTAATCCCCGGACTGAATGAGGAAGCCCAGCTGAGGAGGAACAAGCTTGGTTGGAGTTATAAAGGCAGGAAATTGGCAGCCGAAAGGTGCTGCTGGGAAAGTCTGCAGTCACTCCCTGGCAGAAGGGAGGTGTGTTTGGGCTGGCAAACTTGGGGAGATAGGAAGGTAGGACAGGGCTCAGGGAAAGGCAGTAAGGTCTACAAGGGAACAGATCTTGACTGCTGGCTAGAGGGTTCCTGAGCCAGAACCTGGAGTAGAGAGGAGGGCTGTGTTCCCCTGCCAGCCACTGAAGGAATGGTGCTATGAGGCAGTGAAACCCTTTGGTACCCCAGAAGGGGAAAACACATGTAGGGACCTGCCCACAGGGCTGAGTCAGAGAGAGGCAGCAGCAGCTTGTGGATTGAAGGAGGGGCTCTAGACCCAGAGAGAGAGGCGGAGAGATGGCGTGCAACAGTAGGAAGAGGCGTCAACCTCGGGAGCTATTCCCCAGAACGACCAGGAGGAGGCGCCATCCTGGTGGTGCGTGGAGCACTCCATCACAGGGTTATGATGGATAATCAGCTGAATAGTGTGACGCTATGGCCAGAAGAGCTAATGTGATCCTGGGATGCATAAACTGGAGAATCTCGAAGTGGAGAGGTTATTTTACCTCTATATTTAGCACTGTTGCCCACAGTTCAAGAAGGCTGTTGATAAATTGGAGAGGGCTCAGAGAAGAGCCACAAGAATGATTAGAGGATTAGAAAACATACCTTATAGTGATAGACTCAAAGAGCTCAATCTATTTAGTTTAACAAAGAGAAGCTTACGGGCAGATTGATCACAGTCTAGAAGTATCTAAATGGGGAACAATTATGCAATAATGGGCTCTTCAATCTAGCAGAGGAAGATATAATGTGATCCAATGGCTAGACAAATTTAGACTGGAAATAAGGAGTAAATTTTTAACAGTGAGAGTAATTAACCGTTGGAACAATTTACCCAGGGTCGTGGTGCATTCTCCATCATGGACAATTTTGAAATCAAGTTTGGAATTTTTTTTACTAAAAGATCTGCTCAAAGAATTATTGTGGGGAAGTTCTCAGGCCTGTCTGATGCAGGAGGTCAGACTAGATGATCATAATGGTCTTGTCTGGACTTCGAAGCTCTGAATACGTCAGTGGGGACAGTGAGAATTAGAACGCAGGAATCTCAGCTGGGTGATGCTAGTGCATCAAAGGACCCCTGGTGCATGCATTTATGACCCTGTCAAAACAGTCCCCATTGCATCTCCAGCTGTAAGTATGGTCTATTCCTGGCCATGTTGGTGTTGCACTGGTTGCTGCATGAATGAAGAGAGGAGAGTAGCTCAAACCTGTAACAAGGCAACTGTTTTTTCCTCCTTTCAAAGTGAAGTTAGTGTTAATGAAATGTGCCATGTGGACAATCCTGTAGAGAAGTGGTTCTCCACTGATTAAACATTATGGGCTGCATACGCAGCCCACGATGTGTTACGTGGGCCGCAGGGGCTGGGTGGCAGGGCAGCAGCAGGTGGGGCATCCGGCTGCCCGCTCTAGACCCCGTGGGGCTGACTGGCTGCCCTAGGTCTGGACCCTGGAGCTTGCGGGGCCAGGTTGCTGCCCCTGATCCCATGGGGCCAGCCGGCAGCCCTGACCCCTGCCACACGGGCTGGGCTGGCTGCCCCAGACTTGGGCTCCAGAGCGGGCTGGCTGACCCGGACCCCAGAGCTCGCGGGGCCAGCCGGGAGCCCCAGTCCCTGACTCTGCAGGGCCCGCCAGCCGTCCTGATCTGGACTCCCACCACATGGGGCAGGCAGCCCAGCTGGACCCCTCCTCACAAGGCAGCTGGGAACCTGGCAGACCCCAGGCACTTGAGCCGGCCTTTAGCACACAGCTGAGCTGGGCCACAGCTGTGTGCTAATTGGGCCGCATGTGCCCCGCGGGTTGAGAACCGCTGCTGTAGATTTAAAGTCATTTGTCCCCAGAACAGGTACGAGCTCCCCACAGCACCAATGGGCCTTCTGTGGAGCTGCATTCTCTGAGGGTCAAAGAGCATGTGACCTGCTGGCTATCTGGAACAGAACTGAGCACCACAGGCTCATTTTACAGGGGACACCCAAAAGTTCAACCACTACCTACCTAGGCCAAATTTGTACCAGGAGCTGTGTCAAAGCACCTGGCAAGCAAGTCAGGAAAGCACGTACTCCTGTAACTAAATGCCTCTGCTCACCAAAAAGTTAAGAACATGCTTAAAGTTAAGCACATGTTTAAGTGCTTGGCTGAATTGGGCCTAAGTGTTTAAAGAGCTGATCTAGTACCCACTGAAATCAAAGGAAAGATTCCAGTTAGCTTCACTGGGCATTGGCTCCAGTCCTAACACCTAGATTCACTGGGCTTGAGCAGGGAAATATTATGTACACCTCTCTTTGCTAGTGAGGCCCCATGTCCCAGGGGAGCACTGACCCCAAATGAGGGCAGGAAGAGAGTGACCCCTCTCTGTTTATACAGTACTGCTTGTATACTGTGCCTTGCACACTTCTACATTATCATTAATAACAGATGTGCATTGCAAGCATCATGATGCTTTGCAGAACGACAAACCATATACATAGAGGAATCATTTTACCCACTTTATCCACTACTAAATGCAGCCATCTCTGAGGTGGAACTGTTTACCCAAAGAGTTGGGTCAGGTGGTGAAGAAGGATATTTTAAGCCATTGAAACAATGGGAGGAATTCAAGCAGGCAGATTGTAAACTCTTTGGGGCAAGGCCTGTCTTTTTGTTTTGTGTTTGTACAGCACCTAGCACAATGGGCTTTTGGTCCATGACTAGGACTCCTGGGTGCAACTGCAGTGCAACTAGCCTGAATTTGGTGATGACATTGGAGCTAACTCTACTATTGCAAAAGTGCCTTAGGATTGTTAGTGACTAGAAGTGCCCAGGACCTAGACACTGTTTCTCATCTGAATGATGGTAGCTCCAGCTACACAATGCCACAGAAGCATGAGGGTCAATAATAATTAAGAGGGAAGAGTGCCACCTAATGAACCACCAGGAACTCTATTTTCAGCCTGTGGGGATTTTCCTTGGAGCTCTCCACTTATGGTTAATGAAAACCTCAGACCTGAATTTGGGGCAGTGGGCATTTGCTGTCCAAAGCTGGAGATAGAGCTGAATTTTACAGTTAGCTCATGAATATGCTGAATACAGCTGGAGTTGAGGAGTTTGAAATCTGGATCCAAACGCTAAGGCTTGCTCTCATCCTTACGGTTAGCAGACTCTAGGGCATTTCACCATTCATGTCACATTTGGCTGTAGATAGTAAAATGAAGGGTGTTAGTTCAAATCCCTAAATATAAGGCAGTTGAAGAGAATGCCTCAGACTCCATAGCTATTATGTGCATTGCACTAAGCAGCATCCAGTCCTGTGAACTATTTAACATCGCACACTTGGATTTTAAGTCTCTCCAGGGACTCCCTCCTCCCTCCAGTACCTCTCTGACATCATTGCCTCCTCTTCCTCCTCCACCCGCAGACTGTGCTCCTGCAGGTTTGGCCTCCTTGCTCTGTTCCCTCCTGGCAGCTCTCCACAGTTGTGGGTCATGCTCTCACTTGTGCTGCCCAGTCTTTAACTCAGTGCCCCCATCTATCTCTTTCTCTCCCTCTGCTTCTTACTGAGCCCCTGAGTCATTTCCCCTCTTCAGATCTCCCGCTAGACAACTTCCCGTTTCTATCCGTGAAGGATGCTCTCTGAACATAGACTGTGTTAAAAAGCCTCAACAGAAGGTTGGAGGGTTTCAGATGCTTTTTCTCTCTCCTATAATGATGAAGCATGGTTAGGGGGGAGGGATAGCTCAGTGGTTTGAGCATTAGTCTGCTAAACCCAGGGTTGTGTGCTCAATCCTTGAGGGGACCGCTTAGGGATCTGGGTCAAAAATCAGTACTTGGTCCTGCTAGTGAAGGCAGGGGGCTGGGCTTGATGACTTTTCAGGGTCCTTTCCAGTTCTATGAGATAGGTATATCTCCATGTATTTTTTTAACCTAAAGACCTCCTATGGATGAATTAAGCCTTACCACACAGGACGTGTTAGCCCCATTTTAGAGTGAGGAAACTGAGGCACAGTGATGTGCTCAAGGTGTGAAACGTCATTGTCCATAAGATTAAGCAAAAATTGTTGAGTCAAGATCCACTGAGTCATTGTCACCTCAGGCAAATCATGTAACCTCCCAACGTCTCGGTTCCCCAACTGTAAAATGGAGATGATAGTCCCAGATACCACCTTGTGAGAGGGAAGCTCTTTCAGAACGTTGGCTGGAAAATGCTATAGATCTGCAGGCTACGTAAATTTCACAATGGCTCGCAGGGATTCACCGTATGGCTTCAATGGGAATTATGCAGTGAAATCCTCCCACATCCTCTAGAATATCCCTGCCCCGGATTTCATGGTTCTGGTTTTGTTTTTTTAAAAGTTTATGATGTTTGGAAATTATTTACTGTTGTTGAGGATTTTAAAATGGTCATTAAAATACCCATGAACTGAAGTCATATTTATGTATGGTATATACACCATTACATCAACAATTCATATTACGGGGGAAAAACCCACTAAAAATAAAAAAGAATACTTAAAGGAAATCTGAGAATTACAGCTTTCTTGGCTGGCTTGATCTCCAGGGGACAGATTCCTTGGCAATCTCTCTAGTTTCAGCTCGCTTGCTTGCTGCTACCAGAGGTGGGCGTGTGTATGCGTGGCTCTAGATTTCAATAACTTTGTTTGCATGGCAAGGTATACAAGTGTTGCCAAAATAAATGCATTAGGTGTCTGTGCATAGCATGGGATTTCACAGTGGGACTAAAGGTCGATGTGTTTTGTTTCATGGGCCAAATCCTGCTTGCCTCAGTTACACTAGTGCGTGAAGAAGGATTTGGCCCACAAGATTATTTTGCAATTGCTGTCCATGTCTGATTCAAAGTGGCTGGCTGCCACGTATTGTGAGGCTATTTCTGCTGCCTTTCTTCTCACCAGAAGTTCTACAATGTTTTTTCTTCCTTGCTTTTTACTGAAAAGTCTTGCTCTATGGGAACTCCCAGATGTAGCTACGTAACGGTTATACTTGGGTACTGCTCCTTTAAATTTCTAAAGGCACTTCTGCCTGCAAGGGCCAGGAAGCCATTTTGGGTCCCTCTACATTGGGATAAAAAACCTGTGGCTGGCCCACATTGGGCTTGGGCTGCAGGGCTGAAAAATTGCGTTCAGACGCCAAATGCTGGGACCCTGAAAGGCTGGAAGGACTTAAGCCCGTACATCTGCACTCAATTTTTATGCCCACAGTCTGAGCCCCACAAGCCCAAGTTAGCTGACCCGGGCCAGCCACAGCCATGCCGCAGGGCTTTTATCGCTGTGTAGACGTACCCTTTGTGTTCAGGTCAAACACTTTCCCTTAAGAATCTGAGGCCTGTTCTAAACTTGGAAGTTTTACTGGTATAACTATTTCAGTTAGGGATGTCATTTTTTTAAACAAATAGATTTATTGGTACATCCTCTGTGTGGATGCAGTTATATTGGTAAAAAGGTGCCTTATACCAGTATGACTTATTCCCTTCCCATACAGGAATAATCTATACTGGTATAAGCACATTTGTATTGGTATAACTACATCCACACTACACTACCTGAACTATAATGGCATAGTTAAAGTGGTACAACTTTTATGTATAGACAGTAAAGCTTTCAAATATAGAGCAGGCCTCAGATTTTTACAGAAAACATACACACTGTGCTGTCTCATGTGGAGTCTATATTTTTGTTCATTCTTTTGTTGTTAATCTAAAAGAGAAGACACTTTTGCTGAAAGTATCTATTTTCTCTTTGTGTAAGGGAAGCCTTAACGCTAAGGGATGTCTTTCTAAAAGTTATGCTCTAGTCCAGCCAGGAGTTATGGGCTTGATACAGGAATGATGGGGTGCTATTCTCTGGCCTATATTATGCAGGAAGTCAGACACGATAATGGTATTGCTTCCTTTGTAAAGTGCTTTGAGATAAACTGATGGAAGTGCTATAAAAGAGCTAGGCATTAGTATTATTTATTATGATCCTGTCTGGCCCTACAATCTATGAAATTATAAAATATATTTCTTTGCATTTTATAGAAGTAAAAGAGTCTCCATTTCAGTGTCCTGCTTCAACTCTTTCCTTCTTCTCTGCCTCAGGGTCCTCTTTCTTTATCCATTCTCATAAGAGCTGAATTCTATCAGCAGCTAACCTAACCCTGAGCAACTCCAGCACAGATGCTTTGTAATCAGTGGCAAACAGTCATTTCTGATGGACTTGTACAAAATATAAAAACTGCAGAAAGTGGGCAAAAAAATGAAGCAAGGGTAAGAGAAATGGGGCTCCAGGTAAAGCATAGGCTTCTTTTCTAGTTAGAAAAACATTTTTTAACAAGCTGAATCAATCTTTGTGCAAAAAAACCCATCGTAGGCCAAATTCATCCCTGGGTCTCTTGACTTTATTGTATTTACATTAGGATACATTTTGCCCAGGGGATTTAAGAGCAGGTTAACCCAACACCTGTCAGGGATGGTCTAAATAATACTTAGTCCTGCCATGAGTGCAGGTGACTGGACTAGATGACCTCTTGAGGTCCCTTCCAGTCCTATGATTGCAGGAGGAAACTCAAACTAGTTTTGCAGTCCTCCCAAAATAGTATGAGAGTTTTGCCACACCTCATACTCCATGAGGTTTGCCCTTCCCTGTCTATTTCTGAATCTGCCTTAAGCTGAACAATATACCATAGAGAAACTCACATCAAATAATTCCTAACAAATGGGAACATACCTTTGCTTCCCAGCTATATGACCAGGCATGCTATCTTTTCAGCTTGGGACTCTACAGTACTAGGATGTCATTAAAGGAAAGGACTGTTCTAATGTCACTTAGTCTCAGGAGTCTCAGTGAGAGCCATTGTATGCTTCCTTACACACTTAAGACAAAATTCTTCTTCACCAGCTGCACCTCTATTGCATATGACAACCTTGCCATCAGTGGATGTGTTGCATGCAGAACGTGTTAGTGTAATAGCTGTGAAATGCCCAGCACAGTTGAGCTATAAAATATTAACCTGCACATTGATAATCCAGAGAAAAAGCGATGAAGATGCAAAAAGAACTGAGATAGAAAAGGGTTAACCATTTAACTGGTCAAGTTAAACAAAACCTATCTGTGCAGCTGCCTCCCCAAGGAAGTGATGGAAACCACGTAGCTTGGATCATTTAAAATCGGACTGTATGAAGTACTTGAGAATATACTGCAGGGAACTATCCTTCACTGACTGGTGGGGATGGACTTAATGACCTAATAAGCCGTTTCCATCTCTAAATCTATGAAATGATTCTATAACTTGTGCAGTATGGTTTTGCCCAGAACTCCCATGTGTGGGTTTATGAATGGAGCCAAGTTAGACCAAACTGTCTTTTTTTTTTTTTAAGTTAACTATTTAAATGGTTAACCTTCTCAGAGGCTGGCTTCCCGTAGCATATCCCGTCTTCCTACAGATGATCTTTTCATGCTTGTTTGGATGTGTGCCTGTAAATTATGTTTTAACTAATGCATCACTTCATTTTTAAGAAAAACAAGTAAAGGGAATCTACTGCTCTCTATTGCACTAAGCAAACAACGAACCTGTTCTACAAACAGAATTTGAACTAGTAAACTTCTATACCAAAGTCAGTTTCCCATTCAACCAGGCTATACTGACTCTTTGGTTACCTAGAGAAAGACATTCCCCAAATGTTCATGTATTAAATTAGCCACTAGAGGGAACCGTTAGTTTTTTATGAGTGTAGCAGAAACATGTTTGCAATGACAACATAGTTAATTTCTATAAGGGCTGCAGAGATCAAAGTTTGTTTGTTCTGGTTTTTATATCAAATGAGATATATTAGGGATGAGTGAACCAGTCTGGATAAACTCAGACTCAAGCCAACCTTTAAATTTGCTATGGCCACATTTGAAAGACACGAAGAGTTGCAGTTGGCAGATCCTGGATCTGTGAAGGCAGCACCGCCTAAACAGGAACACAACCCTAGTGGGAGGGAAACTTCAAACACTGTGTCTTTCCAGGGTGTTCTGGCCATACCATCTTCCCAGCCAGCCTTACCTGCTTTGTTGGCTGTTTTGGCCGGCGCACAATGCCAAGCTGGAGTAGGGGCTGGGAATGTCATATTTCCCTCCAGGTGGATTTTCCACCACAGGAAAATTGCAGTCTGCGGGCAGAACCCAGGTAGTGAGTCTGTCTTAAAGTTTATTGTACAGACTGCTAGATGATGGGACAACCAAGACTGACAGAGCTGATCAAAGAGATGGTTCTGTAGAACTTTAGGGCTAGGAATTCCGTTCGAGCCATGCATCCACAATAGCTGTAGGAGTTTGGGGTGCCGACCCTAGTAGTCTAGTCTGGCTACTGGAAGGTCTATCAGAGATCTAGGCCTTGTCTACATTAATAACTTAGGTTGACATAGCCACAGCTATCAGGGATGTGAAAAATCCACACTCCTGAGTGTCGGAGCTATGCTGATCTAACTCCCAATGTAGATGCAGGGCAGTCAAAAGGAGAATGTTTCTGTCAACCAACCTACCTTAACTTGGGAGGTGGGGTTCCTACAGCAATGGAAAAACCTCTTCTGTCATTGTAGGTTGGGGCTACACTACAAGTTTATGCTGGCATAGCTATAACACTGTAGCTATGCCCATATAGTTCCTGCAGTGTAGATAGACACCTAGAAACCAGCGCTAAGCAGAGAAACATTGCCAGATTTTGGTGGGTTCCCAGCTCATGGTGCTGTAGCTGGTTTAAAACAAACAAAAGGAAGTATTTTTTCACACAATGCACAGTCAACCTGTGGAACACCTTGCCAGAGGATGTTGTGAAGGCCAAGACCATAACAGGGTTAAAAAAAGAACTAGATAAATTCATGGAGGATAGGTCCATCAATGGCTATTAGGCAGGATGGGCAGGGATGGTGTCCCTAGTCTCAGTTTTGCCAGAAGCTGGGAATGGGCGACAGGTGATGGATCACGTGATGATACCTGTTCTGCTCATTCCCTCTGAAGCACCTGGTATCAGCCACTGTCGGAAGACAGGATACTGGGCTAGATGGACCTTTGGTCTGACCCAGTGTAGCTCACTGGAAGGAATGGTGAAAATAACCAAAGGGAGAAGCTTCTGCAGATGGGGGCTCAATCCAAGCAATCAAAAGCCAAGCCTCCAACCAACTGAGTAGCCTGATCCAGCTCCCATTGAAATCAGTGGGAGTTGGCTTGGGGCTCTTGTTTACACACAGAAGAGCCTTTCCAGTACTCATTTCCCTGCTACAGCATCATTTGGCCTTTCCAAGCTGCAGAACTCTAGGGGCTTTTCTTGAGTAGCTTATTCACTGACATTCTGCAAATATGGAGTTGACATTGTTTCCCCCATTATTTGCCCAGCTCTTCCTGAGAGTCAAAGGAAAAAGACTTGGCCTGGGCATGCTGCATATAGTGATTATACTATAAGGGACAAATTCTGCCCTTAGCTCAAGATCTATCTGAAGAACTTGTATGGCCTACCTTTCATAGTACCTGAGCGCTTCCCAGTTACTAACCTGTTGATCCTCATAACACCCCATTAGTGCTACTATCCTCATTGCATAGCTGGGGAACTTGAAGCACAGAGAGGCTAAATGATTTGCCCAAAGATGTCAGAGGCTGGAACAAGGAAGTGAACCTGGGCTAGTGCTGTAAGCAGAGGACTGCCTCTCTATAGAAGCTGTAGCTCACAGCCCTGAATAAGAGGGTGGTGTGTATGCTGCAACTCCCCAGGAGTAGCATCAGGAAGGAGTGTGCTTCAAAGCACCCCTGTGAGCCATATGTCCCTCTTTCTCCTCCTGGCTCTGGGGTGGCAGTAGCTGGCTTTTACTAGCAGCAAATTATGACACCCTCCATACTAGCTCAGCTGCAGTGGCCAGAAAATGGGGAATAGAGAGTGATGTGAAGGCTCCACTGCTTCCGCACTCTTCCTCACCCACCTGGTTTGAGGAGGCAGTAAGTAGGTGTGCAACATACACTTACTCCTGCTTGCCCAGCCCAAAGGTCCAGATAGTCTCATGAGGGAGGATGTGTATGTGTGTTTATGAGAGAGAGAGAAGGGGGGGAGTAATTGTTCCCTCTTGCATCCATCTAGTTCAGTGAGATCATAGCAGTGTAACTGAGGGATAGGATTTGGGCCCCAGCAATACAAAGAACATAGAAGCAGGTTTGTTGCTATGGTCCTGCAATGAGCTCCCTGGATTCAATGCAAGGATCACACAGGGCCTAATCTGCTGAAGTGAATGGGAACCATTCCACTAACTTCACCAGTCACTGGATCAAGCTCCCAGTGAGTAATGCTGGAAATTCCCAGGCTGACAGTGCTGACTTCACCACTTTCACTATTTATTTCTCCCCTGTTATTTGCTCGGCCTCGGAGATATTTTAATTTTTATCCCTCTGGGATGGTAAATAGCACTTGGTGTTTTCCTTGTCAGGGTGGCCAGCTTTTCCTCTTGGACTTTCCATTGTGTGCTGAGTGTGACCATGGCTGTTTCCGGTAGAACATGCTGGAATCTTATTTTTCCAGCCTAGCGGAGTGAAGCCCATTTCAAAGAGCAGCTGGTACAAGCAGGAGACATTTATGTAAGAATCCCTGCTCTGTGTCAGAGGTCCAGGCCCATAACCAATGCTGTTATGACTGTAGCTTCTAGGAAAATGGATATTGTAGGAAGCTCATGGATGCGAGAGTGAACCATGTAAATAACTCATTGTTTGCCATTCTCCACACAGTCCTGCCACTGCCTTTTCTCTCTGCTGTAACTCACCATCCCATACATGCAGTGCTCTGTCATGAGCAGAAAAGGGCCTGCAAAGATCCAAGAGAAAAGGAGGCTGGTAGCAGGCAAAGGGAAAACCTCAGTAATCCAACCCAAGTGCCAAACTCCACTGTCCAGCACAGCAGAGTAATGGTAATCTATCGCCCTTGACAAGAGGGTAAGTAATACACAGTGAGTCAATGTATGAAAATAAAGGGTCATACATTGTGCCACAACAGCACAACCCAATGAGTGGGGACAAAGGGAGCATCTGGGCTGGTCGGTGGATGAACCAGCCCCGGGCGTAACTTAAGACCACTGGGGGCTGCTCTAAGTTTTAGCAGCTCTGCCTGGATAGCTGTGCATGTACTATGAGGACTCCATTCCCACTACAGGCACACCTCTTACATCAATACTTGCAAGGGAGCCTGTGCAGTGCTTGTGGGGTGGGGGGTGGAATTCTCCCCTGGTTGGAGAACGGGCTTTACAGCCCTTGTATGCAGCCACAGAGGAATGGGAAATCTCTCCCCAGGTCTCCCAACTCCTAGTCTGAGGCCCTATCCACTGAGTCATGTGGCCCAAGTTCTGGCACCGTATGGTAAGCACTGTACTTACTAGCATTGAAAAAAAGTACAATGAAAAATGGCTAAGAATAAAACAGGTATTTACATAACAGAATAAATAGTTTGCCAGTCTATGCTATCTGTTATAAATTGGGGCGGGGCAGGTGGGAGAAAGGGCCTAGGAAATATGAAAATAATGATGCACCTTCCCCATCCTTTCAGAGGTTCAGGGGAGTCCAGGGATTGGAATCCACCCGGCCTGGCCAGCTAGACACACAGTGTTTGAAAGTGTCTCCTTTGAAATCACTTTCCACTCGCACTAGTAATGTGTGTGTAGGTGTTATGTCCAGGGGTTGGAACACAGTCTTGTTAAAGCTAGTGCTATGACAGGTAGGGCTGCAGCATGGCCTAGTGGGTAGGGCACTAGACAGGGAATTAGGAGACCTGAGGTCAATATCCAGCTCTCCCTATGACCTTGGGGAAGTCACCTCACTGTGCATCTGTTGCCCCATCCCACCCTTTGTCTAGTTATGCCATAAGGCCTTTGAGCCAGAGATTGTCTCTAGCTCTGGGTTTGTACAGCCCCTATCACAACAAGACCGAGACTGAGGCATCTAGCTGCTACTGTAAAACAAATAAATAATGAAGCTAGCTTTGTATTAACTCTTTCATATCCTACTCTGCATAGCAAAGAACTTTACTAGGGTTTTGGTAGGTTGAAATAAAGAAGGTAAGAACATATCCAGGAACGAGATTATAGATCCCTAGATTTTTCAGCCAGAGGGGCCCAATCTGTCCAGCTAGTCTGATCTCCTGCATAACACAGGCCACAGAACTTCACCCCAAAAATGCTGCATCAAGTTAGTAAAGTACCTCAAAAGTTTAAGCTCTATGTGATTATGGCAAGAATTTGGTCTGAAAAAAAATTTGGTTTTGATTCTAGAAACGGGCCTAGGTCACGGTGAGAGGGCAGGGAAGTTCGGATCGTTACCAAAACTTTTTCCCCACCTCTAACTCATGCTCATTTAATGATAATGAAAAAAAAAAAAAAACCCACACAGGCGTGTGAAGTTTCTCCAAAGTGAGTCATTTATAGCAGAACTTCTGCTCTCCACCAAGTGTGCACAGCAAGGGTCTCCCTGAGGAAAGCAAATTTCCCTTCACAACTTTCTAGACCTTTTAAATATTTGTTGTGATTACGGTACTAATTAAGTTCAGCTGTTGCAGGTAATATAACTCCCCACAGCTTTAAAAAAAAATGGAGGGGATGGGGGGTGGCAGAGAGAACTAGCAGGCCTTAAAGGTACACAGCTCCATTTGCTGGAAAGGCAGAGGCATCTTTTAGAAAAGACAGTTTCACCCTTTAAACATTGAAGGCTAGAGTGTGGCAATTCAGCCCAGCCCTGCCTAAGGGATGTGTGGGTGGGAGGAGGAACTGTGGAGTATGCAGAGCTATGGCACTTGCCCTGCACTATCTATTTTACACCCTTCCTTATCTGTTCCCACCCTACTTGGGGCAGCGAGGACCTTGCTGGGAGCATCTCAGTAGCAGCTCTGAGCTTCAGGGCCTTCAGTTCTGGTTGGCATTTAAGCAGGCTACACAAAGTGGGGATGCCCACACACATCTGTGCTTGGGTCAGAATCTAGCCCTTCACCGGAGCATGTGCAAGGATGGTGGCTGCTGTTTAAGGCCAAGACGTGCATTTGAAAAACACTATTTTTGTGGTATTCCTCGGACTGTGCGGCAGCTGAGCCAGGCCTGGCTTGCGACTGCCTAGAACTCACCCTTTGGGTTGTCAAAGAGCATTTCTGCTCAACTAAAAACGATTCAAAAGTCCACCCTATGTGTGTCCTCCAATGTTTTGAATTTTAACTAGTAGCCTCAGGGCTGCATATTTAAACCATGATCTCAGGGAAGCCGGTTCATTACAACGGAGCATAAACTTTGGGAGAACTCTCAGCTTGACAACAATAAATAGACATTTTGGTTCGCTGAGCACACTGAGGTCAGACGTCACCCCAGTGGTTTGAGCCAGCGTCGGTACAAAACACTTCTCACACATTCGACAATAAATGATTTAATGCTGCAGAGCTAAGTACCTCAGGACGCTTTACAATGCATGAAACCTTGCCACAACCTACTGAGGCCCTGTCAACAGGGAGAGGCTAAAGCCACATGTTTCAAACACGAGTGCCCAAAGTTACACATCTGAATTCTGAGCACCCAAAGGTCCCAGTAATGTCGATGGGAGCTGCATGTGCTCAGCACCTTTGAAATATCAGACTACTGACTGAAGTGACTTAATATGGGGAGAGGTGCCTGACTTTGGGCACCCACTTTGGCAAAGTGTGACTCAAAGCCCCATGGTGACCTAGTGTGCTACCCCAGGTAGGGCACAAATGGTGTGATGTGCTGTGCTCTGCTCTTCTCACTAGGCCAGGTCCCACTGTACGGCCTTGATTGATGGAGGAAAGTACTAAAATCGAGAGCAGTTCCAGCGGTATCTGAAATACCAGTGCAGTGACAATAATATTAAGTTTGTGTGGAAATGCAACCCCCCCCCCGCCCCCGATATAGATTAGGAAGAGAGACACTTTAAAGCTATGCACATCCTTAAGTACTTTGCTGAATCAAGGCCTCAGATCTGTTTTTCAAACACTTCAAAAACTCGGGGCTGCTCGGATGCAGGGTTTTGATTCAGTTAATAAAGAGAGAGATCATTAGTGAACTTTGGCTCTGGGTCCTGACTTCAACCTCTTCTCTACACCATGGAGCTGTTTCGATCTGGGCTTTTGGTTTCAGTCCATCTACTAGTGCAAACTGGCAGAAAAAATATCCTCCCAAACCCTATGTCTCTGTACACACATTCCCTAAGCTTCCAATACATTCCTACACTTAACCAGCACATGAAAAACTAAGGATGAGAGAACGCCTTTGTCTAATATATGAACTGACCCATCATTTTTGTCCCAGGCTTCGACAGAACCTTTTTTATGGTTTGAACAGGTCAGATTTTTTTTTGCAAGTTTGAACATCTGTGCACATCACTATTCTGGCTGGGATTGGAATCAGAGGTGGCAAAACACCCTGGGAAAAGCTATCCTTGCAATATTTCTACCTGGCAAGAAGCAAGAAATGCTGGAAATCGCCTAAGCACACCTCTTTTCTTGAATTTTCCAACCCAATTTGCAAACTCCGAAGGCTTTAGGTCAGTGGTTCCCAAACTTGTTCAGCCGCTTGTGCAGGGAAAGCCCCTGGCAGGCCGGGCCGGTTTGTTTACCTGCTGCGTCCGCAGGTTCGGCCGATCACGGCTCCCAGTGGCCGCGGTTCGCTGCTCCAGGCCAATGGGAGCTGCTGGAAGTGGCGGCCAGTACGTCCCTGAAGAATTTGAGAGTCACCCATTGAGAGAAAAAGGAAAAAAAGTAGGAAAAGGTGTGTGACAAAGCTCTGTCCTTGTCTCAGTGGGTCTTGTGCTTCCTGGCGGATTTCGCTAGCCTCAAAGGCTCACTGTGACCCTCTAGAGGCCAGGGTTACAGCCTACTCAGCCATTTTCATCATAAGCCAGCAAAGGAGGTGAGGAGAAGCAACCTTCCCTCGCACAGTCTCTGTTGTCTCCCAGTTTTAGTGATTAATCGGGAAGGGGGGGCAGCCCGGGCCCACCCTCTACTCCGGGCTCCAGCCCAGGGACCCTAATAGTAGCAGCTATGGTAGCTGACTTTTTGGAAATAGGACGTGCACAATTCCCTGGGCCACTTCCCCACAGCAGCCCCCACTTCCTTAATATCTACTTCACCCTTACCTCAGGGCCTCCTTCCTTGCTCCTGATATGGTTTGTACTACTCAGTCTCTCCAACAGCACGGCTTCCTCCAACAGCTCCTGACACATGCACCCAACTGACTAACTGGGAAGCTTTTAACTAGTTTCAACCAGCCCCTAATTGGCTTCAGGTGTCCCAATCAACCTAGCTATCTTCCCTGCCTTCTGGAAAGATCTTAATTGGCCCCAGGTGTCTTAATTGACCTGGAGCAGCTGCCATTTACTTATCCTGGTAACAGGGATTTGTTTAGCCTGGGGCTAATATATCTGTCTCCCATTACTTTTCTATAGCCATCTGGCCTTGCCCCATCACATATCCCCCCCTCTCCCCCCCGCTCAACACCATAGAGTTGGGCAACTTGGGATGCCAGGCAGTGTGCTTGTGATAGACCATCAGCATTACCATGGTGGCATCCAGCCCTGTGCTGTCTGCGGAACTGGAATGGTTGGAGGGATAAGAAGCACCTGGTGATCCTTGCATTCTTTTCCTTATTCCACTGCATCCACTGGAGGGGTGCATGGTCAGTCACAAGAGTAAATCGCTGGCCTAAGAGGTTATAACGCAGTGTCTCCCTGGCCCATTTGACAGCAAGGCATTCCCTCTCGACTACTGTGTATTTCTATTCTCTTGGGAGAAGCTTTCTGCTTAGGTAGAGGATTAGGTGTTCCTCTTCTCCCATCATTTGCGACAGAACCGCCCCCAACCCCACCTCAGAAGCGTCTGTTTGTAAAATAAATTCATTATTAAAGTCCGGGGCTATGAGTATGGGGTCATTATAGGGGGCTGTCCAAAGGTCTGTGAACGCCCCCCTCTGCTGCGTCGGTCCACTTCACCATGTCTGGACCTCGGGCCTTCACCAGGTGTGTTAGGGGACTTGCCCTAGTGCCAAAGTGGGGAATAAAATGTCAGTAGTAGCCTATCACGCCTAGGAACACACAGACCTGCTTCTTTCGGGTTGGATGGGGCCAGTTTTGAATCGCCTCTAGCTTATTCATTTGGGGCTTCACTATGCCCCTTCCTACAATATATCCCAGTACCTAGCCTCTGCTAGCCCTATGGCGCATTTAGTGGGATTATCAGCAAGGCCAGCCCGCCTTAAGGTGTGCAGTACTGCCTCAACTTTCTCCGAGTGGGTTCCCCAGTCTGGCATATGGATGACGACATCATCTAGGTATGCGGCTGCATAACTAGTATGGGGCGCAGCAGCTTATCCATGAGGCACTGGAATGTGGCCGGGGCCCAATGTAGCCCAAAAGGGAGGACGGTTTACTGGAATAGCCCCTCCAGGGTGGAGTACGCTGTCTTTTTTTTAGCTTCTTTGGTCAGGGGAATCAGCCAATACCCTTTTGTGAGATCCAGTGTAGTCAAGAATCGGGCACTACCCAGTTGGTCAACCAGTTCATCGATGTGTGGTATGGGGTATGAATCAAATTGGGATACTTCAGTCAGTCGGCGAAAGTCATTACAGAATCTCGTGGTACCATCAGGTTTAGACACTAGAATGATTGGACTGGACCACTGACTGTAAGATTCTTCAATAACCCCTAATTCTAACATTTTCTTTACTTCAGACTTGATTTCTTCTCTTTTGGCTGCTTGGATTCGGTAGGGTCTCAATGTTATCTTGGCTCCAGGGATCATGCGGATATGGTGATAGGTCTCAGTCGTCCACCCTGGTTTTGTAGAGAACACATCTCGGTTGTGATTAATCATGTCAGTTGCCTCGATCTTTTGGATCGGCGTCAAGTCGGGTGATATCCTCACCTGCTTGTGTAAATTATCCTCCTGGGGAAGGGTCTCCTGGATAACTAAGCCCCTTGATTGTGCCAAGGTTTTAGAAGATTGATGTGGTAAATTTGCTCCGGTTTCCGGCGGCCTGGCTGCTGCACCTTATAGTTCACCTCTCCCATGACTTCGATCACTTCGTAGGGTCCCTGCCACTGGGCCAACAGTTTACTTTCTGCTGTGGGACCAGTATCATCACCCGATCCCCTGGTTGGAACCGTCGAAGCTTTGCTTGATGGTTATAATGGGTTTGTTGTGTCTCCTGTGCTCTCTCCAAGTGTTCCCACACAATGAGCATAACACGGTCTATCCGATCTCTCATCTGCAGTACATGCTCGACTATGTTCCTTCCGGGATTTGGCTCCTCTTCCCAGGCTTCTCTGGCTATATCCAATATGTCCCGGGGGTGGCGCCCATATAGTAGTTTGAACGGAGAGAAACCTGTGGAGGCTTGCAGAACCTCCTGGATGGCGAACATGAGATAAGGCAATAGGGTATCCCAATCTTTCCCATCCTGGCTCACCACTTTCCTGATCATGGCCTTGAGGGTCCTATTGAAACTTTCCACAAGGCCATCTGTTTGCGGGTGGTATACAGAGGTCCGTAGGGCTTGTACATGGAGCAATGAACAGAGAGCTTTCATCAGCTTGGACACGAAAGGTGTCCCTTGATCAGTCAATATCTCCTTGGGTAGCCCAACCCGGGCAAAGATCTGTACTAGCTCCTTAGCTATTGTCTTGGAAACCGTGTTGCATAGGGGAACGGCTTCCGGGTACCGGGTTGCATAGTCCAGTACAACAAGCACATGTTAGTGGCCCCGAGCTGTCTTCTCTAGGGGCCCTACCAGATCCATGGCTATGCGTTCAAAAGGTACCTCTATTATTGGAAGAGGTATCAAAGGAGCCCACAAGTGCGGGCGAGGGCTATGTAGCTGACACTCCGGACAAGAGGTGCAGTATCGCCAGACATCTTCGTGTACTCCTGGCCAGAAGAACCTCTGCAGGATCCGTGCCTGGGTTTTCTCTATCCCTAGGTGTCCTCCAAACAGGTGACTGTGGACGAGACTCAATATGGCTTTTTGATGTTGTCGTGGCACCAGAAGTTGTTGTATCTCTTGCTCCTGTATTTGCACCACGTGGTACAGGAGATCTTTCTTCACTATAAAGTCCAGCACCCCAGACCTTCCCAACCACAGGTATCCCATCAATCTCGGCCACCTCTTTCCTGGCATTATCATATCTGGGGTCCTCCACCTGGTCCCACCCGAAAGTCTCTCTCTAACCTACCCGAGCTCCCAGGGGCTGGCTTCTGCTTCTTCCAACGGCTCGCTGCCGTCACAGCTGGGGGTGGCCTCCGGCTCACCTTCTGGGGTGGAAGTTTCTCTGTTGGCTGCTCGTGTCCATCTGCCTACTAGGGCAGTCTTCTGGCCCTGGGTCAGGATCTGGGTTCCCAAGGCCTTTGTGGCCTTCCTCTCTTTTTTTGTCTTCCGGGTCTTTCGGGGAGCTGAGAACGGATCCTGAGAAATCTCAGCGAACATTGGGGGTTGACATTCCCTCGGTGACAAGTCACTGTACTCAGGGTCCCCACCTCCCTCCAGCCTCTCCGGGGGGAATAAATTATCAAAACCTGGATAGTCCTTCCCAATGACTACAGGATATGGGAGTTAGGAACTACGCCCACGGTCACCTCAATGGGATTCCCCTGAACCTCTATCTCCACTGGGATGGTGGGGTAATGGCTCATGGCCCCATGCACGCACGTCACTGCTACGCGTTTGGCTTGCAGCAGCTGACTACTTTTTACCAGCTTACCCGATATAAGGGTGATAGCACTCCCAGAGTCCACAAGCGCTGTAATCTCTGCTCCGTTTATCCTCACTGGCCTGGTGTAATTATGTGGGACTAATGCGACCCCTGGGAGGTGGATAAGGGAGCACGGGATCTCCCAGTCCCCCAAGTTATACTGCATAGGCTCCTCGGTGCTGGGACACTATGCTGCTATGTGTCCCCACTACCAACATGCATAATATCTATAATTGCTTCTAATCACTCCCCTATCCCGGGGGTTAGAGGGTTTAGTCCCAGGTTTCCCCCCACTCAGGCCAATCCCTTCCTTTTGGGGTCCCCGCTGGTTTTCAGCCCCTCCCTTCCTCCACCTAGGACTCCCTGGGGGTTTGGCTGCCCAACGTTCCAGAGTTAGGGTCGGGTGCTTGCTTCGAAAGGGGCCTTCCTTGGGTAGTCGGGTCAATTCCCTGGCTGTCATCCGTCTTTCTACCAGTGTGATCATCTCATCATAGGTGGATGGATCATTCTGGCCTACCCATTTACGGAGATCTGGTGGCAATCCATGCCTGTAATGGTCCATGACCAGGGTCTCCAAAATTTCCTCTGGGCTGCATGCCTCGGGCTGTAACCACTTTCGCACGAGGTGCACGAGGTCAAATAGCTGGAACCTCGGGGGTTTGTTCTCCTGGTATTTCCACTCATGGAACCTCTGGGCCCGTACCGCTGCCGTCACCCCTGATCATGCTAGGATCTCAGCCTTCAGCTGGGTATAGTCAATGGCATCCATGGCAGGCAAGTCAAAGTAGGCCTTCTGGGCCTCTCTGCAAAAAAGGGGTGAGAATGCTGGCCCACTGCTCCTGGGGCCACGCCTCATGCTGAGCAGTACTTTTGAATGAGAGGAGATATGTCTCTACGTCATCTCCTGACATCATCTTTGGCAGACAACCAGTGGCCCTCAGGGTTCATGTCCTGTCGGACCCCCAGGCCTGGGTGGTGAGGATCTTCAGCTGGTCCACTACTTCTCGCAGGACGGCACGATCTTGGGTCACCTGGCCCATTAATAACTGATTGGTTTCCTGCTGTAGCCACATTGACTCCTGTTTTGCCATTGCCTGAACCTGGGTGGACTCTTGCTGGGCTGCCATGGCTTGTTGGTACCTCTTACCACCTCCTCCATTGTGGTACAAAACAAACAAACAAACAAAACCGCAAACCCAAGTGCACTTTTTTTAACGTCTTTCTTCTGCCACACTATGAACAATGATCCTACTGCTAACACCAGTTGTGACAAAGCTCTGTCCTTGTCTCAGTGGGTCCCGCGTTTCCTGGCGGATTTTGCTAGCCTCAGAGGCTCACTATGAACCTCCACGTAGCCCTTCTCTCTCTAGAGGCAAGGATCACAGCCTACTGAGCCATTTTCATCATAAGCCAGCAAGGGAGGTGAGGAGAAGCAACCTTCCCTTGCACAGTCTCTGTTGTCTCCCAGTCTTAGTGATTAATGGGGGGCAGCCCAGGCCCACCCTCTACTCTGGGCTCCAGAACAGGGACCCTAATAGTAGCAGCTATGGTAGCTGACTTTTTGAAAATAGGACATGCACAATTCCCTGGGCCACTTCCCCACAGCAGCCCCCACTTCCTTAATATCTACTTCACTGTTACCTCAGGGCCTCCTTCCTTGCTCCTGATATGGTTTGTACTATTCAGTCTTTCCAACAGCACGGCTTCCTGCAACAGCTCCTGACACGCTTGCCCAACTGACTAACTGGGAGGCTTTTAACTAGTTTCAACCAGCCCCTAATTGGCTTCAGGTGTCCCAATCAACCTAGCTATCTTCCCTGCCTTCTGGAAAGATCTTAATTGGCCCCAGGTGTCTTAATTGACCTGGAAGAGCTGCCATTAGTTATCCTGGTAACAGGAATTTGTTTAGCCTGGGGCTAATATATCTGTCTCCCACTACTTTTCTATAGCCATCTGGCCTTGCCCCGTCACAGGTGGCTTTGTTTTGGTCCTACAATAGAGATGCTTTGAGAGTTCAATATAAAAAATGTATATATGCCTACTGAGATATAAGAATTTGAAGTTTTGTTCATGAGTTTGTAGGCTGAATAAAGTAGTTGTCATATGCTACTGATGGTTTCTTGGGTGCAGCTCTTAACATGGTGTGAGGAGAAGTGGGATCCATAGACAGACCCCCATATAGACACTCACAGGAATGTTATTAAGAGACAGTCTTTGTTCTTGGCCTCAGTCATATGAGAGGGGTTGGGGTACAAAAGGTTTTACCCCATCAGATGGCAAAAGCCAGCAGATGCTGACTCCAATGGCTACTTTAACAGTTGAAACATTTGGTTGCATTTTCACTAGTTATACCTGCCTTTATTAGATTTATTCACATCAGAGTGGGAAGCCCAGAGGAACATTTCTTAATGTGACAGTATTTGGCAAATGAAACTACACAGGAGGGCTCTCACATATCTTTGTGTGCCAGTTTTAAAGAGATCTAGAAACATTTGCACAGCTAGTGCATTAGTGGCTGAAAATTCTCATATTTGCTATTGACAACTCAGCCACTGATTTAAGAGCAAAACCTTTCAAAGTCTGGGATGTTTCATTAGGAACCGGATCCTGCAGTTGTTATGATGGGCCAAACTGCCACTGACTCCATTGGGAGTTATAAATTAATAAGGAGCTCAACATTCGTTCCACTGAAGTAAAAGACGAAACCCTCATTGGTGTCACAATGTAGCCCAAGGACTGCAGCATCAGTAATTAGGGTTTTAGTGCTAAAACTTACTTTTAAAAGATGTTCCAATTCAGGCTATAACATTAGGAGACCATTGATTAGTTAATATCAGGAGTGTGATGCCAAAGACATGGAAGAATTAGTTGGCTCACAGGAAAACTAGAGTTAGCAGGGAGATGGAAGCACTCAAAATACGCTGCTGCAGGGTATGATTAGCATTGCTGATTGCTAAGCTGGAGAGACTTGTTCATGTCAGGCCTCTATATCAGATTCTGGTATATACGCCTGGTGCACAGCACCCAATCTGAGAAGGTCAAGTCTAAATCCAGCTCCAATCTTGGCATGGCAGCAAGACCTTCACTCTGCAATGGGCCCAGTTTGGAATACTGAATCTGCGCACCAATGAATTTTCCTAAATCTGGGAGACCGATCCAAATCTGGGTCTGAGCTCTACGGCTTTGGGTCATCACTAATTGAAGGTATTGTTGCAGATGAAGTTTACACAGCTAATCCCAACATTAGTTGACCAAGAAACACAGAAAAGTAAATCCCATTCTATGAAAAAAATTGATTCTCCAGAAGATGATATAAAAGCACATATTATGGGAGATGAAGGAAAATCTTACCCATTAAGAAAGAAAGATATCTACATTTCAAATTGACACTGCTCAATAGATTAATAGATCTTAAAGACAGAAGGGAGCATCTAGACTGACCTGTATAACACAGGCTAAAGAATCTCACAGCAGGTAACCTCATTCACAGATCTCAAGGTAAAAAAAGACACAAACCTGGTCAAATTTTCAGACATGAGTTTCTAAATATAGACCTACATCTATAATTACACATCCAAACCGAGCAACCACAGCTACCCTGGATCTAGTGGTGCCTAAATATGGAGTTAGGCACCACTAGATACTCAGGCATTCAAGTTTGAAAATTTGGACCTTTAATTAAAAAAAAAGAAATGAAACATTTTAAGTCAAAAAGTCAATTTGAAACAAAAGTGGTTAGTATAATTTCATCTGCAAATGTTTTGTTTAAGGTATTTTAGAAACAAAAAACCCAAAATGAAGTAATATTTGAAGTGAAAACAAAGAGAAAAAAATTATTTAGCATTGATTAGAAGCGTCCCACAGAACAACTGAACTTTTTCAGCTGATGCTCTTTGCTCATTGACTCCTTTGTGGTGTTGAATGACTTCATCTCCCATTGTCTACAGTGGGATTTGATGATGCTCAGCACCTTATAGGATTAAGCCCTTACACAGATGCCATAATTCACTCGAGAGGTGGCTGCATTTCAGTGCTGGGCAAAGCCATTCCTGTATATCTTTAAGAGCCGGTTCCCTCATTGGCTGTATGTGCACACCTCCCATTAGCTCTGGCAGAAGATGAGCTCATCCTTCCCAGAGCAATATTTGGCACATAGTTTGTACAGTGCTACAGGATCCTTTGGGTGCTATTTAAATGTAAGACGTGATGCAGTACTAAAGAGGAAAGCGAGATACTGCTAGAGGAAAGAGTATAGAACCTTTGTTATAAAAAAAAATTGGTTCATTCCAAAAATGATTTAATCCCAAATAAAGGATCCGAGCCTATGTTTTTGTGAACAGGCCTTCAATGATTAAGGGCCACTGGATCAGGCCCAAATATTGAAAGCATTATTGAAAGTATCTTACCTAGTATATTTCCTTGTTTTTAATCAAACTCACTGTGCTACCAGAGGTGTTTCATTTACCAAGAGAGGGGTTAGCAAGTCAACAGCTAGCAACAGGAAATAGAAAATACAGAATGATTTCTCTGTGCTTGGAAGGCATCCGAGGGCAAAAATCTTTCTGATGCTCATTGTTATCGAACTTTCACTACAGTCCTCTCAAGTTAGTGTTACCAAGGCGGGGGGAACCTTACACTTACTAGCTTCAGCCCTTTACATGTTCTTCTGATTTCACAATCCAGTGAGACTAGCTAACACCAATGCACAAGTTTTATAATTCTCTTTGCTATCTTCTGCCATTTTATAGTGTCTTGGCTTTCTGTGAGCATCATAAAAATTATATTTTTCCATCTGGTGCATTTTGCGTACTTACTAGGGGACTTTGCCCAATGTATAGAACAGTCTAATTTAGATTTTAAAAATATATGTAGCTGTCATTTTTGGAAACTAACAATGTTTGCACTATAACATGGGGAAGTTTCATGACGTTAAGGGGCCTATTATAGAAATTATGAAGTCTGTAAACAGAGTGGACTTTTAGGTGTGGTCTGCACATTGTTCTGGTACTGGTATAACTATGTTGGGTCAGCATGTGATTTTTCACTGCTATAGTTATACCAGTACAACCACTAGTATGGACATAGTTAGACTGGTATAAAGGTGCCTATATAGGAATAAGCTATACTGGCATGAGCACATTTGTAGTAGTATAACTGTGTCTGCACTACACTGCACTATACTACAGCACTATCGTTACAATGCTTTTGATTAGCCAAGATCTTAGAGAAATTAAAATGCTAAAGATCCTAAGGTTGGAAGAATAAACATTCCCACCTGCTGGTCCCAGACTCCTTTCTCTTTCTACTATCTACTATTCTCCCTTTTAAACTTCTTATTTTCCCTACCATTTTGATTCTATCAACTCCAATGCCATGGTCTTTGTTGAAGAGCCATCATTTTCCAACAGTCACCATGGAATTTGAGCCATGCATTTATAGTCTAGGTACAGGGAACTGCTGTGGTAACGGCTAGTCTATGCTGATTTTGAATGGTAAGATTTTTGCAGGTTTGATTTATCATTGCTGGCAAAGAAGACAGGTGACTCAACTTGCTCCCACTGCATCAGTGGGGGGGCACCTCTACCCAAGGGCGGGGAATCAGCACCGGGGAGAGGGGGAAATGCATATTAGTATTTAAATTGTCCCAACTTTGATGGTCACACCACATTGAGGGGGGTTCTGAAGAGCAGGTGTCGTCCTTCTCTGGGGTGGAAAACAATATTGCACATTAATTGTTATGTGTATGATCTTTTGTGGTTGAGAGGGTGTGTTAGAACAAAAAATGCAACACACAGGCAACATTGATGCTCCTAGACCATATTGTCGTTCCCAGCTCTGCAGTTAAGAAGGGCCTGCTTTGATTCTTTGCCACAAGTTCTTATACCGATGTGAGCTGAACATTGGCGTACTTGGCACTAGTAAGCTACTCATGCTATTAGATGAAATTGACTATTTATTTTGGGGCTTTGGCAATGGCAAGAGATTTTTGACTGAAAACAACAACAACCTTAATTTCAGGATAAGAGTAGATAGTAAAGTGGAATTCTCAAAGGCTGAGTTGTGTACAAGTTTCCTTTTTCCAGAAAGCTTTTATTACTCTCTTGTTTCCTCCTCCTTTTCTGCTTGCTGGAACATTTCTTCAGTAAGTGAAATTGAATTGTACTTTTTGGTTACGGGCTTTGTAATGAGCCCATTGGTGGGCCCAGAACTGGGCCACTTGTGTGTAAAAGATAAATATGATGCTTTGGGCTTGATCCAACAAGGTGCTGAGCACATGCAGAGACCAATGTCTTTAATGGAACTCAGAAGGCAACTCAGCATCTTACAGGGGGTCCTCAGATCAAGTCTACTGAGTTCAAGTGGAGTCATGAGTGCACAGCACTAATTAGAAGCAGGCCAACAATTAAAGAAGTGAACTCAGACTATAAATCTGTTTGTTAGATATAGGGATACATTTTAGAATTGATGCCCACCATATTGAAGGCACATATTGCATGTTAATTGAATAAAACAACTTGTAATTCCCTGTCTGCCTCGTCTGGCTCTCTGCTAGCCACTGGATTTAATCACCCCAATCCTGCAGTAACTCTGTGTGAAGGTCCTGGTGGTGCCCCATGGACTACAGGGTTCATGAAGCCATCTTCATGGATCTATATGAAAGATCACAGCTCAAAATCCCATTCTTACTCCTACTGAATTCAGTGGCAAAATTCCTCCGACTTCAGTGGTCCGAGGCATTTCTTTGTTATTTATTTTGCTTTTGTGGTATGTGTAGAATAAGTTTGTTTGGGAGGGAGGGTGGGAAGGGACTCTTTACTTCAGAATCTAAGAAGCTAATAAATACATTTATAAATAAAACATTGGCTTGAATTGAGTTTTAGATTGATACAGACCTTGATATGAACTGACAAATGGGTTTTGTTTGAACTCTATAGCCCCTATATTCACTCCTTTATTAACTTTTCCAATATGTTCTATTATAGTCAAAGAACAACATTGGAGCTATCTTGCAGCTAATTTAACACCTGTAAATTCCCATAGCTGTTAATGAAACATTGTCTAGCCCAGTGGATAAAATGTTTGCTTCATATATCAAAGGTCATAAGTTCAGTATTTGTTAATGTTGTAGTTTTTATTAAATTTTCTCAACTTTTTGCCTTCAATGTGCTTATAGATTGATTAATTCTTCCCACTTTCCCAAAGCTAAACACACATGGAGTGAATAGCTGATCCAAAACATTTGGGGCTAAATTCTATGTTGATATTCTAAGTTAACCAGCCTGTAACTGCACTTTCAAATCCCATCCACTATCCAGAACAGTCCAGTACACAATGCAAAGGCACTGGATGTGGTGGGAAACGGCTACACTAAAATCACTCTTAAGCTATCCTGGCTGGAGACAGACTCACTCTGTTCAGAGAAGAAGGACAAAAATCAGTCACTTCATAGAAGTCCTATTCCAGCAAATCACTTACGCACGTGCTTAAATATATTCACAGGAGTAGCCCCACTGAGATCAATACAACCACTCCTGTGTTCACAGTACAGCTTAAGTGTTTCTCTGGATGAGGGCCATAGGGAGTACTCCACTGTGCTAATTCATCTAGCTACTGAAGTGCAGCATTATAATACCCCTCTCTTCAGCATCAGCCAATCAGTCTCCTCTTGGTTCCCATGGTTTCCCTCATAGGCTTCCTACCACATTCCTTTTTGTGCGTGGCATTGGTTAAAACAACCTACTACCTTAGCCTCTTTTGGCTGACAAGAGACAACAGGCTGCCAGCCAACAAGGAAGAGAGAGAAAATGATAAAACAAGAGACAAGAACTAGCAAAACGAACATACATGCAGACAAGTGTTTTGCAGGTTCCCCATTCAGCTCCCTCAGAAGCAGCAATACTGTATTTGTGCCACTATGTGGTGCTATATGGAGGCGAGGACTTCACTGATTCCAAGATGGTGTCCGCCAGTAAGTCATGCTGCTGCCTTCTCCTGGACCCAGAGGAAATCCAGACCATGAGTGACCAGGTCTCCATTGCTGTAATATGGATAGATGATAGGTTCTGTTCCCAGTAGTTGGATTCCCCTTCCTTCTTGTGCCATGGGACTTTGTATTAGGTTTCAGGGGAGACTTACACACACACACACAAAATGCTGTAATGAAGCAGGACCAGTCTGAAGATTGGTTAAGTCTTGTGAACTATGCATCCAGCTGTGATGCTCCATCTTCTAGGAAATGTTGAGCAAGTGCCTTCCACCTTAAAAGACCTATTTACCAAAATAAATAAATAAATAAAAAATCATTGAAATATAGTTGAGACCATTGCCAAAAATATTGAATGAATCACTGTTGGTTCCACTGTACCACATTCTGCTATGCTGACTTATTCAGTGGAGGAGAATTAAATTCAATCTTAAGTACTCTATAGCGTTAACTGCAAATAGAGTACATTTAATCTCATCTAATTTTAATTAAATAGACCCTTGATCCTGCCATGAGCTCTGCATGGGTAGAGTTCTGGGACATTGACTTCAATGAGGCTGATTCTGGGGTTGGTCTGCATGGAGCTCATTGCAGGATCGGGGCCTGAAGCTTGATGTTAATGTTTTATCTCAATATTTATTCCACACATTTCATCTTTCTATAGTATCTGACAATGGAGACATAATACAGGAATGTTAAGACGGGTCCTACTGGAACTTATTACTTAATGACTCTGTGGTCATCAGGAGACATGTCTGAGGTTATATTTGCTATAATTTCATTTGTCAACATGCCATATTGTTTACTATAAGGTTTATATGTAGTGCTTTGTAGGATGTTTATTTGATTCAATGCACATTGTTTTACATTCATACTCATGAATGTTTTATGTGTTGTTTAAGGAAATAAATGCAAATATTTAATTTCTTGCACATTTAGAAGACAAGTATGTACCAAGGTTATAAAAACGCAGTTGTGCATTTCATTATTCACTGTACTACCAAGTACTCTTACTTATACATCTTGCTGTATGTATAGTTCACTAGAGAAGTCTCATTCAGTTTACACAGTAAAAAATAAAACAAATTTTTGACATAGGAAAACATCTGTTTAGGGAAATTAAAAGTCATGGCTCCTGTGTTTTAGTTTTTCCAAAATTAAAAGCAACTTACAGCACTAGTCTGAACACAAATATAATTCTGGCTAATATAAGTGCCTAAGTGTAACATCACAGTATCCAAGTATTTATTAATGACTGAAAAAAGCCCTCAGATCTATAAACAACTGCTAATCTTAAAAAATAGTAAATATGAAAACAGAGAGTACAATACATACAGGAAAAGACAATAAACAAAAGATTGCTTAGGTGTAGGGTGACCAGACAGCAAGTGTGAAAAATCGGGAAGGGGATGGGGGGGGGGTAATAGGTGCCTATATAAGATAAAGCCCGAAATATTGGGATTGTCCCTATAAAATCAGGACATCTGGTCACCCTATTTAGGTGGCAGTCCTACTTTTGGGTCTGCCTAGGAGTGCATGGTGGGATCGGGACCTGAGCTAATAGCTGATTTATGTAACCATACAGCCTGATCCCACTAGCCCTTAACCACACAGGCAGTTATTCTTCTGCTTCAGTGTTTGCAGGATCAGATCCTAAAAACAACTTCAACGGATTTTCCTTGAAAACTTGGCACTTCGAAGGGATTTCCTTTTTCTAAATGTGGAGTCACTTAAGCCAATACAGCATCTTGCAATATACAGTATTCAGGCCATTTTAATTGGCTTCTAAAAGAGCTGGTGAAAAGTGCCAGGACAAATCACAGTAACACTGATGTCAGTGGACGTTTTGCTTCCAGCTTAATTGATACAAGGATCTGATCTTTTGAGTCCTCCTCTCCTCAAGGTAAGTGGGTGAAAGAGGTCGTAGACTTGCTGAATCCTGATATCTGGACTAGGTTCACTGTATGAATCACACTTATCTCATCCCTTCTGCTACAGGAAACAAGGTCATGTTCTCCACTGGAGAGATGACCGTTTTCTAGGTAACAAAAGGGGCTTTGACGAAGCAAGGATTAGATGCTTAGGGTTCTGCTGTATGCCCAAAGCAGATTGCCTGTTCCTAATGGACACTACTGAGATTGCTAGAGTTGCACTACAAGGGAGTGTGAAAAATTATCTTATTTGTCATCACCTTCCTTGTGCTTTCAGTCCCCTCCCAGCTTTAGCCTATTCCAGCTCACACAACTAGGCTTGTGTGGAAAACCTGGGAGTGACTTTAACATCTTCTACCTTAGGCTAGGGGAGAACTTGAGTCATTTAAAATTGGGCAGAATGCAGGGGCACCAGAATGGGGGGGGGCTAAGAGACCATGGCCTGTCCACTTTTCACCATGGGCACACCCCTGCCCCTCCTCTTCCCCCACACCCCCGCCAAGGTGCTACCCCTGGCCAGGCCGGAAGCTGGAGCCCGGTTGTGGAGCCTAGGCAGCTATGGGCAGCTACATACAGACCCTCCACCTGCCCGGGGTAGGAGCCCAAGAGCAGCCCCTGGCCCATGTTCCTGCCCCCCCAGTGAGGATGAGGTCACTGGAACCCTGCCTGCTCCTTGCAAGAAGCTGCCACTGGTTGCTGGAACCCTGCCTGCTCCCCCCCCCAGCACGAGCCCTGTCTTTCCCCCCACCCCGGAAGGGTCTGGCATCACTGCGCACCCCCTGCACATTCCTCCGCACTGCGCCCCACTTTTTTGGCAAATGTGGGCATTTGTGTCCTATTTGCTGTTGCCAACTGATCAACTTGGCAAAAGGAAACGGGAGAAATGCCCACTTAGCCAAAAAGTTGGGACAACCGTGACAGGGCTTACAAAAGGGACTGTTCCAGCCAAAACGGGATGTACGGTCACCCTAGTGAGTGGGTGCAGCCCACAAAATGAGCTACATTCTGCACTCACACAGGTGTATCCCCCTGAATTCAATGGAGCTGAAGAGAAGATGTAAACTCTTTGGGGCAGGGACTATATGTGTTTGTACTCAGCATCCAGCACACTGCCACTCCAGCCTGGCTAGGGCTGCGGCATGCTACCATAATGCAGACAATAAATAATTATGGGAGTTATCTGAGAACAGCAAATGTTGGTCTTGTCCTGTGTACTTGTTTGCTCCAGAAATGCTTCTTCCTTGCGTGTGCTCTCTCTCTCTATCTCATGCACTCTTTTTTTTTTTTTGCGTCTCTCTTTTGAGTGGGTTACATTCAAAGGTCTGCTCCAGTGAAAGGGCTTTTAAAGTCTGCAACTGCAACATTCCAATGTATCCAGCAAACAGGCACTTCCAGCGCAGGGAAGGGACCTCAAGAGGCCATTTAGGCCATTCTCCTGCACTGAGGCAGGATTAAGCATACCTAAAGGCCCATCACAGACAGATGGTTGTCTGACCCGTTCTTCAAAAGCTCCAAGTGTGCTTGGTTTACACAGTACTTGGGATGCTGACTGCAATGGAATATCTGTTTGAAACAGTATTGTGACCTTGCACTCCGTATGCTTTATGAAAATATGCTTATGAATGTGAATATGATGTAACTGAAATATGCTTTATGCAAAAGGTCTCTTGTAAGGTATGATTACAAAGCCTATAATCTACTGAGGGTGTTCATCCTATTTATATGTATGTATCATTCTTGTATCTGAAGCTGGAAATATGAAGTATAACTCTGAGGTCCTATTGTAATTATGCAAAATGTGGGCCATTAATGGTGGTTTAGAATCTTGACGGTTCCCATTGACTAGGACAATTGGTTGTAAATGGTTTATTTACTGTGTACATGTGGCCCAGCCCATTGGTAATGAAGAATGAGGTCTCACAGGGACATGTGACCATGTCACCTGATAATTAAATCCATCTTAAATCTAGTACTTTTCCATTTAGAAGGAGGTGTGGGGATCCAGAGAGACAAAAGATTCCCCCCTTGTGCCAAGGCTATAAAAAGGGGTGGAGCAGGACAGGGGGGCTGCCAGTCATGAGAAAGCCCCTGCTTTCCACCTAAGATGTCTGCTGGAACTAACAAGGACTGTATTAGGGGAAAGGATTGGGCCCAGATTAGGAAGGCGTATAGTCTGTGAAAGAAGCTTATTGAAACATCTCTGAGGGTGAGATATTACCTGTAATCAGTTTCTTAATGTATTAGGAATAGACTTGCGTGTTTTGTTTTATTTTGCTTTGTGACTTACTTTGTTCTGTCTGTTATTACTTGGAACCACTTAAATCCTACTTTTTAGACTTAATAAAATCACTTTTGTTTATTAATAAACCCAGAGTAAGTGATTAATACCTGGGGGAGCAAACAGCTGTGCATATCTCGCTATCGGTGTTATAGAGGGCAGACAATTTATGAGTTTACCCTGTATAAGCGTTATACAGAGTAAAATGGATTTTTTGGGGGTTTGGAGCCCACTGGGAGCTGGGTGTCTGGGTGCTGGAGTCAGGTAACCTGCAAAGCTGTTTTCACTGAAAGCCTGCAGCTTTGGGGGTGTGGCCCGGACCCTGGGTCTATGTTGCAGCAGGCTAGTGTGTCTGGCTCAACAAGGCAGGGTTCTGGAGTCCCAAGCTGGCAGGGAAAACGGGCTCAGAGGTAACTTCAGCATGTCAGGTGAGATTCCCAAGGGCATCTCTGTGACCGAATCCGTCTCAAGTATAGCATATGCAAATGTCTGTCCAGCCATTAAGAGGTGAATAATTGTTCTCGGCAGGAGAAACAGGTCAGCTACTGGTGTTAGGAAAAAAGGACCCACAGCCTGATCCTGCAGCACTGTAGTCACTGGGAGCTTTGCTGTAGAATTCAGAGAGTGCAGGATCAAGCCCCAACAGAGGCCCCTGCTTCTTACTCACTCCTGGTGCTCTCAGTTTCTCTCACCCCTCACTCTGCACCACTAGTCATGCCACAGTAGTTACGCAGGGCAGGGAGCTTGCGTGACACTCTGGTTGGGTCACATTACCTACAATCTCATGAAGGGCACTGTGAGGCTTGTCTTCTGGTCTGCTGCTAACCGGAGGACACTGCAGATGAACTTGCTGAGGGAAAGACCTAGTGGGGAAAAGAGAGACAGAGAGGAACAAAATGGCCTCCGTTTCTATTGGATAAAAGCAGGCATTGTCTTCTGATCTACCCGGAGGTAGTTTGTTCTTAGAGGTGGGCTGACTGCAAATACCAAGGAGTTCCAGGGCCCCGCAGGTGTGCAGGAATTTTTCTGCTGGCCCAATCCCTTTTCAAGCAGTTTGGGTTCTTGTCATATTTTAACCTGACCCCTCAAAAGTGCAGCTGCTGACTACAGAACTTCTGGGAATGCCAGTGTACTTGCACCACTGGGGAGGATAACTGGCTGGAGCGTCCTATGTAAATGAAGTCACAGCATGACTGGCCTGGGAGTACGCAAGGGGAATTCGGTGCCAGCAAATACTAGCAGCCAGCAGGTAGCTGGAAAGTGACCAGTCACTTTGCATTCTTCTTCACATCAAGAACAATCCATTCCTGTGCAGACAGCTTGCACAAGGCCTATACACCACTCAGGATGTATGTTGGGGCCTTAAATATTGCACAGGCCAGGGGTGAGTTCTCTTTACAGGGGTGAATTTTATACGTTGATATTTTACATATATATATACTCTGTTACACTGCTGTTACGTTAAAAAGACATGTCTAAGAGTCAGTGGCATGAGGGCCTTGGACACAGATCCTCAAAGAGTGTTATGTGCCTAAATACCTTTGTGGGTTTGATCCTTGGTCCCTAATTTAGCTTTTGTGAAACCAGCATTTATAAAACCTGAGATCCATAGAAATAGCTGTATAAAAATAAATCCAGAAGAAACAGTAGGCCTCATTCTGAGCTCAGTCACACTTGTGTAAATTAAGAGTAAAACTGGTTTAACTAGATCTAGTGTTTTAAAAAACAAATATGCGTGCTCCAGCAACCCCAGTATCATCATTCTAGTGCATCATCATTCTAGTGCAGGAGAACCTGAAAGAGAAATTGACTGAGTATAAATGAAGTGTGGCCTGAATCTGCACTTAGGTACACCAGTGTAAATTGGGAGTAACTTCACGGAAAGCAATGGAGTTACACTGGTGTCATGCTAGTGTGAGTGAGAGGAGACTCAGACTCTGTTCACTTCAGGATCATATTATCTTTCCTGCGTTAACATTAATCTAGGACTGTCCCAATGCACACAAAACGTGCAGTGCCTTCAGTGGGAGCTATGCCCATGTGAGGACTACAGGATCAGGCTTGTGCATAGTGCAGTGACTATGAATAGTGGTTTGAGGTTCCCTTTTATTGAGTTAATCTGGCTTTGGTTGTAATTTCCCCTTATTGGTTGTAAAAACTGCACAAACCAACATAGGCCTTGAAGCCAAAACCAAAACCAAAACACCACTGGCTTTTGGTTGGCAAAACCACACCAGGGTTGCTCCCATGGGTCATTTCTTAAGTTCAAATGGCTCTCTCTTATGTGACGCTACGATGCATGTTTTAAAGTTGTTTAGATTGAGAGAGAAAAGTCATAGTTGACAACACCTCTGAACATTTGATTGAAGTCACGCCTTTTTTTTTCTTTACTTATACAAAGGACATTAGCTACAAGCCAAGCTTTTTCTAAAGCTTATGTTCTTGTAAAAACAGTTCCAAGTATACATATTCTGCTCTTCAGTCAAGTCAGTATTCTGCATGCCAAGTCAAGTATTTATTTTCATTACTTTTGAGCCCACCAAAATTAATGTATCTTTCAGACAGGAACATTTTTATTTATTATGGTGGATTTCAATCCAAGAGATGAAAGAAGAGCAGTGTCCATCTTGAAATGGAATGAGGTTGGGAAGCATAAAGAGATCGCCTGGTCTGAGATACCACACTCCTTCTCCCTGTAGACACCAACACCAGCCTGCCCTGATGCATTTACAAACTGACCACACCAGCACAAGTCCATACACAAAACAACCACAATAAATCCACACCGTGTGTTGTTACAGTTACAGTAGCAAGAGCAAGATACAGTGTTTTAATGCATTCCTTGACTTCTGGACCTCCAATGTATTTGATTATTGAAGCTAAGCTTAGGTGGGACTGGGAGGTTATGGGAATGGAGTCTGGTGTTCCTTTGTGAATTTCACCCATGGGATGAGCTGAATTTTTTTCTAGTGCACTCATCCCAGAGCCTCAAAACACGAACATTTCCCCTAAAATACATGAATAAAATATGCCAAGTCAAGTGATACATCTGAAGAGATTGGCCATCACTTTTCATCCTGATTGCTTCACTTGATAAGCTTCATTCCATTTGCCGACATTGCCCCTGCAATTTCAGTTGAAATGGAGCATTCAAGACAAGACCCATTGAGCTCAACAGGGCATCTTGCATGAGTAAGACAAAGAGCATTTAGCTTTTCACTGCCTGTCTTAGGCCATAGTTCAGGAAAGCACTTCAGCAGGTGCTCAGCTATAAGCATAGTCTTAAGGCCCATAGACTTCCTGGAACTTAAGCCCATGCTTAAAGTGTTTTCAGGAACGGGGGAGGTGGAGGGGCTGACACTGCTCTCTACAGTGAGACAGCAGTTTGTGTTCCACTCCAGAGGTGGTTGCATGTCAATGATTGAAATGATTCCTCTATATATAGTGTTTAAAATGCTTTGGGGTCAGGATGAAAGGTGAATATATAAAGGTTCAATATAATGTGTTTTTTTTAAAAAAAGCATTTAATAGACTGTAGTGGCTAAAAACAAAATTGAGCAGAATGTAACCATTTCTTCGTATTACAACAATAGGTTTAAATGTGAAGTGGGATTTACTTTTAGCAATGAGTTGGGGCCAGCTCCTGCTTGCTTTACTCACATGAGCTGTCCAACTGACTTGAACAGGACTATTTGTGTGAGTTGGGTGAGAAAGATTTGTTTCTGAGTGTGAAATAGAAGGAATATTCCATTTCTCACAATACTTTGCAATCAGTAAATTGCAAGTAGGCTGTAACCACATAAATCTTTTCTGTGAAAACAATAACTTCGCTGAGCGAGATTGCCACCAGCGCTTTGGTGACTGGTGTACTGATATTAAAATAGTTGTGTGTGTTTTTTAACAATTAATAAAATGCCATTCAAAGAAATTGAAAAGTCAAGCTGTTTATAAAATAAATTATTCCTTCTCTTAACCATTCATATATCATAACGATAGCACTCTGGGCTTGGTTCTTGAAGAGAGCTGATTCAGGAAATGAAATTACATACCTGCCATTTCACCAAGATCCAGAATTATTTGTTCCGCCCTGCAAATTCTTTAAAAATAGCAGTTCATTGTAATTTTCACATGAAGTGATATATATATATATAGAGAGAGGCAATCTATATATATAAAGAGAGAGAGAGAGAGAGAGAGAGAGAGATTTTTGCAATATCATTTCATTGCTTCTTGTTACACAAGTAAACCAGTATTGGAACACTCCATGGACAGTACCTTGCAAGAGTGGCAAAAGTAGCTTTTGGGGCTTCCTTTGTCTCCATTATTCTGAGATTAACTGAGTTAAAAACTGCAGTGGGAGCAGTTGTGATTTTAGCACATTCATATCTGACTCATTTCTAATTACTGAGCACTTACTGAGAATCAGTGCCTTGGCGTTTACATAAAAGGACACCTAATAAATCAAATGTATACTATCAATGTACCAATTTTTTGTCCTCTTCGCAGGTTTTTCCTTGTTCAATCATTAATTTAAGTACCCTAGGTGCTGTTTGAATTTTTGGTGGTCTTTGCAGTATTATCTCCTATAATGATCACCCATGAAAAAAACAGCATATACCTACAGCGAATATGCAGTGGTATCTGATCTACCACAATTTCCTATTCTAAATGTATGGGACCTAGGCATTTCAGATACCCAGAATAGACAGGGAACCAGTGAGGTGCTGTGCTATCATGGGGGATGCAGGAGTATCCAGGGGGATGAGGGTGTTGTGGGGCAGGGAGAAGTTTGGATCTGCAGGGAGATATATGACCCACTTTAGTAAAGCATTGGAGCATATGCTTAACTTTAATCACACAAGTAATCCCATCTCTGCTCAGCAAAGCACTTAAGCCTGTGCTCCAGTCCCACTGACTCCATTGTTAAACGTTCAGTGTTAGTGAAGCACAGGCTTAAGTGCTTTGCTGAATCAGGGCTCTGCTGACTCTCTGCAGATGTCCCTAGACTTGTTGGACGTCCCTACTGGTCTCAGTTTAGGATGAGACAATGTGGAAAAGATAACTGTGGCCTCAGAGCTGAAGCTTTTCTGCCTAACTTTTGTCCTCCTATGGGTTTCTATATGTCACCAAATTTTCCCAAGTAGCCATGTTAGATACAATCAGAATAGCCATTTCCTGACCAACTCCAATATATAGTGTTCACTGCATGACCGCTGTAACTACAGGGAACAATGATCAAATCAAGAGTCACATTAGTGTAACTACCCCTGTAGCAGGGAAAAGAGACATTGTACTAGGGGTGTCCATACTAAGGCCAACCTGAAGTGAATTCAAATCATCCTCTTCTTCAGATTAAAAAAAAATGTCTGGATGACTCTTTTGATTTGCAGTTTTTTGTTTTTGAAGTCTTCACACATCCATGCTTCGATCAAGTCTGGAACTGCAAAAAATATTATAAGAGAATCTTTTGCTATGACCAATCCGGCCAGAAGATGATTCATGAGGACAGAGTGTCATGAAGTTCCCAGTCCAAGGCCCTGATCTTGCAATAAGCTCCATGCAGATGGGCTCCTGGATGTCCAAGTTTGCACATTCAAGAGTTTTAGTTCTGATAAGCTTTGGGGAAGCATCTGAACTTTTGAGATCCTTGTTTGAAATAAACATGAACTGTGAACCTTGAGATTCATGAATCATGAGACAGTGCCAAGTAGTCTCTCCACTATATCCGAGGGCAAATACCTGGCCAAAACTCAAAACAAAACCAGCTCTTTCATTAAATTAATCATCATTGATCACCTCTGCTCTTAGTGGCTTTCATGACACACAACTCTTAGGTCTGTGTACAGAATTTATGGTCGCCACAATTAGTTTGAATTCAGCTTGTTTCTTATGCTGAGATCTCTGAAGGACAGTATAAAACTCTACCATCTCAGCCTTAGTAAAAACATTCACAACCTGTTAAGCCCTGGGGTTAGTAACTTTGAAATGCTCGCACAATTTGGTTTCATTATTTTTTCATTGTAAATTATATATATTCCAGGGCTCATGAAGGGCAAGAAGCTGGGCGTAAGAAAAAAAATTAAACTCCCCAACCCCTTCTTTTATTTGCAGGTCAGCTGTATTGCAGGCAGGTGCAACACAAATGCCCAAATACCTCTGCTAAAATACCGAAACCCTGACCTACAGGGACCAACTCGAACGGGCTTTTGAGCCTACATGCTTATTCAATTTGTCCTCAGGAAAGGCTGCCAACTTTCAGACACGATGCCAAATGTGTGGTGGTTTTTTAATGCAAAGTTGAAAAACCACAAAACTCATTTTTACTGGTGACCTTTTTACCACTAATTGTCGGGGGTACTTTAAAAAAAAGTCACTTTGGTCAGAGCTGAATCGACATCCCAGAAATGGTCGCCCAACAGCTACTCCCTTAACCCTCTCAGCATTCATATCCAAACTAGATTGGATCTTGCTGGATGAGTCAGACGTTCTTGCAAAGCAGATTTTGATTGTGAAATAGATCACCAAAAAGTAGCTCTACTGAGAGAGAGAGAGAGAGAGAGAGAAATCGGCCTACTGCCTTTGTGGTATAAGAGCTGCCATCCCAGCCTGTGTGCATTTAGGGCAAGCATTTTACTATCTTTGCACGGCCATCTGGCAGCTCCATCCAAATCAATCATGGAGGAATCCAACTTTAGCAGAAGGGCCTCCCTTTGTCTTGAGTACTATTCCCTTGGAATGCTGGGAGTTTGAGTGTGCTCTAAACAGTGTTTGAGTTTTTAACTTGCTCTTGCTCTGTTTTTACCTCTTATAATATGGAGCTTTATTTTACTTTTTCTGCAATATTTTTAGTGTGGATCACTTGAGTACACCTCTACCCCGATATAACGCGACCCAATATAACACGAATTCGGATATAACGCGGTAAAGCAGCGCTCTGGGGGGGGGGGGCGGGGCTGCGCACTCCGGCAGATCAAAGCAAGTTCAATATAACGCGGTTTCACCTATAACGCGGTAAGATTTTTTGGCTCCCGAGGACAGTGTTATATGGGGGTAGAGGTGTATTTGCAGTCAGGTGAGATGACTTTTTTGCCAAACTTTCATCCCATTTGCACTCCAGATTAACTCCACTAAGGTCAACAGAATTTCTCCAGATTTACACTGGTGTGTTTAAGAGCTGAATTTGGTCTTTTGTTTTCTATGGCCAGCTTGGCTAATACAGGTAGGTAGCCAATCCCCATCTGTGAGTGAAAACCCTGAGGTAGCCATGGCTTGAGAATGCTGTCTGCAGAAAGCAGAGCTGGGATGTTAGGTTTTAAATACCTCAGTATTTATGGGCTTTTTTTGGGAGTGGAAAGGGGGGAACTGAAACACTATGAAAAGGCCACCTCTTCTTAATTCAGACCCATAAAGGGCACCAGAAGGCACTGAAAATGCCTGTGAAGCATATGGAATCAGTGTCCAAGCCCGCTACAATGTGGAGTGTGCTCTGGCCTTAAAAAAATCCAATTGGGCCAAATGGATCCCCTGTTGTGAGCCCACTGAAGTCAAAGGAGTTACACCACAAATGACTGTGACCAATATCATGTTTCCTGAATGAGGGTGGCTGTTTCGTTTGTGAGTAAATGCTCTTCACTGAAATAATGGGAGAGAGCGTAGTTGTAGAGGACAATGACCACAGTCCTATCCTACGTCAGGCAACACAGCCTACAGACCAAACTTGGTAACTAGCCAATTTCCTCTCCAGTGAAAGTTCACTGAAGGCAACAAAGGGGCAGGATGTGTGAAATCCTGGGCCCATTGAAGTCCATGGCAAAACTCTCATGGATTTCACTGAGGCCAGGATTTCACCCCTAGGTTTTTTTACTGACAGTAAATAGACAGATGGGCCTCCTGCCCTGAAGAGTTCACAGTCTAAATAACATAGAACCACAATTTGTAATAAAGCATCTGATAAGAGCCAGCTTGGATGTCTCTTTACCCGACATACAGTAGCTGCCAACTGTCTGTTTGGAGTGAGCAGGCTTTTTTGAGAATTTTTTTTTCAATTTTTGTCTCCAAAAATGAGTGTGGTTCAAAAGGCTTAATGTGAGTCCTCCTTCCCTTCCCATGTCATATAGTTTAATAAAGAACAACCACAGCTGGACCAATGATTCATAAATAATAATTTAGGTAAAGTGTTTTTGCCTCTTACTTTCTGTCAGCACAACCCAATTTTCTCAGTTTTTTTTTAATGTTCATAATTGCTGAATAACTCTTGGTCTGCAGCTTGTCAAGGGGCAGTTCACTACGGACATCTGACATTCAAAATTTAGTCTCTTTTGATTGGACAATAGATGCCATAGTATGCTTTTGTTCCTTGGCTGGATGAGCATATCATATAGGAGATTCGATTCAGCAAAGCACCTTAGGCTGAAAATCCTATGTATGTGGTTAAGTGCTTTGCTAAAGAGGGATGTACTTAAACATATGCTTGAAGTTAAGCCCGTGCTTAAATCACTTGTTGAGTCAGGCTCAGAATCTGGTTTGAGGTGCTCACACGTATGCTTACAAATTTAAAATTCATTTTCCATGAATATGCTGCAATGGTTGCTTAAAATTTGCTATGTCAGTGAAAGTTCCTGCCAGTAAAGTCTTTTGCAACAATGTTCATTGAAAGGGAACCCACAAGGGGCATGAACACTACTGAAGGACATTTCTGTTTAAAAATTTGAATAAGTACTCTCAGATAATATTTTGCTCTAGTCATTCAGCTCACGTAGTATCAGTATTTCAAAGTTACAGCACAATAAATGGACAAAAGCTAAATACATTTCTGACTGTCTTTTGAAAGCACGTAGGTCTCTTTGCTTTTGGAATTGTGGTTTAAGCCATAAACAACCCTTATTGAGTTATTTAAGGCTCAATTTACCAAGCATGTAACACTAACAAGAAAGAAATGCTACTCTCTAGTTTGTCTATCAAACACTGTTACTGGGGCAAAAGCCTTGCCTATTTTTTTTAAATATACATTTGACATTTTAAACCAACTCTAATGCAAGTAATTCCATAAGGCAGGGAAACAATCTGAAGAAATGGATCATTACACGCCATCAAAATGACAAGGCTCAAGGTATGAAGGACGATAACTATCTCCACCAAACCAAAAGCAGGGCAACATGCTATTTGCAGATCTATTGCTTAATTTTGTCACCCAAGCCAGCCTAGACACTAACGTGATTGGGTGCTGGTGACTATCATGGGCCAGTGGACAAACAGGCAGAAAAGAATCCCAGAGCCAGTAACTGAGGGATCAAAGTCGATACCTATGCTGTAGCCACTGAGCCCTTGCTTTGTACTGAACTTCAGTGGTGGTTAGTTTGATTTGTTTGGTTCAGGGCGTGGGGTTGAACTTCACCCTTATTATCTGTGTCAGCTTTAAGGGTGGGATTTCCCCAAGCGCTCAGCACTGGCCTAACTCTGCTCTCATTGAAGTCAATGGGCATTTTATTGTCGATCTCCATGGGTGCGGAGTGAGGCCAGCACTGGGTGCTTTGGAAACTGCCACCATCAGTGTGGGTTATTTCAAATCCTGCAGGTGAGAATGACATTCCGAGGTGCACTTCCGAGCACTGAGTGGCTGTGTCACCCCTGCCTTGCAACCTGGGGGGCCTCACAATGCTTTGCTGCTGTAGCTCCCAACCTAGGCTCCTCACAAACAGCACTCAGGCCACACCCTGAGTGTCTGTGGATAGCCACAGCCCTGGTCCAGCAGCTCGGACCCCAGCAGCCTGTCAGCAAACACCACCACACTCTGTAGGGTTACCATCCGTCCGGGTTTCCCCGGACATGTTCGGCTTTTTCAGCTTTAAATGGCCGTCCAGGGGGGATTTCTAATAAGGTAGAAATGTCCGGGATTTCCCCCTTCCCCTCATGCAGAGTGCGGCGCGGCTGATTGGACGGCTGTGCCTGATTGAAAGCCGCTTGCAGCCACTGGGGCCTCTAGCAGCCAGAGTCCCTCCCCCGCCCCTGCTCCCTCCTCCCCCGCAGAGCAGCGCCTTATTTGTTTGGCTGCACATGGAGCCCGCAGCTCTCCCTCTGCCTGGTAAGGGGGGGCAGGCAAGGGACAGGGAACGGGGGGGTTAGATTGGTGAGGGGTTCTGGGGGGGCTGTCAGGAGAAGGGTGTAGAGAGCGGTTGGGGCAGGCAGGGGACAGGGAACGGGGGGATAGATTGGTCGGGAGTTCTGGGGGGGCTGTCAGGAGAAGGGTGTAGAGAGCGGTTGGGGCAGGTAAGGGACAGGGAACGGGGGGGTTAGATTGGTCGGGGGTTCTGGGGGGGCTGTCAGGAGAAGGGTGTAGAGCGCGGTTGGGGCAGTCAGGACAGGGAGCAGGGAGACTTAGATAGGGGGTGGGGTCCTGGGTGCAGTTAGGGTGGGGGGGACAGGTAGGAGATAGGGGGATTCTGAGGGGGGCGGGAAGTGGGAGGGGGCGGGGCTGGGGCGGGGCTAGGGCGGCACCCCGTGTCCTCTTTTTTTTGATTGTTGAAATATGGTAACCCTAACACTCTGGTTTCTGCCAGCCTTGATTAATTACATGCAGGGTGAACCCAACACACTGCCCATCAGTGTTCCCTCTAATTTTTCCCATGCATGTGCGGAATGAATTTTGTTATGTGCACCAATGTGGAGGTAATGTGTGACACATCACCTTCATATTGGTGCACATAACAAAATTCATGTGGTGGGGATGGGGCTGAGGGGTTCAGAGTGTGGGAGGGGGCTCAGGACTGGGGAAGAGGGCTGGGGTGCAGGGGTGTGAGGGCTCTGGTTGGGGGAGCAGATTCTGGGGTTTCTTTTCAACTGTTCTTGCTGAAATGCAGATTTTCTTTGTCTTCTTTCTCCTCCCCCATGCTGGCTGATGACTCTGTTTACAGCTGATATGCAAATTGAGATAAACACACATCCCTTTGTATGAACCAGACCTGCTTGACCAGTTCTACCTAATCAGGGCTATGTGAATTTGAACATGTGCCTTTAACATCATACAGAAGGATTTCATAAACTTTATGCATAATGTCACTACATACATTTCACCATGATATTATTGTCCAGTGAGTTATTAGTTTTCAAATGATGCCTCACAAGGTATATTTTGTACAAAGATTATTACAATAGCATGGAGGGTGTGAATACAGGGGTGCATTCGGTCACAGTGAGCTCTAGTATTTCCTCCGTTTCCCCACTCACAAAATAGGAATGATTAACACTCCCCTGTTGTTTGAGGCCTAACTGATTAAGCTTTATAACATGCTTTGAGATTCTGAGAGGAAAGAAACTACAGAAGTGTGTCCATTTTAATGAAATATTAATTACATCAGCAGCTGGTCTCAATCCTGGCTTTAGGAAAAATGACTCTCCCAATTTCCTTTCTTTAGGTATCTACCTTCACCATAGTACCTGAGCCCCGGCACAGATTAATGACAGTATTGCAACACCCCTGGGGGCAGGGTGACATTACCCCTGTTGCACAGATGGGAAGTTGAGGCACAGCGATAGTAAGTCACTTGCTCTAGGTCACACAGAGAGTCTAGGTCAGAGCTGAGAATTGAACTCAGAGCTCTGGAGTTTTAATTCAGTGCTTTAAGGCCATTCCCTAGCTGGAATTTTTAATAGCAGGGGCACCCACCTACTAAGAAGTGGCCAGCCTTTCCATATTAGAGGTCTTTGTATATGAGAGGGGAAAAACAAGGGCTGTAGGTATTTGATTGGCTGGATCCTAACTCCCTCCCTCTTGCTACTTCCTCCCAGGACTGGCTCTAGGCATCAGCAAACCAAGCACGTGCTTGGGGCAGCACAATTCCAGGGGCGGCATTCCGGGAGGTTTTTTTTTTGCTTGGGGTGGCAAAAAACCTGGAGCCAGCCCTGCTTCCACTCAGGGCCCATAATTCTTTTTTCCTTCCTCTCTTTCAAGAGATTTTGCCTTTCTCACATCCTCTATGTGCCTTTCCTGGCTGAAGTGCAGGATAGGGTGCATTCAGACTTACCACCTTCATTCACTGAACAGGGAACCCATGAACAAAACTGGGCAAACCTTTTGGAGAATAGTTTATTCACCAAAGAATGTAGTTTCAGGTCAATGGATAATAATCATGACTTTGGGTCTAATTCGGTGAATCGTTTTGCCTGAAAAAAATAAAAAACAACAAAAAATTAAAATGTTTTGCTTTTTCATTTTGAAATTGACCTGGATTTTTTTTAAAAAGGGGCGTGCACCCAAAAACAAAATTAAAAAAAAACTCACATCATTTCAGATCAAACAAAACATTTAATTCAACCTGAAATGAATTTTCTTTTTTAGTTTTTTGTTTCAGCCACCAAACCAAACAGTCAATTATTTGCTCAGCTCTACCCATGAGTTGTGTCTCCCAGCCTCTAAGTCACATCGGTAAATTTTAGCCACATTGGTAGAAAAATAAAGCCACGTCCTCAGTGGGTGAAGATAAAAGTGGTCTGTTGACATCAATGGAGATACATTGAAATACACCAGCTGGGCATCAGGTCCAGAATATTGCACCTGACTCTCCTCTCGTGGGTTACACCACTGTGATTGCTTTGGCTTCAGCAGAGTTACTCTTGATTTACACGTGTATAAATGAAAACAGAATGAGGCTGAATGGATACTTGTTAACATTCAATGAGGCGCAATTCTGCCCCCAGATACACATGCATAGGTGAGAGCAGCACTTGTTAATAAAGAACTATGGGCCTGATTCTGATCGGTTTTATACCAATATAACTGACTTCAGTGGAATGACTCCTGATTTACATTGGCATAAGTGCAATCAGAGCCATGGCCAGTAAATACGGCCCTGTGCATTTCCCTGGAATATGGTTTTGGAAAACCTGAAAACAAAGAAATAAGAAACCATCCTTGAGCAATGAAAATGAAATGAAATGAAAAATTAAATGTCCAGGGAATCCCTGCAAGGTTTTGTACAGAACAGGAAGATAATTACAGCATTTTTTTTTTTTTGAAACTTCAAAAACAGCTGAATGCCAAAAAGCTAACAGGCAGGGCAAATTGAGCAAAAATAAAATATTCCATGGACCGGCTTAAAAATTAAGTCAATGTTTATTTTTTTATGCTTTACACTTTGGCCAACATTTATCCCGAATGAAGGCAGCAAAAGTTATTAGATTTCATGGAATGTAAATAAACAGTTATTGGTAAATACATTTTGGTGGTCTGCTTGTTACGCTGCATGTCAGGTAAACTATAGGGAACTGGCAGCAGTTCAGACATCTTCAAGGCACACAGAAAATAGACATATTTTACTAATTATAGCTAACAAAAACACTCTGAGATTACAGTTAAATTACATTAAAACATAACTTATTGGCAACGGCTATGAGCATAATGCTCTGCCTATATCTTTCTGGATAATGTTTCAGCAGAACATAGCAGTGACATCGGGAAATCCTGGCGCAGAATAAGGCTGGGTGGCCCATCAAGGTTCATCCAGCTACTCAGTGTTTGTGCCCTGTAATGTTTCCTGCACTTTTTAATACAGCAGCGACCTTAGCTAACTGCTTTGCTATGTGCGGTCATTGGGCAGTAACTGCACAGGGACTCCGATAGAAATTAAGGGTCACTCTATCCCATTCCCTGGAGACCACCCATAGGAGAGGAATTGAAGGATCAATGAATTCTGTGAGGTCTTGTGTCTGGATACTATGACTCCCCCACAGTCATTCTCCTGAGCTTCACAGCTTTGCTCTGCCTCTATATTTTTCAGATCTTCTCTGGAACATTTTTATATGCTGAGAATGAGGCGGAAGATTTTGTGGTGGTGGCTTTAGGGTGGGTTGTTGTTAGGCACCAAATCATGTTGAGGCTGAATGATCATGCAAAGGCCAATAATGGTGGTTATGCAGATAAAGACAGAAGTACACCTTTAAGTTTGACCTAAACCAGGATAATTCTTATTTTAATTTAAATTAAGCCAATAGAGATCAATCATTTTACTGCTAAATCCGACAATGCCCCTGTACTATATCTCTATATATGACAATACTTATTGCTACCTTACTGGAGTTAACTCTAGGGCTGGTAAGAAAATGGGATTTTTATGTGGAAAATTTCAATAAAAAATTAAATATTTTGAGTCAGAAATGCTGCCAAGCTGATTCATGGGAGTTGTAGTTCATGCACTTCATGCCCCCATTCTGCTACATGGACCAAGCTCCCTGGTCAGAATATATCTTCCATGTTGCTCCACAGTCTCCCAACTTGGTGAAGGGAGGGAGTGCATCGGGGAGAAAAAGTCCAACACCAGAATCCAGCCCATTGAGGCAAATGGGGACATGAGGCAAAGGAACTATAACACCTATGAGGCATGGCGGTGGCATAAGTATCCAAATATTTTGGTTCTGCCAAAATATTTCAGTTTTCTGCCAAAAAACAAAGAACTTTTCAGTTTAGGGACATTCGGTTTAAAAAACAAAAGAAAACAAAGTTTTCCACAGAAAAGTGTTGAAGTCAATGGAACTATGCTACTTCAGTAGGTTAATAGATTCTTAGCCCTTAATGTCAGAAGGGACCATTGTGATCATTTAGTCTGACATCCTGCGTAATTGGCATAATTTAAAATTTACAGCACATGAAGGTTTGGCCCATAATTTGTCTCTCTTACCCAGAGGCCTCTAGCCAGTCATATTAACACCAGTAATTTTCAAAATGAAAAGTTAACATGCAGTAACCTCTCGCTGGCACGGGAAAGACACTGCTAACTTCATTCTTGCTCATTGTGCCATCCTGTATAAATATTGATGACTGAGCTTTTCTGCCCATTCCAGCATGTAAATGCAAGACGCTAGTGAGATTGTGCTTCCCTTTTGCATTGTGCATGAATAAACTCCTCTGTTTGCTTGTCTTGGTTACTTTTATTGCCCATTCTTTGCTGGGAAGATTTTTACACAGGGAATCTGAATTTTAAAAGGAGACAGATGACAAGCTGTGGCCATGAGGAAGTGATTGTCACCATATGCAGATGGAAAGCCATGGCTCTCCCACTTCACATGATGCCACTGGGATTTGAAGATTAGAATCCAAATTAAATTATTAAAAGAGAAACAACAACAAAAGGTTGGGCCTTTCCTAGCCTTCTTCCCATGTGCTGGGCAATTATAAATCAAAGTAGGAAAAACAGCACAGCTGGAAGCTGGCATACTAAAGAATATAATAGTTTGGCACCATGTAATGCTTTTGCCTCCTTGTATGGATATATCCAGTAGGTATCATTTCTACATCTAAGAAATTATTAGACTCAGGCAGGGGACCCACTTTACTAATTATTCATAGCAGCTTCTTATGAACAGCTGCCCCATACCAAGCACCACATGTTTCTCCAGGATCTCACTTCCTATACAGTCAGTGAAAAGGCATGCGTAGAACTAGCTGTGATAGCGCCATTTCGTGGCTCCCAAATTAATACAAGACGCACCCAGAAGGCAATCCTTTATTCGGTGGTTTTTAGCAGTAAATATCATAACTACAACTTGAATTATTATATGAAGCAAACCCAGTTAAATAGAGGTTACTAAATCCTAATCTAAACATGACAGTACTGGGGATATGCCAGCTGTTTGGTGGCCAGTTGAAGACAAGTTGGTCATCAGTCCAATTCCTAGTGCATGAAGTAGAAGTCACAAGACAACTGGTGAAAAGGGCTCCCTTGTAGTCTGTGTCAAGCCTGAAATGGGTCATGGAGAAGTTCTCTGTCACCCTAGAAATGAATCTCAGTTGTGGGTTGGGGCCTATTGGGTCTGATTACCCTCTCACTTTCACACCTGTATTACACTAGGAGAATTGCATTAACTTCACTGGGAGATGCCGGGTACTTAGCACTTTTGGAAATCAGGCTGCTTATTTGGGTGCCTAAATATACTTCTTTAGGCACCTATTTTTGGAAACCTTGGCCGGTTGGCCCCAGTTTTCAAACTTCTACATACTGACATCAGTAACCAGGCATATAGAATGAGCATTTAGGGTCAGATTTAGAAAGGTATTTAGGCACCTAGAGGGGCAAACAGGTGTTTCTGAAAATCCCACTAGGTACATGGCAGCCTAATTCCCACTGAAATCAATAGTAGCTAGGTGCCCAGAGCCAAGATCGTCAAAGGTATTTAGGTGCCTAACTCCGATTGATTTCAACTGATTTAACTATCCAAATGTTAGGCTACGGACATCCCCTTATGGCACCCATATTTAAAAACTAGGTCCCTGAAGCCAAAACAAACACCTGAATCAATGCTACACACAGAGTTTAATCTAAACACATAATGAAGTCTAACTCAGATATGTACTGTGTACTCCATCTACAGGTCCTGGGGATGGCAAACTGAAGCCTGCTTTTATAGAGTGCCAACTCAGGGACCTGTTCCCAATTTGCAGATTTGGCCTGTTCCATTCCGAGAGTTGTTTCATATACTCGATGCCTGTTTGTGTTAATGTTTACGATTGAAGTTTTTCATTATTTGATGTTATATTTGGCCGTCGCATAAGAATTCCATTTGGATGGCCTGAAATCTAGTGTCAAAGCAAAGCCAAAGAAGTGTCTTTCTGATGGACCTTCTGTTCCCCTCCAATTACATTAAAAAAAAAAAAGTTTCTATTGTAGGTATTTTCTTTGTAGCTTTTGTACTTCTTGCCAAAGAAATTGCAAACACTTTATTTATTAGAGTGTGTGTGTGTTTATACACACAATGTTGGAAGGGACGTAGCTCTTCTGGAACTGAACTCAGAGCTGTACACCACAGGCTATCAGGGAGCTGGCAAAAATATTTGCCAGGTGGGCAAATTTCTGCTGTTGGGTTTTGGCCTGTACAACATGAATGGTAGCTGCATAGGGCTCTCCTTTAGGCCCTTCAGCCGTCCTCGTAATTTTGGATGTAAACAGATTGCTTACTGGCTACTTTGCTGACATGTGTGTTCTCCTAGTGGGGCTCCAACGAAGTTGGAATGACTGCCCTACTGCATACAAATTGTGTATTTATTATTTATATCACAGTAACCCCTAGAAGCCCCAAGTGAAATCAAGGTCTTATTGTGTTAGGCAGTGTACAAACACATACTGAGAGACAGTCCCTGCCCTGAGGAGCTTGCAGTCTAAGGTCCTAATTCAGGAAAGCACTTACGGACATGCTTAATTTTAGGCATGTGCAATGGAATGTAAGCACATTCCTAGAATTAATCACTTGCTTTAGTGATGTCATGAAGAAGTCTGTTTTCCTGAATTGGAGCTTAAAATCCCAGCTCTTCACCTCTTATTTGAATGTCTGGCTCTGTTCACAGCTTTCATCACAGCCCAAGAGTGGAATTTTTTGTGGAAGCCCTTGGTAAAGTATTGGTAGTGGATCACGGCTAAGGGAACAATCCTGTGAGGCGTCAAGAGCCCACTGACTTCTGTGGGAAGTGAGGGTTGTCCACACTTTGCAGGAGCAGGCCCTATGTGATTCATGCATGTGCTCAATTGTTAGACTGGCTCAGCAGATCCATGGCTGAAACACATACAGGAGGAGGCTGATAGCGGGGCGGCTAAGGACCTGCAAAATATGGTGGCCTTCATAGAAAAGCTGACTGAACATAAAGCAATGAGGCCAGATTTGAAAAACAGCCTAAGGGATAGTATCCTAGCTGATTAGGAGCTGCAAGACAATGACCAAGTAAAATAGCTGAAAAATTATACTGGATAGAAACTAAGAGTCATCACCTCAGTCTGGACCAGCAGATCAGAAAAGCAAACAATACCCTGGGATGACACATATTAGGTAATTTTCATTATATCCCTCTGAGATATGTAAACATGAATCATTATCCCCAGGGCCAGCTCCAGGCACCAGCTTACCAAGCAGGTGCTTGGTGCGGCCACTTCGGAGAGGGGCGGCACGTCCAGCTGTTCGGCGGCAATTTGGGGGACGGTCCCTCACTCCTGCTCCGAGCGAAGGACCTCCCGCCGAATTGCCGCCGCAGCTCGCGATCGCGGCTTTTGTTTGTTTGGTTGGTTGGCTGCTTGGGGTGGCCAAATCCCTGGAGCCGGCCCTGATTATCCCCATTTTACATTTGGTGAAACTGAGGCAGAGAAGTGCAGTGACTGTCTCAGGGCCATCAAAGGCGTCTTTGTCAGAGCTGGGATAAATTTCTGATGCTTCGTCTAATGCTCATCTCACTAGACCATGCCTTTCTCATATAGATATATTGATCCTGAAGTACATGCCTGATTTAGCCACATTGAGTAACTTTAATAAATAATTCTTGAAGGGACTGACCAATCAAACTCCTTCCATGGGATGTGTGCGGGACACCCTAATTTTGTTGCTTAAAAACCATTACCTGTTACCGATTTTAATAAACTCAAAACCGGAATGGTTTACAAGTGAGCCTCAAAGTCCTTGGCAGACCAGAAATCACTTAGTATTTCATTAAGGTGGCTCAACAGATACGATTTGTTTCAGAGGTCATTGCTGTTGATCTATAAAGAGCTACAAAAATGCCTCTGTTAATATATGAAAGAATTGATCATAATAAACAGCAAGGACAGAATTTCCCATACCAGATCAAACCATTGGTTCCTGATGTCTGGTATCTTGTTTCCAGGAGTGACCTGGGCTAGATGCTTCAGAAGAAAGTAAAAATCTCACATGATGTATTTAGCTAATTGTGCGAAGTGGTGGTGGTTGTGGGTGGTGACGTTCCTTCCTTGCTCCTGCTGATTTAACCATATACTCTGACTACAAATGTTATCATTAGCCCTAAAATCACCCACTGAATCTGTGCCCTGTCATGGCTGTGAATGCCACAAGTTGAAAATACACTGACTGAAGAACATTTCCTGGTCTTGATTCTATATTCATTAGGCATTAATTTCATGACTCCTTGGTCTCATCTTACTGGACTGGCTGAAAAGGAAGGACAGACCAGTTTTCACTGGACAAGGGGCACCTCTGCAATCCATTTACTTTGAAGTGTTACTTCCAACACCCTGCCATGCTCAACAGACTGGTGTGGGGCAGCTGAGCCAAAAGTCTGGGAAACTGAGACAAAGGACTGCTGGCTGGATACAAGTGACTCTCTCTCTAGGGAGTGGGTGGTTGTGTTGGGGAGACAGTACGGGTCTCCGCCAAGGAGATAGCAAGCGGCTTGGTAAGACAGACCTGCACATAAACTGTTTTTTGTTTTCATAACCTCTCTCTTATGTTATGCTTTGTCCTCTTATTAAGATTAAACAATACTTTGGTTTAAGAAGGCTGTCTGGTCACTGTCTTTACTGCTGGTCACAAGCTCCTGAAGCGAAGACCTGTGAGTACTGAAGCCAGCTGTACCTTCTGGGTAAGGACAATTTATACACAGGGTGCTGTAGCCCAGGGCCTGGTATAAGACTGGGAGAATCAAGTGATTCCACCCCTGGAGAGGTGCAGCTAGCCCTGTATCTATGGCATTTCCATAAATGTAACATGCTGCTCTTCAGAAGTCTGAAGGATACTTTGCCAATATAAAGTCCCTTTCCTTTTTCACACTCACTGTGTTCTATTGGTGGAATGACACCATTGTTTTTCAGCTGCAGAAATCAGTACCAGTCACCTAATGATTATTTCATTGTTCTGTACCCTGATTAATATTGCCTCTATACAGATGTGTTACATCCACCACTTCCAAATAAAATGGGCTTTTAATTAGAGCGGGGCAATTGTTTTCTACTGAAATGTTTTCAGCAAAAAATGCAGATTCAGCAACACCTGAATTTTTCATGGATTCATGTTGGTGTAGCCAAATTGTTCATTTGGTAAAAACTAAAATTTCCTCCCAAAATAAAAAAAAAATTCCATTTGAATTTTTTTTTTAAATTTGCCATTCATTTTATTTTTAAAAATTCAAAAACGTTTAAACGTTCTCAAAATTAAAAAAAAATATGTCATCTGGGGCTGAACGAAACCTTTAGTTCAACCCGAAACATTTTTTTTTCAAAAACTGCCAACAAAACAAAAAAATCAATTATTCACCCTGCTCTGCTAATATCAATAATTCTAATATCAATGGAATCACATCAGCGAAAGCATGCAGAAAATGTAATATGTTAAACATTAACAACAGCACTCAGTCCTAGAAAGGTCTGATAAGCCATGATTAAACCTAATTATGGATTATTGTATATTACCTACCTCCAAGACTATGGAAAATTGCTTCCTTTTAACTGTCTTGGCTGTCTGCCTCTGACCACACACGTACTGGGTAATACTTTCCTGTGATTGATGTATTTGTATGCTTGCTCAGCTATAGGCCAATTCTCTTTTAATCAGAGGTGTGAGTTCCCTAATTGTTGTCAGAGCCCATGTTAACTTTTTGATTAAAAGGCATCCTCCCATTTACAGTTAAAGAAATACACTAAACACCACAATCCCTTTTTTCCACAGTATGAAATACACTTGCCAAATTCTTCTCTCAGTTGATGTTAATGGGGTTGCACTGAGATGTGAATTTGGATATATTTTAATGAAAAGTCAATGTGGCAATATAATAATTTAATTTTCTATTTTCCTTTCACAACAAGTAGATAAACTCCAGCAATATTTTCCCTGTTGCACTGGGACAGCTTCATGTCCATCAATTTCCACTCAGCTTTTTTTGAATACTTACTTAGATTGGTTTATTAAACTCTTTTGCTTTACCAGCGCTACCACTAAAATAAACACATCAAAATTCAGACGTAGAAAGAACTTTACTTGTGACACTAACCTTGCATGGCAAATAATTCTACTTATCTCTATAAGGGCCTTTATTTCTTATGGAATCAAAGCAAATTCATCTTTAATTTGATACCTAACTCTTTCCCATAAATCTCATTAGACTAAAAATAGCAAAGATCTCCATATGATTAAAGACTTCACATGCAAGAAAGCAATCTGGTCATAGTGCTCCTTAGCTTTATGTACTCCTTTCTATTTGACAACATTAATTTGCCATCTGTCAGCTTAGTTTACTTGCTGCTTGCTTTGAGTTCACCTCCCCCATTTTCACTGTCAGCTGTTTTTAATAGTTGGGCCTCTTTGAGTGGGCCATTTATGCAGATTTGAAACAAGCAAAATCCTAAGCACCCACCATATGGGAAGCCACGTTGTATTCCCCAGATTGACCGAGCCATTCTTAGTCCTCCTCCTTTATTCCTCCCTACAGCACTTACTTTAAAAGAAATCATTTTTTCATCTCTATAGTACCTTTCATCCCAAAAGATTCCAAAGCTCTAAAATGTTTGCAAAATAGGAGACAAATTCTGCATTCCCATACAGTTCTGCTGAAGCCAGTGTGCCAGAAGGCCAAACTTAGTCCCATAAGTATAATTCCATCAAAGAAATAATGTTGAGAGATTGTTAAGATTGCAGAATTAAGTCAGCAAATGACAAAGTTAAACAGGCAGTTGCAACTGTAACTCTACCCCATGTGCACGCTGCATGCATTACAATAGGTTTCATTGCATGATCACCTACTATTTCTGAAATAATACAGTATAGCATCATCTAATATATTGCACAACTGAGAAACACATCTGTAGTATAGTGTAGCATAGGGTGGTTGAACATTTTCTCTCAAAGATGTCTTTCAGTGGAACACTGGTTTTTCCCACCAGCTCTAGTGTACCATATTTTTAATTTTTGTACATTGTTTTCATTGTCATAATGGTCCAATATAACATTGACTTTGATTTGATTATGAAAAACTCCCCTCAGAATATTTGAGCCCCAATCTTGCAAACACTAAAGTGTATGAATAACTCAACTGGTGTTGGCAATTCCATTATTATTGCCATTAGTTTTTAAGGGTCTGGTCCAATGTCCATTGAAGTCAGTGAGCCATGGCTCAGACCCTGAATGAACAACAGCACTTTCCAATTAAGAAGGAGGACACTAAAAACAAGCATGTTTCCTCTTTTGGAAACAGCTATGGTTTTCTGGAGCTGATTCATTGGGGCAATAAGGGGCTGGGGTCACCTGGCACCTCTAGTGGCAGGTACGTACCCCTGCAGTTCATACAAACCACTACAGAACCAACTCTTACAATGGAAAAACCAAACCAAACCCTGCCAGGGCTCCTGTACTGGTTTCCTGTCCCACCCTGAACTAGATGTGCAAGTGAAGTCGGCAAAGCACAATTTAAAACAATCTCACGAGCCTATTGCAGCCTACTCAGCCAGACACTTTTTAAGCCTCAGGCCACTCCTGTTCCTCCCCTTCCTGGTCCCTGGAAAAATCAAGCACTTCAAGAGTCCTTCTCATCCTTGAGATTAAACCAGAGCCTCACACAGGGCTCCTATCTCCTCCAGGAGATCCTGGCAACACTTTCTGGCTGCCCCTTGCTAAGCCTTTGCTCCAGGCAGTTCTGCCTCTCTACTCTAACCCCCAGAGAGGATTAACAGAACCCCTTTTTTATATGATATGTTCCTAGCCCCTTCCCAGCTGGGATTGACAGCTCTCACTGAACTAGCCCCTATGTATTCAATCGGGCTAAACAGGCCCCTCTTAAAGGGACCAAACACCCTGTGACAGGGCCCCAAAGAATTCTAAAGCAGAATCTATAGCTCCTTTTTGTACCCGGCATCTGAATCTCTGGGGGATTGGATTGGGAGAGTGGGCAAAGCTTAGAAGTTGACAAGACTCCATCTTTCACAGCAGCATTTTAAAATAAAGCAGTAATTATAGTTCGGGAACTCGAGGAGGATTTTTTTCAAGTCCCAGACACATTTTCAACCCTCCAAAAGTCATCTGATGTTAAAAAGAGCTGTGGGGTTTTTTTTAAATGAAAATATTAGTGAGCTTAAATCAACCAAAATTACACTAATATATTTTAACATCAAGAAAAACTTCAGTGAACCTTTTTTCCATGCCATTTCTCTGCCAATTCAAGAGTTTCTGGATATAAGGGAGGAAAATAATATTTCCACTGGGGCATTGAAATTAGAGGGTGAAATTCACCTCTGTGCAGAGAGCCAGCACAAGGACTATACACTGCTTAACTCATAGAGCAGAAGTGGAATCTTGCGCTTCCCCTTCGTGCAGGCGTGAATTTCATCCTCAGCACTATGTGTCCAGACTGTTTAAAACCCTCATTTGTCAGTCAGATGGATCCACTGTCCCAACCCTCTTTATACATTATGAATACATGGTGGGGAGGTGGATATAAAGATTTTCAATCCCCAGGAGTTTCAGATGGGTGTATTACTTGTGGGTAGTGAAGCCATGACAGGATTAAATGGCTCGTGCCAATTCACCATTACATTCTCATGAACCACGAGGGATTTTGTTCATGCCACATTTCAGAGAACTAATTAAATTAGAAACATATTTAGCGTTTCAAAATGTTGTATGGGAGCTATTTTGATATCCCTCAATCTAAAAAGCTGAGTTTCCTTCTTTACCATATAGAGGTTCTAAAGTGACCAAAAAAGCCTCAAAAGCTTTTGTGCAAATCACTTTCCTGATTTTCAAGCCCTATATCCCATTATTGAATAGGGATAGATAGAAAAGGCCCCATTCCCCACTCCCTTGCACCTGTTGTCATCATTTGCACCTTTGCAAAGCGAAGGCAAAATGATTCTCATTCTGATTTTGTTAGCATTCTGCACCCACTTTGGGCTAAACAACACCACAAAGTTCTAGGCAGTGAAGAATCATGAACAAATGCTTTTTACCATTAACCTGGGTTCCCAGGATAAGACTTGTTTTTCTTGCCCTGCTGGGGCATGATGTCTATGAACTCAGTCATGGTTCTATGACTGATTACCAGTCCTAGAACCCGGCTGAGTGCAATTTTCAATCATTTGTCTTACCTGGCCCACATTAGGGGGAAAAGAAGGAAACATTTTTGAGGCAAGTTCTCTTTTAAAAAAATCAAAGTGGAAGCTGTAGGTGAACTGCTCAGAGATTTGGAATGCTAGAGTCCATTTGCGGCTAGGCTGGATTAGTGGGCAGAGTGCAGGTGAAAAAGTCAGGCATGCAAATTAAAAGCAGTACTTTACATGACTATAAAAGGCCCAGATTCCCCACTGAACCAAGGATGGAGGGGACTCCATAGATCTGAAGACGCAGCAGCTCTAACCCTGATATAACCTGCCATGGGATGGTCACCCCAACACAGTAGGATCCTTCTGTGATGTAGAGTCATGGTAGTAGCTCTGACACCATACCCTCTTCCAGCTCCTGCTGCCAGGAGTGTGACAGGAGAAAGAGAGCAGGGCCAGAGCATCTTTATGTTCCTGCCTGCCATTGGCAGCCCTTGTAATTGAAAGTAGCACACAAGCTACTTTAATTTATGCTGGGGAACCATACTAGTGCACAGCTGGCCAAAGAGTGAGGGAGTGCAAAGGCAGCCTTTGCACCAATACCCCTCCCGAGTTGTGCTGTGTGTGCTACTCAACCACAGCTGATGAGTGAGGCCAGTGTCTGTCGTTCTAGAATTCTAGAATCCTGCTTCAGCCCCAAAGCATGGCTATCATATTGTCTGACTACAAATGAAGGGAGTCTCGGATGACTACTCTGGTTGGCTGCTGAATGGTTCCCAATTTGTCTTTCTCCTTTGCCTGCTGAGTACCTGCAACTGGCACAGAAAACACTCTCATATTCACTTCAGTTACACAAAAGTGCAAACAGACCCATAAAAAAAGAGGTTTGAATGAGAGCGATTTAGGTTGACAAACCACATCAAACCATTCTAGCAAATATAACAACTCAAATGGGGGTGCCAAAGGTTGCATTTTCACAATACCAAAGCAAAACTACCATACATAGTATTCCACAGAGAAGTGCACATTTGATTCAGGCTCCCAAACACTCAATGGTCTCCCTTCAGAATACATGGCATTGATAGCTAACAGCCCCAGGAAAGTTATTTGGACTCAGCAGCTAACGTATGTTGCCAAAAAGCAATGGCAAGGAGAGCTGATGATTAGCTGACTAGTCTGTAAGGCCTGTCTACACTTAAAGGTTTGCTGGCTTCACTATACCACTATAGTGATACCAGCAAACCCTCATAATCTACATGCAGTTTATACGGCAAAAAAAAAAGTGCTTTTACTGGAATAGTTTATACTGGTTAGGCAAGGGAAATAAACTACACTAGAAAAAAGCATTTTTATGCCAGTATAACAGTACACTACAGCTTTTGCCATCATAGAAATGCCTGGGATGGGATGGGGGAAAATCCCACCCCTCGCCATCGTCGCTATGCCACCAAAAGTTTATCATGTAGACCTGACTTCAGACTTTTGATGGGGATACAATAGCTATTGTATTGCTAATCTCCCACAGAATAAGTTAATTCACTAAAGTGGTGTCATTCATTTGCACTGATCCATGGGACCTGATTGCTATAGTATCACATTAGCTAAGTGAATGGGTTAGCTTAGCTATAGAATCTCATTAGTTTACCTGGAGATTTTTTCAGCTATTCAGCTTTCTACACAAAGTCATTAGCTCTGGGGAAACTCAGTGTGCCTGAAGCATGGGTGTGGGCTGCAGGGCAATTAAACTGTTGCTTTAGGAATTAATCATTATTCTACCGTTGATATGACTGGAAGCTTGGAACTGACCTTAATTTTAGCCTGTGAGACATTCTTCAGTAACACTCTAAACTACAAAGAAAAGGAAAGGAAATTGACTTTAAAAACATCATTTTAATAATAATAAGGTGCTGACAAAAAGCTCAAAAAGCAGGGAAATTTGGTCACAATAGGACGGAATTAATGCTTGAGAAGTGGCTACTGGCATCTGCACATGGCTTTGTTTGAGGCAACAATTTTGTTAACTTAAGGTTCGTTTATATTAAGATTATTCCAGACTCCGTCTGTGTTGCAGTAGAAAAACAGTTTGCACAAATATGAGAGTTGGCCGGTGAAATCCCCGCGTTGACGATCTCCAAACATGACTCCCCCCAGCCAGAACAATGCTGCATGTCCTGAAAGTCTAGCCACTCTAGTTAAGTGCCTCAGACAGTTTGAGATCTTTTGGAAATCTGACTCCAACTGTAGTTTGCTGGCTGTGCTCTTTTGGAAATCTGACCCTAGATCTCTCTGTTCCTCTGTCCCCACTCTGTAAAACTGGGATAATAATACTGCCCTTCTCCCACCCCTTGCCAGTATTGTCTATTTAGATTGTAAGCTCTTTGGGGGAAGGACTGTCTCCTACTATGTCTATGTATTCAAGTGCCTAGCCCAATCTCCAGTGAAGCCATTGGGTGATACTGTAATATAAATAATACTAATTATTATTAATCTATTTATTAGGCTACAAAATAATGTACGTGCACCAGGAAACTAATGATGCATACCCTGCAGTGCCTTTTTTCTATTAGATCTACAGCAAAAATAGAAAGCGCTCTCACGTGGGAGGTTCTTAAGAGGGGGGGAAAAAAACCTATGCAACAGAACAAACAAACTATAAAAAACCTGGAATGAAAATAGGGGCCCAGTACCTCAGATGGTGTAAATCAGTGCAGTTGCATTGACCATGCTGATTTACATTAGTTGGGGACTTGCCCATTGTGTCCATTAGAAGAAGGCACCATAAGCCCACTCACTGAAAGATAACCGCTTTGAAAAGGATCTTATGTTTTGGGATGCTAACAAGCACAGGGAACAAAAACAACAATGGTTCCAGGCAGCAGCATGGTGTTTTTTCACTGTACACTGTTGGCTCTTGTGGCTTGAATGAAATTAATTCTCCCAGGAGATTCTTATCCTTTAATTTGGGAGTTTTCCCAGAAAATCTTTAAATCTGTAATACAAAGGGAGCAGTTCAGAAAACATTTTCATTCCACTTGGCTACCATTAGGCACAACAGCAGGTGAGATGAATTGTATCCTCCTTGCCAGACTGGCTGCTTTATCAGTGCTGAGGACACCTACCTGTGTTTACATACCCAGTTAGCCAAGAGTTACAGCTATTGGGAGCCAAATGTCTACAGTTCTCAGCAGCCATCTACAGCTTCCTGGTTTCCTGAGTATTAAGCTTCTTGGTTTCTTGGCCACATGTTCTTCCAGCCAAGAGTTGCAGCTATTGGGGTTGTTATAACTGCTGTAGCAGTGTTTATCTACTGGTTTCATATTTTCTAGTCTCTACAGTGTTTTATTCTGATTGAAGAGCTAATTAAGCAATTAGTTTTTTAGCTGCTATTATAGAACTGGAGGAGTGGAAGGGACTCAAGAGGTCTTCTAGTCCAGTCCCCTGCACGCATAGCAGGACTAAGTATTATCTAAACCATCCCTGACAGGTGTTTGTCTAACCTGCTCTTAAAAATCTCCAATGATGGAGATTCCACAACCTCCCTAGGCAATTTATTCCAATGCTTAACCATCCTGACACTTAGGAAGTTTTTCCTAATGTCCAGCCTAAGTCGCCCTTGCTGCAATTTAAGCCCATTGCTTTTTGTCCTATCCTCAGAGATTAAGGAAAACACTTTTTCTCCCTCCTCCTTGTAACAACCTTTTATGTACTTGAAAACTGTTATCATGTCCCCTCTCAGTCTTCTGTTATCATGTCCCCTCTCAGTCTTCTGTTCTCCAGACTAAACAAACCCAGTTTTCTCAATCTTCCCTCATATATCATGTTTTCTAGACCTTTAATCATTGTTGTTGCTCTTCTCTGGACTTTCTCCAATTTGTCCACATCTTTCCTGAAATGTGGTGCCCAGAACTGGACCCAATACTCCAGCTGAGGCCGTATCAGCATGGAATAGAGCAGAAGAATTACTTCTCGTGTTTTGCTTACAACACTCCTGCTAATACATCCCAGAATGATGTTTGCTTTTTTTTGCAATATATTATGTCATATTTAGCTTGTGATCCACTATGACCCCCAGATCCCTTTCTGCAGTACTCCTTCCTAGGCAGTCATTTCCCATTTTGTATGTTTGCAACTGATTGATTCTTCCTAAGTGGAGTACTTTGCATTTGTGCTTATTGAATTCCATCCTATTTATTTCAGGCCATTTCTCCAGTTTGTCCAGATCATTTTGAATTTAAATCCTATCCTCCAAAGCACTTGCAACCCCTCCCAGCTTGGCATCATCCACAAACTTCATAAGTGTACTCTGTATGCCATTATCTAAACCATTGATGAAGATATTGAACAGAACTGGACCGAGAACTAATCCCTGCAGGACACCACTCAATATGCCCTTCCAGATTGACTGCGAACCACTGAGAACCAACTCTCTGGGAATGATTTTCCAACCAGTTATGCACCCATCTTATAGTAGCTCCATCTAGGATGTATTTCCCTAGTTTGTTTATAAGAAGGTCATGGGAGACAGTATCAAAAGTCTTACCAAAGTCAAGATATATCACATCTATCACTTCCTCCCTATCCACAAGACTTGTTACCCTGTCAAAGAAAAACAGTTGGCTTGACACGATTTGTCCTTGACAAATCCATGCTGACTCTTACTTATCACCTTATTATCTTCTAGGTGTTTGAAAACTGATTGCTTAATTATTTGCTCCATTATCTTTCCGGGTACTGAAATGAAGCTGACCAGTCTGTAATTCCCCAGGTTGTCCTTATTTCCATTTTTATAGATTGGCACTATATTTGCCCTCTGGAATCTCTCCCATCTTCCATGACTTTTCGAATATTATTGCTAATGTCTCAGATATTTCCTCAGTCAACTCCTTGAGCATTCTAGGATTCATTTAATCAGGCCCTGGTGACTTGAAAACATCTAACTTGTCTAAGTACTTTTTAACTTGTTCTTTTCCTATTTTATCGCCCCGATCCTACCTCATTTTCACTGGCATTCACTATGTTAGACATTCAATAGCTACTAATCTTTTTGGTGAAGACTGAAACAAAGCAGTCATTTAGCACATCTGCCATTTCCACATTTTCTATTATTGTCCCCCACATCCCCATCAAGTAATGGGCCTGCCCTGTCCTTGAACTTCCTCTTCCTGCTAATGTATTTGTAGAATGTTTTCTTGTTATCCTTTATATCTCTGGTTAGTTTAATCTCATTTTGTGCCTTGGCCTTTCTAATTTTGTCCCTACATACTTGTGTTATTTGTTTATACTCATCCTTTGTAATTTAACCTAGTTTTCACTTTTTGGTAGGACTCTTTTTTAAATTTCAGATAATTGAAGATCTCCTGGTTAAACCATACTTCCTGTCTATCCTACACCCACAGGGCCAGATTAATCCATGCAGGTGTAGAGGGGGTGCATTGGGAGCCCCGCTGTCTATGGGGACAACTGTGCTAGAGAGGGGAGTCACTTCTGGGGGTGTGGGGGGAGACATGTGAGGGTGCAGCACATGCTCCCCTCCACTGGCTGGGGCAGGGTAGGGATGCTGTTTAATGGTCCTTCTTCCATCCTGCTCCCTTTGGACTAGCTAGTGCAATAGAGGGTACTAGCAGGTAGGGTTCTTGGCTTAGATCCATAAAAGAATGTGGGCACCTAATGTAATGATCTTGGGGTTCATTAAATAACAATCCAGTGAATGAGAAAGTAATAAAACTCTAATAAAACAAACAGGAGAGTCTCTCTGGTAAACTTAGGATGACCAGACAGCAAGTGTGAAAAATCGGGACCGGGTGTGTGAGTGTATGTGTGTGTGGGGGTAATAGGTGCCTATATTAGAAAAAGCCCCAAATATTGGGACTGTCCCTATAATATAGGGACATCTGGTCACCCTAGGTGAACTGCTGCACACAGACATGTGGTGTTCCCAATGCCTGCCTCCAGGGCACATCTCCAAATTCCTGTATTCATAATACTGTGCCTTATGAGGGAGCGTCTCTAAATTATAATCTTCTACAAACATATCTCTACATCTTCCCCCTTAAAGAAAAACAAAGTAAATCTTATATACATATATATAAACAGCTAACAACTATCTAACAACACACGCATTACATTCTCAACCCACATAGTACATTTCCATAAACCCAATGTGTCAACTACCTAGAGAGGAGACCCTTGAGTGAGTCTTTACTACTCACTTTCCTCAAATACCCCTTCTCCAGGCAGGTTAGCAAGTCTTTATGAGTCTGCCAGGACTTTTAATCTCCTGCTCTGTTGTCTCAGACTTTCATTAGAGTCTGACTTGTTCTCTTGTTCCTTGACAGTTTCTCCTTTGTGTGTTGATGATAAAGGATCAGTCAGAAGGGAAATGCCAGAGTTCACAGCTACTGTCAATGTATTGGAACTTTCTGGGATTACTCATAGATCATTTGATTACATCAAAATGTGTCCCTTGAGTCTGCCTGGACTACATGAGACCTTGGATGCACCTGTTCTTTAATGGTACCCCTTTGGCCCCAAGTATTAGAGGCCTGATTCCTCAGGCACACTCTAGTACCTGGGTTAAGAGATGGGAGATGACGGGCTCTTTTGTCAAGATAATATTTCTGCTTCCACTTCTGATTTTCTTTCATCTTCCACATTGTTTCATTGTTATGAGATTTCAGCAAGTTATCAGTAAGTGGTAAATTAGATTTGATCTTTCTTCCCCTTAACAGCTGATCTGGAGAAAAACCATTCTCCCTGGGTGTACTTCAGATGAACACATATAAATCACCCCCACTGTCAAAAGTCTTTTTCATAAGGTTCTTTACTGTCTGTACAGACCTTTCCACAAGTCCATTTGATTGGGGGTAATTTGGATTTGATGTTTTGTAATGAAAATCCCAATCGATGGCAAATTGTCCAAAATCTGCACTGGAAAATTACAGCCCATTATCACTAAAGACTTCATCTGGAATTCCACTTCTGGAGAAGATTCCCTTCATGCCAGCTATCACTGACTTACCATTAGTACTGTGCAGTGTGCAGATTTCTGGATACAGAGAATAATAATCTGTGACTATTAAATAATCCCTCGATTACCAGGTAAATAAATCCGTGCCTACCTTCTCATAAGGCCTTTCTGGAACTGAATGAGGTCTCAATGGGTCTGCCTGTTGGCATGGCTTGTATTTCAAGCATGAAAAGCAGTTTCCTACCACATAAATAATGTCATGATTGATCCACGGCGAATACAGCACCTCTCGTGCTCGTTGTTTGCACTCCTCAATTCCTAAATGACCCTTGTGGATCTTCCGTAGCATCTCTTTTTGGAGGCTCATTGGAATTACAATCTTGCTGCCCTGGAAAATCACCCCATTTATCACAGTAAGTTCATGTCTGCAGTTCCAATAGTCTCTTATAGTTGGACAGCAACTGCTTATTTCTTCAGGCCACCCTTTAATTATCACTTCTTTAAGGATTCACAATGATTCATCTTTCTTCATTTTCTCTGTTTGTTGCAGTTTCCTATTAGCCATGCAAATTAACTTTACAATCAGATCTATGTAGGCTTGCATCTCTGTCTCTAAAGTCTTCTCTGGTTTTGTAGGAGCCACTGCTTCGGAAAGTGCATCTGCAGTGAACATGAATTTACCGAGTGAGTAGGTCACAACCAAATCATACTTTTGCAGCTTTATCATCATTCTTTGCTAAATAACCCTACCAGGGGCCTGTGGTCCATTTCAACTTCCACTGTCTGTCCATAAATGTATTGATTGAATCTCTCACCGGCAAATACTATTCCTAAAAGCTCCTTCTCAATCTGTGCATATCTGGCTTTTGCCTCAGTCAGTGATTTGGATGTGTATGCCACCGGTTGCCACCGATCCTCATGCTTCTGTAAAATCACTGCACCCCACCCAGACTGTGAATTATCTGCTGAAATTTCAGTAGGCCTTCCTGGTGCATAGAACTTCAACACTGGTTCTTATATCAGTTGTTGTTTTAAACCTTCCCATGCAGGACCGGCTCCAGGGTTTTTGCCGCTCTAAGCGGCAAAAAAAAAAAAAAAAAAAAAAAAAAAAAAGCCGCGATCGCAATTGCGATTGGTGGCACTCCGGCGGCAGCTCCACCGCGTCGCTTTCTTCTTCGGCGGTAATTCGGTGGCAGGTGCTTCCCTCCGAGAGGGACCCGCCTCCAAATTGCCACCGAACAGCCCGACGTGCCGCCCCTTCCCGTTGGCCACCCCAAGCACCTGCTTGCGGGGCTGGTGCCTGGAGCCGGCTCTGTTCCCATGATTCCTTCTGTTCTGTATCCCAATACCATTCATTTTTATTCTCTAGGGGTTTTCTCAAAGCCACTACCTAGGTAGATAGATTAGGTAGGAATTTTCCAAGATAACCATTAACCATTCCCAGGAACCGTTGGACATCTTTCTTTGACGGGATGACGCTGGAAATAATGTCCCCAACAAAAGTCAGTTCTATAATCCCTAAAACACATTTCTCACTATTTAGTTTGAGGTTTGCCGCTCTAGTTGCATCCAGGACTTCCCAAAGTGTACGATCATGCTCCTTTTTGGTTGGGTCCCAGATGATGATGTCATCCATTGAGGTGTCAACACCATTAATATGTTCATAGATCATATGTATGGTTTTGTGGTACACTTCTGGTGCTGAAGCTATGCCAAAGGATAAGCGTAAGAATCTATATCTTCCAAATGGGGTATTAAATGTGCATAGCTGCTAAATGCAATTCAAATCTCTGTCTGAATGTTTTCCAGTTCTCTGCAACATTGCCTCACAATTGCAGACTGGGTGGAGGTTGCAACACATCCTTTTTGGGCTTTTCCCTCAAATACATGCAAAAGCCTCTGTGCCTGGTGCACTGCGTGCTTCTCTGGTGCGTCCCTTTTTCTCTGCTTTCGGTTGCAAACACAGGAGTTAAGTTCAAAATGACTGTAGCTTCCTTGTCATTCAGCAATTCTGACACCACATAACGATCTTGGGGTTCAATAAATAACAAACCAGTGAATTAAACAGGAATAAAACTTAAATAAAACACTCTGGAAAGCCTCACTCATGAACTACTGCACACAGCCATGTGGTGTGCCCAACACCCGCCTCCAGGGCACATCTCCAAATTCTTATGTTCATAATACTGTCCGTTATGAGGGAACATCTCTAAATTATAATCTTCTACAAACCTATCTCTACACCTAACGGCCACTTTAGGTGTCACACAGATACTCAAAATCCCTGGGTATGTGCACAGCCTCCTCAGTCTTGATGGTCGGTGCCTATCTCACACCTAAGCTTCAGAAGGGTTCTTACACTAGGTGTTCCCTGCCTATTTCATCTGTAGGGCCTGACATGTTAGGCATTGTGAGAGCATGCCTAGTTCCACACAAAATGGCCAGGGGGAGGGAGGAGGTAGAGGCAAGGGAGGATGAGGAGGCAGTACTACCCTCCCTTATAACCTTTGTACCAGGGGTTAAGGTACTCACCCAGGATGTGGGAGACACCCACTTCAATTCCCCACTCTGCTTGAGGAAGGGATTTGAATGCCCTAACCTCTGGGGTATTCTAGTATGAGTTTCTCTTGCTGAGGCTATTCTACTGTGTATAACTAATTAAACAGTCCTCAGGCCAGTGAGAGAGTGAGAATCACTCTATAGTCTAGTGGTTAGGGCAAAGTATCAAGGACCAAACTTCCTATATTGTGCCCACAACAATCGTGTGGACATCTAAGGATCAAGAGGCAGTGATGACTTCCAGTTGCATTTTTATAAAAAGATTTCAGACCGAATATCCCAGAGGCTCCTTGATGTGTTCAGTGAGGCCCAACTCTGCACCTTCCATGATGCAAGAGGCAATTATACCAGTTATACCCAAGCCAGGGAAAGATTTTTCTAACTGCACAAGGTACGGGACTATCACTGATAAATCATGATGCGAAGATTCTTGCCAAAGCCTTTGTTTGTAGATTGAAAAAAGTTATTACTCAAATTATATATGTAAATCAGGTTCGATTTATTAAATCTAGGCATGGGTCAGACAGGCTCAGGCAACTCATCGGTACAATTGCAGTATCACAGCGCTCAAAGGAATCTTTGGCAGCATTATTTCAAGATCCTAAAAAATGCAGTAGGGTTGGCTGGGATTCTCTCTTTACAGTCCTTGAGAGAATGGGCTTCAATGGCCACTTTAGCATTTGGATTGAATTTCTCTACAGCGCTCCCTGCTCTTAGATAATCACCAATAGTCTGCGTGCTAAACCCACTGCTTTTCATCACAGTGCTGGAACCACTGGTATGTGCAATCCAGGTCTGTGCAGATATAACGGACATTAAGATTAATCATATATAGAACAAAAAACACTATGCCCATTCTATTATCTAACCCACAAATGTTGAAACCCAGTGTCAGACTGTCTAGAGTGGCTCACACCCATGAGTACCCACCTCAGGGCCGACTGCCAAAAACAGGGCAGACACCCCAAACTGGTGGGATGTTCTAAAATTAGATTTCACCAAGCCAGTAACAAATATGATCTCCTGGATCACTATAACAGTCTTGCCATGGAGTCATAGACAGTCCCCTTAAACTCTCCAGTCTATCTCGCCACCCAGACAAACTGGATTTAGTGATAAATGGTCACTTACACCAAAAATCACACCACATTCAGGTTGCTTCCAGTCCTAAGGGACCAGTCACTTACCGCAGATCAACTGGTACCCTAGATCCCACACCAAATACAACACCTGTAGTCAATCCTGTAAAAAACTATCTAAAGGTTGATTAACTAGGAAAAAGGAATAAGAGAGTTATTTACAGGTTAAAGCAAGTAACCAGACACACCAACAAGTTACCATCTAAATCCTAAGACTGAAAAGTTGTAGTGATCTGTCAATTCACAGTGTCTTTCAGGACAGGCCCAGGAGGCAGCCCCTAGCAATCTCTGACTTCAGTTTAGAGTCTCTGGCCCTTCAGAGATCAAACAGCCAAAAAGATGGAAAATTTTCCTGTGGCTTTGTTTTATTTCCTTCATTCAGGTTCCAAGCCCATAGGATGAGCCTCCTTGCATGCAGCGTTGCCCAGGTGCGATAGGGCCATTAGCCAATCCTTTGTATTGCAATGTTTCTTGATAGCCCATTTGATTTCGATAGTCCTTCTGGATGGGCGGGGGGAGGGAGGGCGATTATTCTCATGCCTGAGTTCACAAGTTCAGAGCAAACATTTTCAAAGTTATAAAGTAAAACATACATATTTTCTTATAGCATGGAATACCGACATTGCAACTCAGATTAATGCATTCAGCAAATTACAAGCGTTTCATAGAGTCTAAACACTAAGTACATTCTATACGACTAATACCTATTTTGAGCAAAACTAATATACAGGTGAACTGGTCTGGTCTCCAGCTACGAGGTTCTCAGTTCTTAGCTAATGCCAGCAGCCTGGACAAGAGTTGCCATCTGGCCTGCCTGTGTCACACACAGATTATTAGAACTCATTGAATGGTTTGGGGCTTGTTTCAATTAATCTTATGTTGGGACAAGTTGGAGCATTAGGACTAATTAAACATACATACCGGGGCTTGCTTCGTCAGTGGTAATTAAAATGGCAGCAGACAGTACTAAAATATCTAGGAATACTAATCCCCAGAGATTAAAAGCAGATAATTGGGTCTAAACCGATTTGAACTATCACACAAATCACTAATGACCTGGTTAAATGGGAAGATACCTCCTAGAGCCTCTGGGGAAAAAATAATCCAGATAAAAATGAACACGTGACCCAAATTAATGTGCTCTGGGGACTCCCACTCCCAATTCCCCAACACTAGTTTTGGAAAAATTAATGATAGTCTTAAACATTTTTTTATGGTGAACAGGGAATGGCCAGGCATCTCCTTTCAGATACTTCAACTAGTGGTTGAACTAACGGGTTTAGATTCCCAAATCTGAGGCAAGACGATAACACCTTTATAATGAATTGGGACATGCAATGGACATATGCTATACAAATAAAATACCTACATGGGTGATTCCCAAGAAGGAGCTCCCCGACTATTTGCCACCCGCAGCTACAATGGACTCTGGATATTGTAGGTACCTAAACAATCTAATCATCCATATGGCCTATCAGGTATGGGCCAATTTAGCACACCAGCACAAACTCCACCCTTCATCTGATGTACAGGCCCCAGTCTGGAGGAATCCCATACTAAAATATGGTGGCGTGGTGGGAAGAGGATAATGTGGACAAACTATATATATATATATATACACACACGCTATGCTACATTCTATCTCAATAACTGATCACTAGATCACACCATTCACTTCCCTCCAGCTACAACACAACCTGCCAAGTACAGTAATATGGGAACATGTTCAAATCAGTCACCTACTCACTTCAGGATTTGGCCTGGAAGCCAAAGCCCCAGAACTCCTCATATTTTGGGTTATGCTATTTCCCCAGACCAGCAGCTTCGCTGTATGAATTCCTAACAACTCACCGAAGAGTTAATAATAGCTTTAAGAAGGCAAAAATGGAACAAAGAACTGGCAAAAAATATCTTACCCCCACAATGGAATAGGGCAATGTGAAAGATTAAAGAAGTGACCCTGGACTTCCAATTACATCTCATTCAACAAAAATTGTATGAAGGGTGCCCTGGTCAACCCAAAGACTTTATGATATGACAGCTACCCCCAATAACTGATGTTGGAAGTCCTCTATCTTCTTACCTGCCTGCAAAACACATATTACACTGTCATTGCAATACAAAGCATAAAATAATAATTAATAATATTTACAACAGGGACTGCAGGATAAAAATGGAAAGTCATCAGAATGTTGGCTATTTCAGTGCTCAATAATTCCCAGGCATTGCGGTGGGAAGATACAGATGTACATGTAAATATTTTCCCATGCCTCTTCACCATGTGCAAATTTTGCATGTGTAAAGCATATGTGAACATACATAAGGCCTCAGTGGAAATGCTGTGTGTGTGTGTGTGTGTAAATAGTTGCTTGTCTACATCTGTATACTGAATTGCATGTGAAAATTGCTACTTTAGATGCATCAGTGGAGTACAACTTTTTGAAACTATAGTCCTGCATGTGTTTCTCATTCACTTTAGGAGGCACAAGATGATGGAGAAACAGTAGCCAGAACCAGATGTTTTTGTACTCCTCCAGTGTGAGAGAGAAAGCCAGTGTAAGGAACTTCAGGTCTCTTGGCTTTAGGACACCTACAATATCAGGGGACAGAACCCATCCTGGTCTGGTGGCTTCACTCTCCAAGGACTCAACCCTGCTTCCATTGCCTTCACTGGCAAAACTCTCGGCCTTCAGTGGTGCAGAACCTGGCTACAATTGTCATTTAAGAGGAGACCAGCAAACCTGCAGCAACTGCAGATGCTATCCATTGGCCACTCATTGCACTGCAATTTAGTTCAATAGACAACCAGTGGAGATTCTTGGATGCGGGCCAGTAAAGACTGGATATGCAGCAGAGATTTAATTTAATATTGGGCGGGAAGGGTAAAAGCCCCTAGCCCTGCCAAAACATCATTTGTAAACTATGTGCCTAATTCCTAAACAATTGAGTTTTAAGGTTTTTAATAACTCCTTGAATTTTTCCAGAGCTCTACTGCCGATGTGGTAACATTTCCAAATGCAATGTAGCCCTCGCTGCTCCACATAAAACATTCACTTTTCATTTAAGCCCTCAGGAAAAACAAAATCTGGATTACTTTCAAATTACTGACCAAATTCAAAAAGACATCTTAGCCCTTTATGGGGTGAAGATAAAAGAACTAACAGCCCCTGCTGTGCCAGGAAAAACTTTCACTTTCTGTGAAAAACATTAAGAAATCAAATGAAAGAATTTACAGATTGGACAAAGATGCATGTACATGTCAGACCCTTGAGATGAGATGATGCCCATCATAAGCTCTTGCTGGATTCGTAAATAAGACTCAGTGTTCTAACCGTAGGGTATTACAGTGGAAGCTCTGACTGAAAGCTCTCTTTGTGAGAATCAATTCTAGAGATTTATATTGAGGGAACGTTTCAGTATTTAAGATCTTACTGAAATTGACCAAATATTTGATAGCTTGGCTGCCTTCAGCATTGGAGCCTTGGGATATGTGAAAGGTTTGTTAGTGAGTATACTTGTTTTGCCACTTGTCTCTCAGGACGATCCAATCCTGTGAAGTGCTGAGAGCCCTCATTTCACATAGAAGCCCTCAAGAGGTGTGGATGCTCAGCACTTTATAAAGTAAGACCCCAAATGAGAGCAAGACCCACATGCAGAAAGCTTTGATCCTTTGTCTGCTTTATTCCAAGGCCTGTTAGTCTGATCAAAACCTCTTTCCAAAAAATATTATTTATTCTCTTCAAAAGAGGGACCATTTTAGCTGGCAGAGTTGATCACTGGATATTGCAGTTGTTAAAAGTGCAGTTCTACTCTGAAAAGGGACTACCTTATCAGCTCTGCTCTTGGGGTGTATTCAGAGTCATATTTGTTACTTTCATAACAAAAAATATGCCTTTAGTACTATTTACTCCTTCGGGGCCAGCACTATTTAGTTGGCTGCTATTCCTTCTTGTATATCAACAGGGGAATTATTTACTGCAGCAACCTGCATAGAACTTGGAGGGAGCGGGCACAGATTGCAAGAGAAAAGGGTTTAGAGGAGATACCAGGAAGTCGCTCTGCCTTCACATGGCTAGAATGCCAGCTGCATTGACAGCATCTCTGTATAAAGTTCTCTTAATAAAGAGCCAATTTACTGTTAGAAGCAGGGAGTCCTTTCATGTTATAACCCAGCACATAGAACACAAAATATTTACTAACTCCCATCTACAGAGCCAATCATTTATAGCACACCTGCACAAACATATTGCAGACAATAGACTTCTACAGAGTTTGGCTTGCTGGACCTTCGTCGCTGGTGATCATGAGTGAAAAGGAAAGACCCCAGCTTGACTCTCAGGGCTCAGGTTGAGTTTGCAAGGCTGGTAGTTAACATCCTTTTACTTGGCAACTGAGAACATGGGATCTATAAGTCACGGTGACACAATAAATGTGGTAACCTATGGACTGTAAAGTCCTTGGGGCAGGACTATTTTTTTGTTCTGTTCTTACAGCACCTAGAGCATCTGAGTCTTGGTCAATGACTAGCACTCTGAGGTGCTACAGAAATAAATACAAATAATAATAATTTCACTCTTAATACTGCATTTTAAATGCAATTATTTAAACAGGGTCACTGTAAATAAGTGTAAGAGAGACATGGGGATTACCTGCCTAAAATTGCAGCAGATGTGCTAATTTAGATTTTCATACTGAGGTTGGATGAGAATGAAAGGAGCTAATAGAGGAGGTATCTGAGTCTCTAGCTATTATTTTTGGAAAATCATGGGAGACGGGAGAGATTCCAGAAGACTGGAAAAGGGCAAATATAGTGCCCATCTATAAAAAGGGAAATAAAAACAACCCAGGAAACTACAGACCAGTTAGTTTAACTTCTGTGCCAGGGAAGATAATGGAGCAAGTAATTAAGGAAATCATCTGCAAACACTTGGAAGGTGGTAAGGTGATAGGGAACAGCCAGCATGGATTTGTCAAGAACAAATCGTGTCAAACCAATCTGATAGCTTTCTTCGATAGGATAACGAGTCTTGTGGATAAGGGAGAAGCTGTGGATGTGGTATACCTAGACTTTAGTAAGGCATTTGATACGGTCTCGCATGATATTCTTATCGATAAACTAGGCAAATACAATTTAGATGGGGCTACTATAAGGTGGGTGCATAACTGGCTGGATAACCGTACTCAGAGAGTTGTTATTAATGGTTCCCAATCCTGCTGGAAAGGCATAACGAGTGGGGTTCCGCAGGGGTCTGTTTTGGGACTGGCTCTGTTCAATATCTTCATTAACGACTTAGATATTGGCATAGAACGTACGCTTATTAAGTTTGCGGATGATACCAAACTGGGAGGGATTGCAACTGCTTTGGAGGACAGGGTCATAATTCAAAATGATCTGGACAAATTGGAGAAATGGTCTGAGTTAAACAGGATGAAGTTTAACAAAGACAAATGCAAAGTGCTCCACTTAGGAAGAAAAAATCAGTTTCACACATACAGAATGGGAAGAGACTGTCTAGGAAGGAGTACGGCAGAAAGGGATCTAGGGCTTATAGTGGACCACAAGCTAAATATGAGTCAACAGTGTGATGCTGTTGCAAAAAAAGCAAACATGATTCTGGGATGTATTAACAGGTGTGTTGTGAGCAAGACACGAGAAGTCATTCTTCCGCTCTACTCTGCTCTGGTTAGGCCTCAGCTGGAGTATTGTGTCCAGTTCTGGGCAACGCATTTCAAGAAAGATGTGGAGAAATTGGAAAGGGTCCAGAGAAGAGCAGCAAGAATGATTAAAGGTCTTGAGAACATGACCTATGAAGGAAGGCTGAAAGAATTGGGTTTGTTTAGTTTGGAAAAGAGAAGACTGAGAGGGGACATGATAGCAGTTTTCAGGTATCTAAAAGGGTGTCATAAGGAGGAGGGAGAAAACTTGTTCACCTTAGCCTCTAAGGATAGAACAAGAAGCAATGGGCTTAAACTGCAGCAAGGGAGGTCTAGGTTGGACATTAGGAAAAAGTTCCTAACTGTCAGGGTGGTTAAACACTGGAATAAATTGCCTAGGGAGGTTGTGGAATCTCCATCTCTGGAGATATTTAAGAGTAGGTTAGATAAATGTCTATCAGGGATGGTCTAGACAGTATTTGGTCCTGCCATGCGGGCAGGGAACTGGACTCGATGACCTCTCGAGGTCCCTTCCAGTCCTAGAATCTATGAATCTATGAAATTTCTATATTTCCTCTGCCCATTCTGGGCAAATCCAGGAAATGCACAACAGTGGGATATTAAAATTAAAAACTTGTTTCTAAACTTTTCCAAATGACCAGAATGGTTTGAGTTTTGGGTGATGGTTCCCATTTTTATTTTCTCCCAGAAAGGTTCATCCAACCAGTGGTGTATTGCACACACATTGGATTTTGTTTTTTGTAAGGAAAGACATTAGGCCCTGACATGTGCTGCTAATAATCTTCCAGGCTTTATTTTTTCATTCTCCAAGCATAGCCACACCCAGCTTCCTAGTACATTTGTGGACAGACTAGTACAATTTCCTACACTAAGAAGTACTCTCTACCCCTAAAGGACTTTCAAAACTCTATGGACCTGATTTTCAAATCTGGCCTCCATTTTTGTACCCAAACTGAATTTCACTCATCAGGCAGTTAGAGGTATAAATGGGAGCACAAATGTTTTGCACAAATGGAGGCCTGGTTTGAAGCACATATGTAATTACATTACACAATCTTAATTGATATTACGCACACAGACACACAAAACATTAAAAGAACATTATTAAGGTTGCAAAGTCAAGAACTCAGTAGTTAGGAAATGTCAGAATTAAGGTTGCCTGTGCAACTGAACACAGGGTCTTACAATGGGAAGTGACAGGGCACTGGCAAACAGGGTCTTATAATGGGTAACTTTAAAAACAGGTTGCTGTTCCAGTCTCACCTATAATACCATGTATAGAGCTTGCAACTTCTCTTTGGGGTGGTGATTGCTCAGGGCCCTTGTGTTCGGCAATAGTAAGCTCTTTTCACCTTGTAGAAACCTTCTCTCACTGCTGGTGTGCCCTCTTGGCTGGGTATGGGATAACAGAAACACCATAGCAGACCCACCAATGCCCCCAAAGGTTCTCCAGATGACTGTGAGAAAGTTCTTTACTTGATATAGGCGGGATGGGTGGGTTCAAGTTGCTTCACTTTAAAACAGAAAACCATGGAGTTGTAACACCCATAAAGGGGAGACTTTGTTTTCTTCAGTACCCCAGCCAGTGGCATAAGGGAGCAGAGTTGAGATTGCATTGGAGTTTTTCTGGACTTTCTGACATTTCGGGCTTTGTACTATCTGTTCAATTTTCTAATCTCCTGCTTTCCATTGTTTGTTAAACTTTCAATCCAAATTTCCTGACTTTATTCATTGCAACACTGGATGAAACTAATAGAACCCTATGGATACTCTCAGTTCTAAACTAGGAGAGAGCTAGATTGTGCCTTGGACTACATGCCCCATGCAGGGGATTAAGAATCCACTTTGTACCCCTATGCAGGCTATTTGGACCTTGTATCTAGGTGGCCAGGGATAAATGAGTGCTGTGTGCTTTCCTACTCCCTCCCCAGAGCAGGTTGGCAGGCAGGGTGGAAAGGACTAGGGGAAGAAGTTAAGCATTGGCTCTGTTCTCCCCCCTTGCTAGCAAGATTAGCTGAGCCAGCGAGGATGGGCAATAATAATTTGGTGCAGGTATAGGCCAGCGGTGAATTATTCCCTACCTGGAGCAAGCCAGGGAGGAAGGAGATAATCATGGCAGAGAAGCTATACACCATTCCGATTACGGGCTGTGTGCTAGAGACACAACCTAGTCCAAAGAGCCATCTGGGAATCCTGCAAATCTCTTGAGTATTCCAACAATCAATAAATTGTAAGAGCCTCATACATGCTGAAGGTCAGAGGAAGTAAGGCAGAAGGGTGGCATCAGACCATGTGTTGACCCCAGAAAACTGTGTTGGAGCAGGGGCTGTACTGCCTGGATGAGATGTCCATCTCTAGGGTCTTCAGATCATCTCTGATGGATGTCAGCATAGAAGATTAGCATAGAAAGAAAAGATCCCATGATGAGACGGAGATAGCCCTGGTCCTCTAGCCAGCATTCCCTTTCTCTCAATATGACAGATTTTTATTTTTATTGCAAGTTATTGATGAGCTCAAAGTGGCTGCAGAATTAACCTTCCCAGTTACAGCATCCCTAACTATCTAAGTCACTATTGAAAACCACTTTGAGGTACCTTGAGAACACTAAACAAGTTTTGCTGTTTGCATAGCTTCCTTTTCACATAGAAAGTTTGAAAGGCTGGAAAAACAATGATCTATTCTGATGCTAGAAAAGAGAAAACCGAAGTCACAGGTATTGTTATGACTGCATGGCAGAAGCACACAAAGACCCCAATCAGGATGAGGTCTCCATTGCTCTGGGTATCCTGCAGACACATAGGGAAACACAGCCCTGCCCTAAAGAACTTATAGCCATGGATTTTCCTTCCAACTACACCAATTATACAATGTGGTCTAGAGCAGATACAGTGAATTGGCCTTTTGTCTAAGGGTATGTCCATGCTGCAGTTAAGCACCCGCAGCTGGCCTGTGTCAGCTGACTTGGGCTCAGAGGGTTTGGGCAGTGGGTTGTAAAATTGCAGTGTGGACATTTGGGGATCCCATGAAGGGGGAGGGTTCCAGGGTCCAGTCTCCAGCCCAAGCCTGAACATCCATACCACAATTTTACAGCCCTGAGTTAGCTGACACAGGCCAGCCATGGGTGTTTAATTGCAGTGTAGACATACCCTAAGAGAAAGTGTAGTCTCAGATAAATATTTGTATATATTCTGTATTTATTGGTGATGGACTAGATTACTTAATAGGTCTTCTAAATTCAAAGGTCATAATCATATCTTTTTGTAGCTACGACCGGCATCTGATGTGCTCACTTCCCCACTCCACCTCCCCTTCCCCCCCAAATTTCACAAATGTCTTTGTTTCTGAAGAGACAGGAGGAGGTTGGGTACAGCCTTGACTTCTGAAACCCAAGATGAATGGGCAAAGACAAAGAGGATCTCCCTCTTAATAAACACACTCTGGAACAACAGCCAAAATATAAGTGAGGTAAAATGCTCCCTAGTAGTTCTGTGCTAGCAAGCCTAGAAGACTATGAGTAGGATATGTGTTTGTGGTTGAGTGAGGTATGCAAGTTATGTTCTGTGTGGATGGAATATGCATGGTGATGAAAGCTGTGGTATAGAAGAATGAGCACAGTTGTACGGGGAAAAGAAGGAATGCTTACAGTGTGCGGTGTCCCCAACTGTGGATTAGTTTGGACAGGGATGTAAGGTGGGAAAGACATATCCTGAACACCTGTTTCTACATCAGTATTTTTTTTCTCTTTCAGTATACAGTGTGCCTTGCTTCTGACTGTGTCCCTGTATTACAGTCAGGTCCCTTCCATCTCATGCAAAAACAGTTTCTCATGCTATGCAAGTCAGTTGTACTTTCAAGCATTTCGAAGTGTGCACAGTTTGAGGGTGGGGAGTGGTGTTTGCAGGTATGCATTACAGCTAGTGGGAGTTGCTTGCAAATCCTGCTTATGAAACAGTAGGTCACTGGAGCAGAAGCAAAGCATACGTCCATGTAAACTGTGACCTAAGCCTATTGCTGCAGCTGTGCATGCACTCCATGTCTTCCTATATATGTGGGACTCAATCCTGTATTCTTTGCTCATCTCAAGCTCCCCTTGAAGTCAATGGAATTGAATCTCTCAAGGAATGCAGGACAAGGCCCTGGGGGGTGGGCAGTTGTTGGAGCAGTTTTCAAAACCACATGCAAGGAGACAGCCATGCAAAATGTACATACCTTCATTGCTATGCAAAACAGCTGTTTGCAAATGCAAACTGTGCATGTTGGTGGCCAGCCCTGCACCCACTTTTGTCAACAGAAAGAAACCTCATTGACTTCAAAAGAATCAGGATGGTATCACTCATTTCCACATGAGGTTACAGGGTTTCGCAGATGCGATGCTGCGCATGCATTTCTGCAGGCACTGGAAAATGTGCAGTGCATGGCGATGTGCAATTATCTAAATCCCCATGTGTTCACCTGAAAAATTAGCCCTTGGTCTCTGACTTCAAGACACGGAAAAAATTCACTTGAAATTTTAAGAGAAATAATAAAAACTAAAACCTAAAGAAAATATATAAATTTAAAAATAGAATTAAACTAAAGGAATAGAAAATCATTTGTGCTAAGTAGTGTAACAAAATATTATTTGGCAAAGTTGTCTGGTTGTGGATAGATGGAGAGGGTTAGGGCTTTGGTCTTGCATTTGGTTTGGCCATTGTAGTTTGAACATTTAATAATAATAAAACAATTTAAAATTGGAAACTCTAAAACTCCCGAGATCCATGGCCATGTCTCTAACCTTCATTCAAAGAGGACTTCCACTTGCAGCCTTCACTGGAGCTCTTGCTTGGTGAATTTGCCTTTCACTTAGGAAATTAAAGTATCCTAGGATGGCTACCATCATCTAATGCTATGTTGGGTGCTTGGTTGCTCGTATTTTCAGCTGGATCCTAGAAATTTTAGTTCAAGGACACTAGGGCAGGACCCCTTGTGAAAAGTGCCATGGGGTCTTCAATGACCACGCAGAGCAGACGGACTTTGGCTTTTAAGGTCTCACCCAAAATACCTAAACACAGTAAATGACCTGGTACTTAACTGAGCTAACTTGGAAAGATGAAGGGCTGTCTCCATTCTGCCAGGATTAGAACCTGTAATTCTAGTGAGTCGCATTATTGCCAACCTAATGCATAGGCCTCCCTAGCATCCCCTATGGTTTATAGGCCTCATTCCACGTTTTGCTTCCTAAAACAGCTTGCTAAAATGTAACATTTTATCCTTGTGTAGCTCCCAAGTATTGGCAACACCCATACTTTCAACCAACAAGTACAAAGACAAATAGCCATTCTTGATGTGGGATCCCTAATGCACTCTGCTCCAAATATAAATAAAGCAATGGTCAAAATAAAGCGGGCCACACTGGAGGCTTGGTGTGCCATGGTTTAATACACTTAGGGCCTGATTCTTCTCTTACAGCTGTGTAAATGAAGAGTAAAGCCACAGAAGTCAGTGAAAGCAGAATCAGACCCATAGACTTTTACTGTTAGAGTGTGGGTCACGTGCCACAATATAGCACTAACCAAAGGCCCAGAACAGAACAGCCTTCCAAACTCTGGATCTTCATTTACACCCTGGCCTCTTTACTCTGCTTTGAGTAAAGTGGCCATAGAGTCCGTGAGAATCATGCCATGAGTGTTTGAAACCCGGATTTGGATCTGAATTATGTGGCTTTGGCTCCTCTCTAGGCGTAAGTGGAAATAGGTTTGGTGGTCTCATTGAAGGCTCCAGCAGACAGGTGAGCTGGCCGCACTCAAAACCACTGTATAATTCTGTGTGATTGGCACCCTTTGCTCAGGAGGAGCCTGAGATGTGGGAGCCAGCAGTGAATTCCATTGGCAGAGGCTTTGGGGAGGATTGTATAGCAGCTGGCTCCATCTAAGGCTATTAGTCCCTCATTTTCATGAGCACTAAATCCATGCTGTATTTGAAAGCAAAAGGATAAATTAACCATCGTGCATCTGATAATAAAAATGCCATTAGTAAAAAAAGATCCCCCTAAAAGCGATACTTTCACAATAGTCAATTAAATCAAATAATAAATGACACTGATTTAATTGTTTTATGTGTACCGTAACACAGATCCTAGAGCCGGAGCATGAACTCACAGCGGGTAGGTCAGTGGTAACAAATCTTGTTTTAACAAGCCTGACAGAGATCTGCTGAGCAATGTCCATCAGGGCCAACACGGCTTGGCTGTCTCAGTGGTGCTGGGGAGATAGACTTGCATAACAGTGTCACACACTCCCTAGCTGACACCAGCCAAGCATAATGAATCTTGGCCAAAGGCTTCTTTAGCATGACGGAGAAAGAGAAGTGCTGAAGAGGCCTAAACATGGCTGAATGGATGAATTAGAATAAAATGGTTGCAATAATAATAGTCTGGGACAGCATGTTCAGTGCTGAAGCCAATAAAACTCCAATCCAATTCCAATCCCTCACTCTTTCCATCTACATGCTGTCCTGTCATATGTGCTGCAGAAAATGATGCAAACACACACAGAGAGCACACCCTGCTCACCACCCTTCCCTTGAAACTGAAGAAGCAGGGAATTTGCTACAATTCAACAGAGTACCTCACTCCAGGCTTGAAAATCCCTGCCTGGGGCAGCTTGTTTCACACGCTACTTGAGATATTTGGGTAAAACTCCTACTGGGTATTGACTAAAGCTGGTTGGGAAATTTTCAAAGAAACATTTTTGATTGAAAAAAAAAAAGTTTTGAAATTGTCAAAAAGTCCCATTTGGACATTTTTGAAATGAAAAATGCATTTTCTTTTGTTTGAAACAACTTTTTGTTTACAATTTAAGTTAATTTAGGGTTAATTTCTTTAAAGGTCAAAATAGAAATGAATGTTTTGAAATTAAGCATTTAGCTTAGAGAGACCTGATATGAAGGTTTCTTTAAAGATTTTTGGTTCATCAACATTTTTGAAACAATGGCTTTTTCCTCCCAATTTGGGAAATGATTTCCCCACGAAATCTTAAAAACTCACACAGGCATAGAAAACAACTTCCCACCCAGCTCCAGGATTGGCGCGAGCTCAGTGAGCAATTTATAATGAATCATTTATTCCAGTAAGTTTTCCTCATTTTCTATTGGCAAATTTTCTGCAAACATATGATTTTCTCAGATGAATTTATTATTTGCAATTATTTACTTATAACTTCTGTAAACAATTTTTGGTCTATAGATTGCATTCAATGAATTAATTGTGAGGGTCTGACATTTCAAATCCAAGCTGAGTTGGTTAATTTTGATGGAATAGGTGCCTAAGAATTGTTTCTGCTCCCTGCCTGAATAAGTATAATGCCTAGAATCAGGTTTCCAGGTGAAAAACTAATTTAGAAATTCAAAATTATTTTTCTGTGATTATTCTCTATTATTATTATTTACTTGTATTGCAGTAGCGCTTACGCATCCCAGTTATTGACCAAGACTGCATTGCATTAGGTGCTGTACAAACACAAACAAAAAGATGGTCCCAACACAAGGAGTTTACAATCTAGTTATAAGACAAGAAACAACTGAACACTACAGAGAGAGGGTGGGAAACACAAGGAAATAAAGTCAGATTCACTTAAGATTAGCTGTTTTTGAAAACATTGCTGCCTGTCAACTTGATTATTAGGTGAAAGTAAACACAGAAGGGATAGGAACACAAGCAAAGTATAATCATTTTTTATTTGAATGAATACTCAACAGGAATGGTTTAGGATGTACTCACCCTGCTCTCATACTGAAGCAAAGAACAAGCCGGTTTACTGGATGAACCACCAAAGAGACCTCTGGTCCCAGCAACTGGCTGGACCCGTCAGGGGCAATCACTATTATAGTTGTTTCAAAATCCAGGGCTGGAGCGTTATAGGGAACAGACCTTTCAGTAGAACTGGGATTTGTTGTTTATGTCAGAATGTCCCATGGTGACAGGCCAAAGGGGCCACATTACTTTGTGGCTCAGTGGTCCGCTGCTCAAAGTTCCTCTGTGGCGCAGTGTCTGTGATGCACCACAGAGATGTGTGAGGTGAATATGTGGTAAAGAGATGCCAGCCTGATGGTCCAAGCTGTTCAAACCTTTGAGCACAGTTAGAGGCACCTCCCCAGCTTCCAACCCCTCTGACTGCAAGTTCTCATGAGGTGTAAGTCAGACTAGGTTTTGGCCCGTGATGTTCATGAACACGGTCAGTGTGGCATGAGGACAGCCATGCAATTTTCCCCACTAGGCTCACTGTTGAAATGTGAGGCATTCTGTTCACACATACACCACTGGATGTCTTCTAAAATAGTTAAGAGCATCAGATTCTCAGTCATGAGAGGAAAATGACCCCTCCCCCCCAAAGCAACATGGACAGGTATTCTTCTTTCTTTCTTTGGAAACCCAGAGAACATAAGACCCATAAATATCACAGCCTAGAACAAGGAGATGAGATAGACAAGGATGACTTCCAAGTGCAACTCAGAGGAGAGGAGAGAAGGAAATGGATACTATACAGTACAGCTCAGTGATGATAATAAATTAACACAGATTAACGCTCTTGCTGGTTCCCAGGTGTTGCTTTGGCACCAGACATGGCCCAAGAAAGAAAATTTAACATTAGGCATGTGTAATGTATTCAGAAGCTGGAGGCAGCCACAAAAAAACAAATTGAAACTTCTCTTTCTGTAACTCTAGCTCATGGCTATTTCTAGTCTTTCCCTCTCTCTTTCTCTCCAGTGCATCTTAGAAAATAGCTTTTAAATTCATCAAAACCTGGACATACAGCATGGAGGACATGCCAGCAAGTTAGCTTTATTTTATAAGGGGATTTAAATATTGTAAAACTGAATAGAATGCAGGTGTTTGCATTATAGACAAGTTAGCCCTATGTAAGCTATGCAAAGAAGTGACTTCCAGATGAGAGCGACTTTAGCTCATTCTGGCTCAACAAGAGAGGCACTTGCTTTCGGCTCACCTGGTAGTGCTTCTTCCTTTAGATCATAAGGGTCCTGGTTCAAGTCTCTGCTATGGTTGCATTCTGGGGACACACATATGGTGCAATAAACCTGACACCCACACAACCTCGCTGACTTCAGAGTTTAGCCACCAGATCGAGGACTCCACAAACTGGGTTAAATGCTTCCATGGACACCAGACAGAGATAAGGATGGACTTTACTCCTGGAATAATGATCTTGACGTTACTGTTCTGCTTGTATGGCTCAACCTGTGGACAAGTTATATTGAGATTTATCTACAAATAAAGCCATACAAGTGGCTAACAATAACATTTACTGATTTCTACACAGGGCTCTGGTAGCCAGGAGAAAATCACAGCTGCCTCATTGAAGGCTTCTTCACCAGACAGACCCAAATCTTGTGCATAGTAGCTGACCAGTCCTAAAGGGCGTCTATAGTATATCTGGAAGCGAGCTTCCCAGACCAGATCCACCGACGTGCGGTAGCAGGGCTTGTGTGAGCATAGCTTGAGAGCCTGAGCTCTATCCCAAGCCACGATATCAAAGCAACATCTACCAGCTACTTTTAGCATGCTAGCGTGAGCTGCGCTAACCCAAGTCTGTTAACCTGGGCTGAGTGACTCACTCCCAGATGCCGTGTAGAAATACCCTTAGAGGACAAAAGACGTTTTGAAGAGACAGTCTGCGCCTCCTCTCACATAGTTTAACAATGGTGTAACTCCACTGATGCTAGCACTGTAACTCCAGATTTCCCTCAACGTAAGTGAAAGGAGAACCAGGCTAACACTAGCTCATGACTAATGAGCATAGCCATGCCTTGTATTGGACTGAGTTTACCTGAATAGTCCCAATAACAGAGATGGGCTCAAAGCTCAACCCTGTATCTGAACATCCCAGAATTTGGGGGGAGGGCATTTTTGGGGTGGGTGTTTTCCACCCAAATCTCAACCCAGAGGTGGATCAGAAGGTCATGACTGGTCTCCTCCCATCCCCTATAGCCTGCTGAACCAAAGCCCCCAGGTCCAAACACCTATGACCTGGGGATGGTAGGGGAGGGGAAAGGTTACGGGGATCCGGATTGAGGTCCAAATGTTGAGACCTGTATCCCCTTTCCACTCAGTACTAGGGTTCTCTCTGCCAAGAAGTAATTTCTGGTGAAAAATCACCCCTGTGCAGAGGGCCAGGACAAAGCATATACATCAGGTAAGTCTAAGGCATCATGCACAGACGTGAATTTCACCTCTTTGGATATTTGATGGCTTGGTGAGGCCTGGCTCTAATCAGAGTGTTAATAAAGAGAATCTTGGACTATGCGGAAAAATGTGTCTGTTATTTGGTTATGTTTCTCCATACCTTGTTCTCTCTCCCCCATCTCCAGCCTCTCCCTTCTCATCCTGCCTTAATTCTGGGATTGCCACAGCCTGCTTTAATCAGTCCACAACACATTTGCAATTAGCCTGAGTCAAAGAGATCCACCTAAGAGCACTTTATACACAGTATGTTTGTCTCTGTTTCTAATTAGAGTGTCATGCACAGTGATGCTAAACTTAAGGTTATGTCAGCACTTATTAGAAATCCCTATTTTCAGAGAGATTACAATGTTGGCATTAAAATCCCCTCCAGGCTGAAATTAGGAACACGAGGTCTCAGCGCAAAAGCAAGTTTTTTAAACCAAATTTTGGAGAGGAGAGTGTGTGTGTGTGGGGGGGAGTTTCAAAGTTGAGAGCTTAGAAAGAGAAAGAGAGAGAGAGAGAGAGAGGTATAGTTCTTTGCTTGCAAACTAGATTTTTGCTAGTCAGATCAGTTCCTCTGAAAATCCCAGCCTCTGGGAATTAGTTAGTGATCTCCCTGAGACTCATCCCACTCGTATATACATGAGTCTGGATTGGTGGCTTCCCCTTCCAGCTCACGATGGACAAGCAGACAAAACAAGACATGCAGTTTCTTTTTGACAAGGGACGCTGTTGCCTTAGTGCTTCAACGACAACTGCTCCTCTTCCTCCCTTCTTCTGAGTGCTGTCAGATCTCTGACCATAATGGAGAGGGTGAATGGCTGTGGAGCAGCGAGCTCATGCTCATATATGATTTAATGGGAAGACAGGTGAACTAGCCAGAGGTCACAGAGTTGGAAGAGGAGGACATTATGGAGCCTTGGTCGCTGCTCCACAGTTAAAGGGGCCACCAGAATTCTGGGCTAAACTTGCCTCCGAACCCTGTCTAATAGCTAGTTCTGCTGCTTTTGGCCTGCAACTGTTCATGGTTTCAGTTCAAAGGAGAATTTTTTGTTTGTGCCAAACTGGAAGGATGTCACCAAAACCAGTTTAGAATTAGAGGCAAGTGAAAAAATGTAATGTACTGCAGCTTTTCCAAACAGTGTGTAACTTTTTTGTGTATCTAGAGTTGAAGAGCTGTGTGTTGATAGGTCTCCTAATGCAGGGCTAAGCCTTGGGGGCCTTAGTTTTCACTCATTCTTAGGCAGCTACCAACAAAGACATTTGAATTATGAATCCTCCCTATTTTCTGTTTGCAGACAACCTACTGACCTAACTAATATCACTTGATAATAACTCTTAATAATGATAAACACATTGAGAAAACTGTATGCTTGTCAGATGATCATGATGGTCCCTTCTGACCTTAAAATCTATGAGACTAATTCATGAACAGGAAAATAGGCTAAATTTGTCCAGTAAATTATTTGCTACAAATAATTTGCGGAGTTCTTGTAAATACAGAGATGTTTATCCTTAAGATCTAATATTTTGGTTGCACCAGCCCTCAACTGATCTCATGGCTGAAGTTCTAAGATTCCATTTGCATTCCATTCGCATTCTGGTTATCTTTTTGAAATGTCTTTTAGAGAAAAGAATTAAGTGGATTTTAGACATCAGTATGGTTTCTTCAACATTTACTCTACATCATTTTGGCCCCAATTCACCAAGGTACTTAAATGTGCTTAATTTTAAGCACATGAGTGATTTCAGTGGGACTACTCAATTAGGCATGTGCTTAAGTACCTTGCTGAACTTGGGCTCTCAGTTCCAAGGAAAAAGAGGAGTCTTTCATGATCTGATTTTCAGAAATGCTGAGCACCCATAAATTCCATTAAAACCAATGGTATCTGCACGTGCTCAACACCTTTGAAAACTGGGCCAGGAAACTGCATGTAGATTACAGAGCCTTAAATAATACTTCATAAAAAACAAGGACCATCTCTCAAGAACTGATTGATTTGGTGGATCAGTTGCATGGGGCCAAAAAAAGTTTCAAAAATGGATTTGTGGTCTGGCTACTACCAAATCTGGATCAAACAGAAGGATGCGTTAAAAAAAAATCTAAGGGTAAGTGGGGGTTGCATGAATTTACAGTACTACCTTTTGGAATGAAAAGTGCACTAGCTACATTTGTGAATGTAAAGAATGAGGTGTTCTGAGTCCCCCTAAATCTCTGATGCAACTACAGCAGATGATGCTCTGGTTTATAGCATGACAAAGATAAACCATAAATGATATTTAAAGGCAGTGTTCCAAATCCTCCAACAAAATAATTTTTATGCCAAACATGGGAAGTGTGGGTTTGACAAACAGAAACTGAATTCTTGGGTTTACAGTGTCCCATAAAGGTTAATCTAAAAAAAAAAATCAAATTAAGCTCAAACTGGCCACCTTTAAATTGCCTTGCAGAAGTGAAAAAACTTTTTTTGGATTTGCCAATTACTAGAGAAAATTCATGGCTGGAGTATTCCCTAATTGCCTCCCCTGGTTGGAACCATTAAGGGCAAACACATGGTTTGGTGGGTCATAAAAGAGCAGGTTGCATTCTCTGCACTAAAGCAAGCATTAATTACTACCCCTGTTTTGTGACTTCCTGGTTTACTTACGTTGTTATGACTGATATTCCTCTGCTAAGGTAATTGGAGCTGCTTTCACTCAACGTGATGACCTCAGGGAATGACCAATGGCTCTGGAGACTCAGTGACTTATACCAGCTGAATAAAATGATGCTATCCATGAAAAGAGGCCACTGTAAATGCCTTAAATGTTTGGTGTGTGTACTCTGAAGAGATGTCTTTTGCAGTTCAAGTAGATTATGCTTCCTTATGATATTTAGAAACCCAGTTCTAGAATCATACAATCGTAGGACTGGAAGGCACCTCGAGAGGTCTTCTAATCCAGTCCCCTGCACTCAAGGCAAGACTAAGTATTATCTAGACTATCCCTGATAGGTGTTTGTCTAACCTGCTTTTAAACATCACCAATGATGGAGATTCCACAACTTCTCTAGGCAACTTATTCCAGTACTTAAACACCGTGACAGCAAGATAGTTTTTCCTAATGTCCCGCCTAAACCGCTCTTGCTGCAATTTAAGACCATTGATTCTTGTCCTATCCTCAGAGGTTAAGGAGAACAATTTTTCTCCCTTCTCCTTACAACAGCCTTTTATGTACTTGAAAAATGTTATCATGTCCCCGCTCAGTCTTCTCTTCTCCAGAACTATATCAGTGCCAGAGACAGACCAGATAGATGGAATTGCTTCAGGTAAGACCCTGAGGTAAGTTGATATCCCAGAAAGGCAAATGTGGTGAATGATTCTTTGTTTAGTCAACCAGACTTGAAGGTAATTATTCATGCACTGACCAAGAGCCCCTGCAGGTGATTCATGTCTATGAGAGAGATGCCTGGTTTAGTAACATCTTGCCCAACCTAGAGAGAAGTTGTGATAATGTAAGCACTTCTGATAAATTCTTGTAAAGGATCACTTAACCTATCTAGTCCAAAATGAAGAAGTGTGACTGCATATCACATATCTCAGAGCTCCTAATTTTGATAAACCTATACTCAAATATGTATGTTTGCTTAACTGGCCCCATATATGATGGGATGGTTGTGAAATGGCACTGAAAGAAGCCGTTAACCTTCTGGCTTGTTGCAAACTATTTCTTTACCTTATGAAAGATTGGAGTAAGTGGTGATAGATCTTATTACAGAGGTACCTACAACTGGACACAGTTACAATGATATTTTTGTGGCTGTAAAAGGCCTTATACCAACCCACAAAGACTGCAGCTTGCTGCTGACATACCTGTAGCTCACCAGAGTTTTGTGAATGTTTATCAAATATAAGGGATGATCATATGTGCAGCATTCCTGGGTAACTAGCAGCATTTGGAAGCCTTGTTTATAGAGAAAAATATCTTTGCCTAGAGTATTTTCTCTTCAGACAGATGGACAGATTGTTCATGTAACACTGCTCTACAGCCAAAATGCTTCTGAAATAAATGTAGTCAAACTTTACTAATTCTGGGTCACTGAGAACGAAAATGATGCTTAAAATTGTTGATTGGCTCTAGTTTTCAAGATATGCTATTGGGTCAGTATATACGACCCTTGACTTGGGAATGGCGGAGGATAAGTGAGTTATAAAGGGAAGGGATCTCAATTTAAACCAGAAATGACTAAAATACATCTTTGACTGGATCTATGAATAAATCTATGACTGGGTTTGGACAGTACTTGCTTTTTAGGCAAAACAATGAATGATGCAATCTGAAGCTGGTATTGTGTCATACATGATATGAATTGCATCATGTTATTCCTAGAAGTCATGGATGATGCAATCATAACGAAACTTACATCACTCTGCTGAACAAATTGCCCTATATCAGCTCTAGAAATCATACAGTGTCTTGCACTCTTATTTGTCAGTGTTTGATTTTGCAAAGGGACACATTTCTGTTTAGCCAAAGTGAGCAGAGATGCCTCGTACTTGTGTGAACAGTGCAGATAACTTCTGCTATGTTTGTGGTGAAGTGACTTTTGCATCACAAAAGCGCAGTATAACCACTATGGTTAAGAAAGCCTATCACCTTTATTTTGGCTGCAAAATTGGAGATCAGGACAAGAGGTGGGCCCCACACATATGCTGCAACACTTGTGCAACAAATCTTCGCCAGTGGTTGAACAGGAAAAGGAAATCTATGCCTTTTGCAGTGCCAATGATTTGGAGAGAGCCAACAGATCATACCAGCAATTGTTACTTCTGCACGGTGCCTCCAGTTGGGAAAGGTGTGTCAAAGAAGAAAAAGTGGACTGTGCATTATCCAAACATTCCATCAGCTATACGCCCAGTACCACACAGAGAAGGACTGCCGGTTCCTGATGCACTAGAATCATTCTTACTTGAGGAAGAGGATGAAACTTCTGGTTCTGAACCATCAATGTCACAGGACCCACATTTTCTCCCATCCTCCTCCTCTGAACCACACCTCATAACACAAGGTGAACTGAATGACCTTGTCAGGGATTTGGAACTACCCAAGAGTAAGGCAGAATTGTTGGGCTCCAGACTACAGCAGTGGAATCTCCTGGCAGGTGATGTTAGTGGAGCCCATCAATGCTTGCAGACTATTGCTGGACAGTGACAAGAGATGCTCCATTTAATGAATACAAGAGACAAGCCAAGAAGCGCCGAGTAGACACTGAATAGGACTAAAATATGTACATAATAGTTTTTGCCTTTTGTTTCATAATAAATTTTATTTATATAACCCTTTTGCTGATTTTTAAAGTGTTACATAAACAGGACAGGTGAAATATTATCATGTAAAGCAACCATAAACACATGAAAAGACCTAGGTTTACAATTTATGATTAAAACTCTACTATCTACACAATATACATAGACATAAAATGTAAAAACTTAAATATCTTAGAAACAGTAGCCAATCAGTTGTTTTAATTTTCATATTTGAATTCAGCACATCAAAATACATAATAAATAGCACATTTTATCTCTGAAGCAGACGACTTCTCAAAAATTGTAGACCAGTGTAATTCATACTCTTCTTTATAGGTTGCATTATTTGTAATTGAATTGAATTTTTTTTCAGATCCAAACTCTCCCAGAGCTCGGGGGTGTTTTGAATCTGTGAGTTTGGTTCAGGCCACTATACAGCTAGTGGCCAATGGTGAAGTTTGGATCTGGATCAGACCTTCCTCAAAATTCGAGGATGGCCAAATCTGAGGGTTCCATTCAGGCCCATTGCTAGTAGTTTTATTCATCACAGGTCAGATGTTTTGTTACATCTGCTACGCTTGCTTATATCTCTCTCCAACACTTGACTTTCCAGGCCCAGTGGACATGTCTGATAGAAAAGGGGAATATGAAGTAGACTGTATTTGGTAAAAGGATGGCGGCAGCACAGACTGATGTATTTGGGTAAGTAGTTTGAACAGCTTGATTCTCATGTACCTTGGGAATGTTGTAAAGGGATTCTGAAAGTACACACGGTACTCTAAGTCAGCGCCCTGGCCTGGGGTTGGGAGGATGTTAATGACAGTCAGGCAGTGGGCTGGAGCTAGAGCCAGTGCAGGTGTGTGGCTTAATTGGGAGGTAAGTCACCTAATGAGAGACCAGATGGTGCAGACAAGGGGTTAGCATAAGAAACACAGCAGGGTGCATTCAGAGCTTGGATAAAGACATATTTATACTGATTGAGCTGCAGTCTCTGTAATAATTATCCTCTAGCCTGCTGACTCGATTTTCTCCATTCTTTCCACCCCTCTCCCTGACCAACTGTATTAAAAGTTCCACCTGTTGAACCCAACTGGCTGAGGAGCAGTGTAGTGTGAATGGGAGAAGCCTACGCTGAAGTACATGGAACGGCATTTCTACTCCTATCCTCCATTTCATCAAATCTGTGCTGGAGTGTTAAGGGATGAACACTTCTACAGGCATTTCCATGCATTGCTTCCATTTTCCCACCCATCACAAGCTGAAAAGAAGGGCTGGTCCCCCCCCTCCATCCCCCCGTCCCCGTCCCCCTGCCCAACTGATGGATCTAATGAGAAGACAAAGATGTTTAGTTTTTTTTCAGTTCACTCATGCCTATCCTGCGTTTGTAGTGTCAGCAGAGAGGTGAGGCTCTCTCTTTGTACTCCCTGGAGTGGGACCCTCTCTGGCTGTGTCTACACTACAATGTGACTGCGGTGCATGTAGACAGACTCAGACTGTAAGATCAGAAGGGACCAGCATGATCATCTAGTCTGACCTCCTGCCCATTGTAGGCCACAGAACCTCATCCATCCACTCCTGAAATAGACCCCTAATTTCTGGCTGAGTTACTGAAGTCCTCACATCATGGTTTAAAGACTTGAATTTATAGAGAACTCACCATTTACACTAGTTTAAACCTGCAAGTGGCCTGTGCCCCATGCTACAGAAGAAGGCAACCCCCCCCCCCAAGGTCTCTGCTAATCTGATCCAGGGAAAATTCCTTCCTGAACCCAAATAGGGTGATCAGTTAGACCCTGAGCATGTGGGAAAGACCCACCAGGCAGATAGCTGGGAAAGAATTCTCTTGTAATAACTCAGAGCCCTCCCCATCTAGTGTCCCGTCTCCAGCCAATTTTTGCTACTGGCAGTCACCAACGGGCCACGTGCCATCGTAGGCAGTCCCATCAGACCATTCCCTCCAAAAGCTTATCAAGCTCAATCTTGAAGCCAGTTAGGTTTTTTGCCCCCACTGCTCCTAGCTTTACTGTAGCTAGCTCCAATAACAATAGCAGTGAAGCCAAGGCAGAGTGGGCTGTAGAAGCTCATCCTGGACCCGGGGTATGCTCTCAAGTGGCCAGCCGGTACTGCCGTGGCTTCACTGCTATTGGTACCCATGTTAGCTACATCAAAGCCATCTCTGGTATGCCTACACATGCTACAGTCACACCTCTGACTACAGCGGAGACATACCTTAGGTGTGGAGAAACACTGAGGCAGAGTGGGGAAAGCCAGCACTGCTGGCGCCCATGCTGCACATTGCATGGGTAAACAGAGAGCTTCAATTTCCAGGGCTCTTATGAGCAACAGAGTTACTAAACATTAAAAATTCCTGTTAGTGCATTAATCTTGTGCCGGGGATCCAACTTAACTTCCCCTCTTGGTCACACAGTGGCACCATTCACATTTGTTTCAAGCATCGACAGCAGCGCTTTAAGTAGTGTGATCCATTCTGGATCCTTGGATTGTTCTTGGCTGGCAGCATGTTAAACAAGTAATCTCTTCTGTAGTCTCTACTTGGACATAGTGGGCCAAGTTACAGGTGTGAAAATCAATGGGAGTTAGGCACCTAAATACCTTTGAGGACCTGGGCCTTTGTGCTTAAGGCTATCAACCTCCATGAATTGATGTTAGAACACAGACCAGAGTGACTCAGGAGAGAGAATCATTTAGTGGATTATTGCAGAAGTTGGTGTTAAATCTGGCCTTATTTAATATCTTCACGAATGGTCTGAAAGACAACCTCAACAGCACGTGAATGAAATCCACAGATTATTCTAAACTGGGAGGAATTGCAGTTACCCTTGAGGTCAGAGAAATAATGCTTAGAGAAAACAGGACTTAAAGAAAATGTGGGCAAAAGAGAGCAAAATGAGATCTAATTTGGGAAAATACAAATTGATTCACCTAAACCACCAAACATTCAATGAGAGGGAGACTCTAGGGATGTGGTAATAGAGAAAGAGACCTACCTAGGGATAACAGTAAGCAGCAAAAAGCAACAGAGGGTCCTGTGGCACCTTTAAGACTTACAGAAGTATTGGAGCATAAGCTTTCGTGGGTGAATGCCCACTTCATCAGACGCAAGTAATGGAAATTTCCAGAGGCAGGTATAAATCAGTATGGAGATAACAAGGTTAGTTCAATCAGGGAGGGTCAGGTGCTCTGCTAGCAGTTGAGGTGTGAACACCAAGGGAGGAGAAACTGCTTCTGTAGTTGGATAGCCATTCACAGTCTTTGTTTAATCTGATGGTGTCAAATTTGCAAATGAACTGGAGCTCAACAGTTTCTCTTTGGAGTCTGGTCCTGAAGTTTTTTTTGCTGTAAGATGGCTACCTTTACATCTGCTATTGTGTGGCCAGGGAGGCTGAAGTGTTCTCCTACAGGTTTTTGTATATTGCCATTCCTGATATCTGACTTGTGTCCATTTATCTTCTTGCGTAGTGACTGTCCAGTTTGGCCAATGTACATAGCAGAGGAGCATTGCTGGCACATGATGGCATATATAACATTGGTGGACGTGCAGGTGAATGAGCCGGTGATGTTGTAGCTGATCTGGTTAGATCCTGTGATGGTGTTGCTGGTGTAGATATGTGATCTGGAAGCCTACTTTCGCCGCCTCCGACTCAAAGAATACTTTCAAGATAACACTGAACAGCGCACTGATACACAGATACCCTCCCACCAAGAACACAGGAAGAAGAATTCCACATGGACTCCTCCTGAGGGTCGAAATGACAGTCTGGACCTATACATAGAATGCTTCCGCCGACGTGCACAGGCAGAAATTGTGGAAAAACAACATTGCTTGCCTCATAACCTAAGTCATGCAGAACGCAATGCCATCCACAGCCTCAGAAACCACCCTGACATTATCAAAGAGGCTGATAAAGGAGGTGCTGTTGTCATCATGAACAGGTCTGACTACCAGAAGGAGGCTGCCAGACAACTCTCCAATACCAAATTCTACAGGCCACTTTCCTCAGATCCCACTGAGGAATATACTAAGAAACTGCACCATCTACTTAGGACACTCCCTACACTAACACAGGAATAAATCAACATACCCTTAGAGCCCCGACCGGGGTTATTCTATCTACTACCCAAGATCCACAAACCTGGAAATCCTGGACGCCCCATCATCTCGGGCATTGGCACTCTCACTGAAGGACTGTCTGGATATGTGGACTCCCTACTCAGACCCTACGCCACCAGCACTCCCAGCTTTCTCCGTGACACCACTGATTTCCTGAGAAAGCTACAGTGCATTGGTGACCTCCCAGAAAACACCATCCTAGCCACCATGGATGTAGAGGCTCTCTACACAAACATCCCACACACAGATGGAATACAAGCTGTCAGGAACAGTATCCCTGATGATGACACAGCACAACTTGTTGCTGAGCTCTGTGACTTTATCCTCACGCATAATTATTTCAAATTTGGTGACAATATATACCTCCAGACCAGTGGCACCACCATGGGCACCCGCATGGCCCCACAATATGCCAACATTTTTATGGCTGACCTGGAACAACGCTTCCTCAGCGCTCATCCACTCACACCCCTTCTCTACCTACGCTACATTGATGACATCTTCATCATCTGGACCCATGGGAAGGAGACCCTGGAAGAATTCCACCACGATTTCAACAGCTTTCACCCCACCATCAAACTCAGCCTGGACCAATCTACACGGGAGGTCTACTTCCTAGACACCACAGTACAAATAAGCGACGGCCACATTAACACCACCCTATACCAAAAACCCACCGACCACTATGCCTACCTTCATGCCTCCAGCTTCCACCCCGGACACACCACACGATCCATTGTCTACAGCCAAGCGCTGAGGTACAACCGCATCTGCTCCAACCCCTCAGACAGAGACCAACACCTACAAGATCTTCACCAAGCATTCTCAAAACTACAATACCCACACAAGGAAATAAGGAAACAAATCAACAGAGCCAGACGTGTACCCAGAAGCCTCCTGCTACAAGAAAGCCCAAAAAAGAAACCAACAGAACTCCACTGGCCATCACCTATAGTCCTCAGCTTAAACCTCTACAACACATCATCAGTGATCTACAACCCATCCTGGACAATGATCCCTCACTTTCACAGACCTTGGGAGGCAGGCCAGTCCTCGCCCACAGACAACCCGCCAACCTTAAGCATATTCTCACCAGCAACCACGCACCGCACCATAACAACTCTAACTCAGGAACCAATCCATGCAACAAACCTCGATGCCAACTCTGCCACATATCTACACCAGCAACACCATCACAGGACCTAACCAGATCAGCTACAACATCACCAGCTCATTCACCTGCACGTCCACCAATGTTATATATGCCATCATGTGCCAGCAATGCCCCTCTGCTGTGTACATTGGCCAAACTGGACAGTCACTACGCAAGAGGATAAATGGACACAAGTCAGATATCAGGAATGGCAATATACAAAAACCTGTAGGAGAACACTTCAACCTCCCTGGCCACACAATAGCAGATGTAAAGGTAGCCATCTTACAGCAAAAAAACTTCAGGACTAGACTCCAAAGAGAAACTGCTGAGCTCCAGTTCATTTGCAAATTTGACACCATCAGATCAGGATTAAACAAAGACTGTGAATTGCTATCCAACTACAGAAGCAGTTTCTCCTCCCTTGGTGTTCACACCTCAACTGCTAGCAGAGCACCTGACCCTCCCTGATTGAACTAACCTTGATATCTCCATGCTGATTTATACCTGCCTCTGGAAATTTCCATTACTTGCGTCTGATGAAGTGGGCATTCACCCACGAAAGCTTATGCTCCAATACTTCTGTTAGTCTTAAAGGTGCCACAGGACCCTCTGTTGCTTTTTACAGATTCAGACTAACACGGCTACCACTCTGATAGTAAGCAGCAAATTAGACCTGAGTTTGTAACACCCTATGGCAGCATACTGTGCAATAGATCAGCAAGGCAATATTCCTTCTTTATATCTGATGAGACCACATGTGGTAAAAAGACCTTCTGGCCACCATGTCCACCTGGGCTTATAGGAGCAGTTGGGAATTCAGAAGCACTTCCAAACTACAGACGTCACTGCCAAGAGGCAGCGAGCCTGCACAACAAAAGGGGAAGTTGCCATTCCCACTGTATCCCCTAGATTTTTGGAAACAACAATCTTCCCTACCATCTGACATACTTTGATCTTCAGGCAGGCTCCTTCTCATCCAAACCCCGGTCTTGGCCAGGCATAGAGAAAGCAGACACATACCACTGTCCAGGTTTGACTAAATAAAACAATACCCAAGTTGTGTGTTGTACACGTACTGATGGCACTGCAACCTGGAGCAGATACAATTTCCCCCAATAGTCTTACACATAATTAAATCGGAGAACTGACAGAACAGAATCCTGTAAAACTCTCCAGGAGTACCCCATCTGGGTGTATAAGGAGTTACTCCAAACTTTCTTCTGGGAAAGGTAAACATGGTTCACATGCAACACTATTCATGTGCAACCACATCCAGCCCTGCCAGGACTGAGAGTTGAATCTCCACAACCATATGGTCAACAGTATTAAAGGCAACTGAAAATCTTACATGGTGAGCGTTCACTTTGGATCTTTGTTCACTGCTAGCTAAGAGTGGGTCATCAACGAGAGCAGCTCAGACTCTGTACCACACCCAGAACAAGCACCAGATCGACCAGAAGCGAAGTAGTTTGAGAACTCCCAAGTGATACCAGAGTTCTGTCGCCATGCCCTTCTCTTCCTTAATGACTTTGCCCAAGTCTCACAGCAATAATTAGTCAGCATGTCAGTGTCAAAAATTGGTTTCTTGACTGAGGGTATAAACTACTGCTTGTTCAAGGGAAACCCATTGTTCCTTAAGGTGACACTAACAATCACGTACCATAATAGACTGAACATTTTCTCATTTATCGTCCTGGACACCTTGGTCAAACTTACAGAGAGAAACTCTGAGCTCCCTTTAGCACATCCAGGACCTGCAAGCATCAGGGTATGGGAAGAGAAGGGTAATGGCTATATTTATGCTTTCCTGATAGGTTAACAACAAACCATGAGAAAAAATCTGCTAGGGAATGGATCTGTGACCAAAAAAAGATCAAATCAATTGTATAAATAAAACAATATTCAGGCCTAACATTTCAAAATGGTCAATGACTTTGCAAATTGGGCACCCACATGAGATAAATAAATAAATCGGCCAGCATGTCCCTCAGCTCGCGCCACTTCCTGCAGCTCCCATTGGCCTGGAGCGGCGAACCGTGGCCAGTGGGAGCCGCGATCAGCCGAACCTGTGGACGCGGCAGGTAAGCAAACTGGTCCGGCCCGTCAGGGGCTTTCCCTGAACCAGCGGCGGCCCAAGTTTGAGAACCACTGTGTCCTAGATCAATTAAGTCCAGATTTCTAGCTGTAATTTTGTATATTCCTAAAGTGGGCAGCACTAATCAAAGCCATTAGGAGACCTGGTCTAGCAGGAGGGGATTCAAAGTCCTTGTAAACTCATGGACTTCAAAGACATTGGCCGCAATTTTCAGAAATGGGGATATGCAAAAATACTTCAATGTAACAGAGGCCATGTGGCAACCTCATGAATCAGTGGGTCCATTCTTTGTTGCTTTATTTTTTGAAATGGGCTTAAACTCTGCAGAATTTGGAATCTGATTGGATTCAAACTTGCCCCAAACTTTGGATATGTTTAGATACAGGGAATTCAGTTCAGTTCATTAAAGACAGGGGCTAGCTGGAAATGTGGGATCCAGATTCAAACTTTCCCAACCTTGGGAATGTTCAGACCTATCTCTATTTGTCTTGGGTGCAGGGAGTTTTCTGTGATGCTATCTGCAGGGAACTTTCCATTAGCAGCAGCAGGAGAGACAAAGAACTCAGACTTTGACCTTTATGAAAATATTCCTTAACAAAATTTACTAGGGAAAAGAATCCACAATATTTTTTGTTCTATTCATTTAACTGAGATCGACATGAAATATTCTGCGTTGTTTTAATACTTTGGTTTTCTTTTATTAAAAAAAAGTTCATTTCTCCAAACATATTTTTAGCAAAAATATTTTGCTTGAACTTTTTTCCTCCTCCTTCAAAGGCTGCTGCACAGATCTGGGGTGCTAAATACTAAACGTACATTCTACCACTCCATTCCCTCCCATTTGGATGGTAATCACAGGATCTTGATGCCAAACCATGGAAGATATTTTTTCCAGCGGTAGCATCTGGCTTCTTGGCAGACACCACAGGCAGTTGTGTTGGCAGTGTCGGGAGCTGCTTGGGTCTGTCATGTGTTTAGGCTGCTGTAGAACTGTCTGAACTGCCTTGTTCCCTTAGACAGTCTGTTCTCTTGACTTCCATTTAATTTTGACAAATTTGTACTTTGTTCTGTTCATTTGTTAATGAATCTCTGTTGAATCCAGCTGAAAAAAAATCTATATATAGTTTCTTTTATAAAGAATAATAACTAATGGTTATGTAGCACTTTCCATGCCTAAGGGCCCCCAATCTGCCCTGCAGATTTAAAGTGCTATGCAAACTAGAGAGAGAGAGAGAGAGAGAGAGATCAGTTCCCACACACTGAAATGCAGCCACCTCTAGAATGGAACACAGCAGCAATTTAACACTGCTTAGTGACATGACACCAGATGTTTAGGACAGGAAGTAAAGAATGCTGTATCCCGTCAACATGCAACTGGAATTTAGGTAGGCAGAATATAGTTACTTCACACTGAAATTTGTCCAAGACACCTGAGCTCAGACTTCTGGATAAAGTATTAAAGGATCTTTAATAATCAAAAAGGGGTAAGAGAAGCTCAGCTTTAAGTCTTATCCAGAAGATAGCATCTGCAGGAAGTAGGGCATTTTGGATCAGTACTTAACCCTTTACTGTGCTCCTATTGAAGGGAAAGTATTTAAGGATATTCAGTATGTTACAAGAGGTGTCCAGCAGCCAAGAATCACACCTAGCAAACCAATAGCATCTTGCTAGAGATACTTATATGGCTCCCTTTACTGTAGTATCCAAACACCTCACAGATCTTAATGTATTTATCTTCACAGCATCCTTGAGCAGTAGGGGAAGTGCTAGTTTCTGCATTTTACAGATGGGAGATTGATGCACTGAAAGAAACTAAGAAACTTGCCCAAGGTCCCAAAGGAAGTCTATAACAGAGCACGGAACAGCACCCAGGTCTACTGACTCCCAGGCTAGTGTCCTAACCCTTGGACTATCCTTTCTGTTCTATAGCAACCTCTATGGAACTTGGAGGGAGGAGCACAAGTTGCAGGGGGAAGAATTTGGAGAAGGCAGCAGGAAGCCAGTCTAGTTGCACATGGCTGGAACGCTAGCCGCAGCTATAGCACCTCTGCAAATAATTCTCTTCATAAAGAGACAGAACACTCTTTGAAAGTATGGACTCCTCTCATGTTATTACCCAGCATGCGGTACATGAAACATCCCCGATGTATTCATAGTCCATGTTCCATCCAGGCCTTCTATCAAATTAATGACTCAGCTGTGCCATGCTTAGATTGTGAGATCTGAAGAGCTCTCATACCAAAGAAGTATAGCTGTCAACACTGCAGTGATTAAGCATACTTATTCTCAGATATTTTAGAATTCTGCATGGGAATGATTTATACACATGACCACCTACAGCGACTGGAGTGTGAGATCGCCTGGGAAAGGACTAAGTAAAAATAAGTAAGGGCTTCAGGATTTTACACCCTTTAAAAATAAGAATAAAGATCCGCGAAGGAAAATGCTGAATACTGCATAAAAATTGATTCACCTTAGGGCTGGTCCACACTACCCGCCTAATTCGGCGGGTAGAGATCGATCTTCTGGGATCGATTTATCGCGTCTCATCTGGACGCGATAGATCGATCCCAGAAGCGCTCCCCCGTCGACTGCGGAACTCCTGCTCGCCGAGAGGAGGAAGCGCTGTCGACGGGGGAGCCTGCCTGCGCCGCATGGACCCGAAGTAGGTACTTTTAGTTCGATATAGGAAACGTCGACTTCAGCTACGCTATTCTCGTAGCTGAAGTTGCGTTTCCTATATCGATCCCCCGCCCCAGTGTGGACCAGCCCTTATTCATGTAAGCAGAGTCCCTGCTCATAAGTGACCACAGAATCATTGACATTAGAGATGGAGTCTTAAATCAAGTTTTCCACCCCCCATGCCAAGGTAGGATTAATCTCTCTAGGATATTCTCAAATCTCTAACCCATAGTCTAGTTTTATGTGAGTCATTACTGTAGAACAGTGAGGGGTATCCCAAAAATTGATTTTTTTTTTTACTGGATTTAGCTACATTGGCCATAGATCCCAATTACTGGAAACAAGATCTTGCCAGATTGTGCAACACTTTAGTTCTGTTTACATTAGTAAGCCACTCTCTACAGGCCAGCTCTGTGCAACACTTGGGTTCCTTGTAAGGTGACAGCATTGCAAACTGAAAAACAACCACCAAAAAAGAATATACTGTATTACTATAAGCTAAGCAGACACATGGAGACCAATGAAGTACTTGCTTGCTATTTAAGTAATAGGTCCTGCCTACAGCCCTAGTCATAGACTCTCCAGGGATGGGTTACATGGGTGCCTGGGGGGAAAGGAGCCCTCCTCCCAAAGGCCACTCTTTGGCTACTATAGCTGCTCTAGGAAAATAGTGCCCTCTCCACCTCTCTCTGGATGGACAGTTTACATGAGGGAATCCATACACATAGTTACACATCCACCAGCCATTTCTTGGCCTGCCCTTACCTGTAAAACCTCCCTTGCATGTTGGGATAGAGGCAACACATGATGAGCACCTCTTCATGGCCCTGCAAGGTGGGAGTCTCTGGAGCTGTACCATTTGAATGTACAGGAAGAGGGAAAGAGGCACCTAACGGTGCTGTGCGAAACACACCAATTTCAGTTTGCAGGAGCTATGTTTAAAATGTGTCTGGGGCATTTTGTAGCATGTGTTGCTCACTGTGTTAGGGTTTTGGTTTTGGGCAAACCTATGTGGTAAAGATGAAAATGAAACTAGTGTTGTCTCTGGTGGCAGTTCTCTAATATTTTCATAGAGTGTTCAGGAACAAAAAAAAAGTTTGGCTGCAACTTGCCTCGTTTCTTTACTATGTTGGAACTGAAACTAATTGTGTTTCTACTTCTTTGAGGTTTTACTGTGTAACTTTTGCATTGCCTTGGTACACACCTGATTGCCAACCCCAAAATACTCCAGTTCCCATTAAAATTTAACATGGATATTTGAGGCAGTTCTTATTTCTTCATCAAACCAGTTCCTCCATCCTTAATCTCATTACCTCTTCTTACTGGCATGCAAACTCGCCGTTCTGAACACCTTCAGATTTTCGAGTTAGGTATGAATGAGAATTCTGACTCCTATGTCATCATCATCATCATCACTCCCATAACTGCATTGATCGTTGAGGCACCATCACTGATAAGCAATCAACCAATTGTCTCCACCCCTTATGATTGTGTGTCAGTGCTTGAGTCTCCACAAAGTCCATTCCTGTCCACTCTTCTATGTTGTCAATCCATCTCTTCTGTCTACTTCTTCTTCTCTTCCCCTGTACTGTCCCTTGGAGGATCATCTTGGATAGGCCAGATGATCTTGTTACATGGCCACACCACTTCAGCTTGCGCTTCTTCACAGTCATCAGGAGGTTTTCATATGACCCAGAGCATTGGGTGATGATGTTGCGGACCTCTTCATTAGTGACGTGGTCAAAGTATGAGATGCCCAGGATTTTACGGAAGCATCTCATCTCTACTACCTGTATTTTCCATTCAAGTTCTACCATAAGGGTCCATGTCTTGCACGCATACAGAAAAATGGAGATGACCAATGCATGCAGCACTTTCAGTTTGGATTCCATGTTCTTATTCCTCCAAATTGGCTTTAGCTTTGCCACTGCTGCTGTTGTTTGCGCAGTTCCTGCCAGAATTTCTGTCTTGGATCCTTCATCAATGATGATTGCCCCCAAATACTTGAACTGTTTCACTGTCTCCAGCTCTTGTCCACTGACAGTGATATGTGAGCTGATCCCATCACGTTTGTTTGTCATCAGCTTGGTTTTCTCTGCACTGATTTCCATGCCATATTTTGCAAAGGTTTCATCCAATCATTTCACAAGGTTGGCAAGTTCATCTTTGCTGCCTGCCAAGCCATCAATGTCATCAGCGATTTGAGATTGTTTACCCCCAAATGCTGAATGTGCATATGTGATCTTCTAGGGCATCAGTCATTATGCGCTCCAAGTAGATGTTGAACATGTGGGTGAAAGAAGGCAGCCTTGCTGGACTCCAACAGTGGTGCAAAACCACTCTCCTATTGTGCCATTGAAGAGAACTGCACTGCTGGCCTTGGCATACAGTTGTTTAATGGTAAGAATAAGCTTATGACCAACATTGTATTTCTTCATGGTTGCCCAGAGAGCTTCATGCCATATTCTGTCAAACGCCTTCTTGAAGTCAACAAAGACGTGGTAGATATCCTGCTGGTGTTGTAAGTACTTCTCACATAGAACATGAAGGTTGAAAATCTGTTCTGTGGTACTTCTTCCAGCACAAAAGCTAGCCTGTTCTTCAGCGATGATATTGTCTGCTTGTGGCTTCAATCTGTTCAATATGACTTTCAACATCATTTTGCTGGGATGGCTAATTAAGCTTATGGTCCGGTAATTTTGACACAATTGCAGGTTGTCTTTCTTTGGCAGAGTAATGACTAGTGACTGTGTCCACACGGAGGGCCACTCACTGGTCTGCCAGATCTTGTTGCAGATCTTGGTGAGTACGTCTATTAGTATTTCTCCTCTGAATTTCATCAGTTCGGCTGGGATGTTGTCAATACCTGTAGCCTTTCCGTTCTTGAGCGATTTTACAGCTGTCTCCACTTCTTCATGTAGTATTGGAAAGTCATCCTCCTCTGTTGAATCTGGGCTCTCTAAGACACTAGGATCTCCATTTGTCTGGTGGTTGTATAGATCAGAGCAGTAGTTTGTCCACCTATTGATGATGTCCCTTTCTTCTGTAAGACTTTTCCCTTTTTTGTCTTGAATTGCATTAGGTTTGGTCCATCTTTCCTTCGTCAGATCTTTTACAACCTGGAAGGCTTGTTTGCTATTTTTATGATTGATACACTCTTCAATTTTAGAGCATTGTTTTTCAATTCATATTTCCTTGGCCACCTTCATTCCTTTCTTGATCTTTCTGCCAATCGCTCTATTTATCAGCTCCTTCAGTACTGTTCTTGTCTCGCTTAAGTTCTCTTCTAATGTCACACATTTGTAGTATTTCATTTGTGACTCATGGTTTTGTCTTCTTACAATGTTTCCCAAGGATTCCATTGCTGCCTCATTCATTACAGCATTTAAATTGTTGGTCATTGTTTCTACGTCTTCCTCTAGAGCAAGCAGCAGGGCAAATTTTCCGCCGATCATTGCTTGGAATGACTCTGCAATGTTTTGGTCTCTGTGTCTTTCTAAGTCAAACTTGGTCCTGGTGAACTTTGGCCTGATGATTTTCTTTAGCCGCAGCAAAAAATTTGGCATCACAAGGTCGTGATCACTTCCAATATCAGCACCGGGGAAGCTCCTTGTTTTAGCTCTGTTAATCCCAGAACAAAATCGATTTTGCACCATGATGTAGTCGATCTGGCTGTGATATAGACCATTAAAGCGTGCCATGTTGATCATCTGGATGCTTTATGTGTTCCTAATGTGTTTGCAGACTCCTATGTACTCCCAGTCAATTTTGATGATGGACAGATTTTAGATAGTTCAGATCAGCATTTAGTCTTTTGAGGTACTTAGCTGAATTGAACATAAACTCCAGAACTTTTTGTGGTATACTCGGCATTAATGATCACTCGTTGTCCCAATGCAAATTCCTGCACAACTTCTTGTTCTAAATCTTTATTACAAACACTGTTTTAATGGGTTGAATTCATCCCTACTGTAACTCTGCTGAAGTCCAAGGAGGTACACTAGGGAAGACTTTGGACCAACGTGTTTAACTTATTGTTTTGTGGGTCAGAGGAATGTTTTTTCTCAGTAATGCAGTATTTATTGTATGCCTTTGTTTTGCTGAAAGAGTGGAACGTGCATTTAAAGGGACATTTTAGGGAGTGCTTGGGGCAACATGGACAATTTGGGGAAACTGAGTCTCTGAGGGAATGTTATCACTTCCTGTCTCAAGCTATTTTGTTTAATTTATTGTATTGTGAGAAATTTCCCCATGAAACAATCTAATGTATTTCCAAAAATGTTTAATCAGATATTTAGAATTTTCCCTGATGCTAGAAGTGCTGTCTGTGGAAAGTTGGACTTCAATCAATGAGATTTTTGTCCTACTGAGGTAGGTTTTTGGGGTGTAATAAGGTGCGATTTCCAGGAATTATATTATGACAGGCATGGGGATGTGATGGCTTAATGGCAGGTGCATAGTTTGTGGCTACCTAGTAGTTATGGGCAAGTCTCAAGAGGTTCAGAGTTTGAACTTAGTTCAGATAATAGAAAAGTTTGGGGCCGGAACTTTCAAAGGAAATTAAGGGGGTGGCACCTAAATCCTCACAAGGTTTGGGCACGTTAGGTGCCTAATTCCCTTCACTTACTTTGCAAATGTCAGCCTAGATGCTTATATGAACTGTTGGAAGATCTTGAGCCTATCAGATAGGGCCCATTCTTATAGGTTTGGTAAGCAATAGCTGTAAGGTGCTCAGTGCTGTCAATTTCCTTGATTCCATTTGCCATATAGAGAGCTCAATACATCCCAAGAGTTGCTCAGTGAATTGCAGGATTAGGCCCTTAGACAAGAAATACATGAATTCTCTTGGGTCTTCCTATCCTGGTCCCAGTTGTAGGCTGGAAGTGACAAGAATCCCAATGTGAAATCTTGGCCCCATCAAACTTAATGGCAAAACTCCCATTGACTTCAATAAAACCAGGTTTCACCCCATGTAGCCATACATTTCACAACCTCAAAAGGTTGTTAAAGTACAGTTCAAACAATAGACATAGGTTTAAAGGTGGGCTCTTATTTTATCCAGACTGGTTCACCCATCTCTAATCCATCAGTTGGCAAAAGTATCCATTCCCCAAATGTCCACCTGCATTCTGCCTTCCACCACCTCTGTCTTTGTCCTACTTGGTCTTCAATCTATTCTGGCAACATCCCTATGAACACAACTATCATTCTTTATAGGTCAGATCTACAGAAGTGCTTAGAACCCATCTGCTCCCATGTGCTTTTAATGCAAATAACTGAGTGATGAACACTTCTGAAAATCTGGCCGCATATTCAGGTGCCTAAATGGGAGCTGAACACCTTTGATAACCTAGCCCTAAATGTATACAAAAAAGCATAAGATAGATCAATGCAGCAAACACAGGTACTAGACAGAGCAGTGACAGTTTCTCAGGCCAAGCAGTGACTGGCTTGGTATCGGCAGTGTAAATGACCTCTCTTTGCTATTAAAGTTCCTATCTGTATCCAGTGTATTGGTCCATATCTGTGGAAATCTATTGATATATGATTTTCATAATAAGAGATGAGCCCTGAAGCTAAGAAGAGCCTGGAAAGTTAAAAGGGCACGGCATGCACTAGAGCAGGCAGACAGAACACTCTGGCAACACACTGCACCAGGTCCTCCACTAGTCTAAAGCAGTGTCACTTCGTTGACTTCATAAAAATTAAGTTGATTTACACTGAGGATCTGCCCTGTTGCATTTTAAGGGCTGAAACATTCTTTTTTTTTCACCCTCCATCTTTTTTTTTTTTCTATGTCTCTCTCCTAATTCTGAGGGCAAGAGCATCCAGGATTCTCACCACACTTGAAGACATTTCCCTAGCAGAACCAGCCCAAAGACTTGAGGCTGCTGCTTCAGTCACTGCAGCAGACCACAGAACTGCTTTCCTGACCTCCCTCCTCCATGGAATGCTCCAGAGGCCCTGCCAATGGTCCAAAATGGTTGTCCACATTCTGCTGGAGATGAGCCCCTCCGGTACCTAGTTTGGCAATGACCAGCTAGGACTTTGCTAGCCAGCCATGCCTTAGATAGAAAAAGGTTAATTGGATGGCACAACTTCAAAGAGAGAGAGAAGGGAGGAAGGGAAAAGTGCTTTGATCCCAGTTTTTGTTAGAAACCTTGATTGTCCCCTGGGAACAGAAACCTAAAGCAGAGAGAGCAGGAAATAAGGACACATAAGGGACTGGTACATTAAAATAAGGGCATGTCTACACATACAGCACTGCAGCTGGTGAAGATGCTCTACGCTGACAGGAGAGAACTCTCATATAGTCATAATAATACCACCCCCAACAAGCAGCAGTAGCTATGTCAGTGGGAGAGCTGTCCACAGTGGTGCTTATGTCAGTGTAACTTATGTCGCACAGGAGGGTGGTTTATTCACACCCCCGAGCGACATAAGTTATACCAAAATAAATGGTAGTGTAGTCACAGCCTAAATGTGGTATTGATCAAAGACAATATGGGAGAATAACTTTCGCTGGTGTCCTTGGAGTTCTGAAATCAGTGGTTCTCAACCAAGGGTACACATACCCCTAGGGGTATGCAGAGATCTTCCAGGAGGTACATCAGCTCATCTAGATATTTGCCTAGTTTTACAACAGGCTATATAAAAAGCACTAGCAAAGTACTGTAGGTACTGTGGCAAAGTTCCTCCTCTACCTTGGTGGGTCCTGCGCTTATTGGCAGATTTGCTCGCTTCACAGATTCACCCTGTGGGTCAGGAAACAGTCCAGAGACCTTCCCCTCTGGTAGAAGCTATAGTCCAGGTCAATTCCTCCTGTGTTTGATCAGGAGTTGGGAGGTATGGGGGGAACCCGGGCCTGCCCTCTACTCCAGGTTCCAGCCCAGGGCCCTGTGGACTGCAGCTGTTTAGAGTGTCTCATGGTACAGTTGCACGACACCTACAACTCCCTGGGCTACTTCCCTATGGCCTCCTTCCAACACCTTCTTTGTCCTCACCACCGGACCTTCCTCCTGATGTTTGGTAGCGCTTGTACTTCTCAGTCCTCCAGCAGTACGCCTACTACTCTCAGCTTCTTGCACACCTCTTGCTCCCAGTTCCTCACACACACTTCCTCTCCTCTGGCTCCCCCTGGCTTGACTGGAGTGAGCCCTTTTATAGCATCAGAGGGGCCTTAATTAGAGTCAGGTGCTTAACTGCCTCACCTGACTCTTAGCAGGTTAATTGGAGTCAGGTGGTCTATTAGCCTGGAGCAGCCCCTGCTCTGGTCACTCAGGGAACAGAAAACTACTTATCCAGTGGCCAGTATATCTCCCTTCTGCTACTCTGCTGTTCCCAACTGGTCTGGGTCTATCACAGTACAAACTAAAATTTCATACAGACAGTGACTTGTTTATACTGCTCTATATACTATACCTGAAATGTAAGTACAATATTTATATTCTAATTGATTTATTTTATAATTATATGGTAAAAATGAGAAAATAAACAAATTTTCAATAATAGCGTGCTGTGACACTTATTTTTATGTCTGATTTTGTAAGGAAGTAGTTTGAGGTGTAACTTGCAAGGTATGCAAGACAAATCAGACTCCTGAAAGGGGTTGTCAAGGCTGATTCCCTACTCTAGCACTTTGAGTTCAGAAAGTGGGGGCCTGCAAGGATTCTAAAAATTAATACTGGCCACTCCAGGCTGGTATTTAACCTTGGGAGTTTAAGTTTCTCTCTGACCTTGGATGGGTAGATGTTACCACCACCCAAATTCAAAAAAACCCTTTGAGCCCAGGAAGGTGCACTTGGGAATTCCTCCCTGTGGGGTACCCTCAAGCCCTTTCACTCCCCCTCTGGGGAAGAGCTGAGAAAGAAAACAAAAGAAATCAGCTGTTGCCACCAGCTAATTAAACAACATGTGCACTAACCTCTTAGGACACAAAAACCCAATCCTGTTCTTTAAAAAGGTAAATTTTATTAAAAACAAAAAGAAAGAAAATGCATCTGGAACTTAGGCTATTGCTAGATTTAAAAAGAGAAAATATAATAATTAAACATCAAGAATGGTTTTCTTGAGGTCCAGCTTAATGGTTATAAGCAAAACAAAAGCATTTGGGGGTTAGCACAGAGGAGTCCACAAGCCTTAAAGAAATAAAAGAGATAAACCTAATTGCGTCTTCCTAAACATTCCCTAATCTACTTACACATCTGGGGTTTCAGATAAGTAGTTTCTAGGTATGATTTGATGATTTTTCATACCTGGTTTAAAGCTTCTTACAGCATTGCTGCTCTGTGTCTCCTCTCTCCGGAGAACCACAACCGACAAAAGGAAAGTTTTTTTTCCCAATTTTAAAAAGTTCTAGCCCTCCCATTGGCTCTTTTGGTCCGGTGCCCACTCCCTTCCTTTTACCTATGGGCTTTTTAAACCCTTTACAGGTAAAGCATGTAGAGAACAGCTATTAACAGGGATTTTGTAGTTAACTGGCTGGCTGGGTATCCATAAAAGGGAACAACCCTCCCCCCCCCTTCATTTATCACAGGGGTACAGTAGTCTGGAAAGGTTGAGAGCTACTGCTGTAAATGGCCTTTGGTTCTCATAATGGTAGTAATAGGTCAAATTCATCCCTGATGTAACTCTGTCGACTTCACTCAATTTCCCACAAGTTCAGTTGCAAAGAAGTGGAAATAATGTTTGCAGGAATAAACATTAAAAGAAAATCTTGCTACACTGCTGCTTTGTAAGAATGGAAGAGCCTGGGAATCCTGCACTTGCCCTTCCCTTGTCCCTCTGAATAGTCTGGTTACTTTTCTGTGCCAGTTCCCCTTTTCCTTTGGAACAGTTCTTAACCTCTGCTCCTAGCTTTAGATACCCATGGGTTGTTTTCCAGCACTGTACATCAGCCTTTGCATGGAGAGGCCAATATGGTGTACTTTGCAAGCCTCCACTTCTGTGCGTAGTTTTGGATGACTTTTGTGGTCCAATAGGAAGGCTGGGATTAAAATATATATGTTGAGCCAGCTCTGTTTTGAAAGGTTCTCTGTGGAGCTGCTTGAAGAGCATAAACAACTTTGCAAACAGTTTACTGAACCAGAATAAGTATCTGATTAGGCCTGCATGTACACAAACATTCATGTGACCTACAGTTTGGTAGGAGGAATATTTTCAAATAGCAAAGTTCAGACTCAGATGAGGGCATTCCAGGGCTGCAGAGTCTGAAACAGCAAAAGAAGCAATGATATGGTGCCTCTTTAAAGGCGTACTTTTCCCAGACCCAAAAAATGAGCTCTGTGTAGCTTGAAACCATCTCACTCTCTCACCAACAGAAGTTGGTCCAATAAAAGGTAGCATCTCACCACTTTGTCTCTTTACAGGCAGATGTCTTTCAGTGTGCAACCGATGTATAGCGAGTTGGGAGCAATCATTCCCTTAGCTTGGCACAAAAGGCACACGCCAGCTGGCTTGTGTCACCCAGTGGATAACAAAATAAAGGTCTTAATCTAAAGCTTCTGGTGCTAGGAACAGACCTCTGTGAGCCTAAAGCAGTGAGCTTCTGTGGGTTGTCATGTCTCCTGCTCAGGGCTTGCTCTAGGAGACTTCTGCTTCCATTTGCTCTCTGAGGTAGGAGAAGTTTCCATCTTTCCTCTTCAGAGTTGTCAAGGTTCCTTCCCCACTCTGAACTTTAGGGTACAAAGGTGGGGACCTGCATGAAAACCTCTAAGCTTAACTACCAGCTTAGATTTGCTTTTGCTGCCACCACCCAAATGATTTATGAGTTATTTGGGAAACTTTGTCTTCCCCCCCAAAACCTTTCCCTCCCTGGGTAGCCTTGAGAGACTCCTCCACCAATTCCCTGGTGAACACCGATCCAAACCTCTTGGATCTTAAAACAAGGAGGAATTAATCATTCCCTCCTTTTTCCCCCCACCAATTCCTGGTGAGTCCAGATCCAATCCCCTTGGATCTTAAAACAAGGAAAAATCAATCAGGTTCTTAAAAAGAAGGCTTTTAATTAAAGAAAGAAAGGTAAAAATCATCTTTGTAAAATCAGGATGGAAAATAACTTTACAGGGTAATCAGATTCAAAGAGCCCAGAGGAACCCCCTCTAGCCTTAGGTTCAAAGTTACAGCAAACAGAGGTAAACTCTCTAGCAAAAGGAACATTTACAAGTTGAGAAAACAAAGATAAACCTAACACACCTTGCCTGGCTGTTACTTATAAGTTTGAAATATGAGAGACTTGTTCAGAAAGATTTGGAGAGCATGGATTGATGTCTGGTCCCTCTTAGTTCCAAGAGCGAACAACCCCCAAAACAAAGAGCACAAACAAAAGCCTTCCCCCCCACCAAGATTTGAAAGTATCTTGTCCCCTTATTGGTCCTTTGGGTCAGGTGTCAGCCAGGTTACCTGAGCTTCTTAACCCTTTACAGGTAAAAGGATTTTGGAGTCTCTGGCCAGGAGGGATTTTATAGTATTGTACACAGGAGGGCTGCTACCCTTCCCTTTATATTTATGACAAGAGTCCTTACTACTTTCCCTGCCTGGGGGACCCTGACCCAAAGCCCACTGGAGTCCACAATGGGCTTTAGATAAGATCCTTAGTGAGCCCAGTTAGGGGTCTCCACTTTCCAGAGGGCAGTGAGAAGGCTTGGACTCTATCAGCCTCCTTCCCCACTGAAGGCAGTTAATCCCTTCTCTGCCCTGTTTAGTGTGTGTGTCGGGAGAGGGGGGGAGAGAGCGGTAGAGAAGCCCCATTACTGGGCTCCATAGCTGAGATTTCTTTAATTATGAATCTAAGTTCATTTTGTGGCCACACTAAATGTATTTGTGGCAGAAGTCATTTATAAAATTGATGTCACCCAATCAGGAGGGAGAGAGAGACCTAGACCAGAGCAGTACTTCTGTCTTTCAGTCTCGGGACCCATCACTATCATACCCGAGCACCTTAAAAACAATTCATTCATCTTCATAGCACCCCCATGTGGCAGGGGCAGTGTTACTGCGACCATTTTACAGGTGGCTAAGTGAGGCACAGAGAGTGAGTGAATTGCCCAGGGGAACATGGGAAGTGTATAGCAGAGTGGAAAACTGAGATGAGGTCTTCTGAGTTACAATCCAGGGTTTCAGCCACAAGACTGGGTTTTCAGAAGGTCCCGCTGTGTGTGGTGCTGGGTTACTCAGCAGAATGAGTGAAGCTGAAAACATGTGTGATCAGAGAGCATGTATGATTCAGTAAAGCAGCAAGGCTAAGATAAGCGGAGAGAGAACGTGTGCATCTGTGTAGGGGGCAGGGACTCTGTTTTTGCTTTTGCACACCCACTGAATGCCAAACTGACACAAGTCGCTTTGCTGTATCACTTTCCCATGGTTTCTGATTCATGCCCAGTGGCCCTGATCCCCTTCTACATTACCCCAGTGTAACCCCCAAAGAGATTACCTAGGTTCCTGGGGCTCTGTCCCTGGTAGGGAGGGGGAGCCAAGGCAAACTCAGAGTCTGCCCGGCAACCAATAGGGAGTGAGATGCCCCTCCCAGAGAGTTCAGGAAAGGGGAGAAGCCATTTTTTGAGTCAGTCTTCAGCCAGCCAGGGAGCTAGTAAGTCCCAGGCCTGCATGCAGGATTCCCCCTGAGAACTGGCCTCTAGGGACCTGAAAGCAAGATCCCTCAGCTGGGTTTTTCCTTCTCCACTGATGACTCCCAGTTTGTAGAGTTTTGCTGGGAAACTTCCCCAGCCAGGCTGAGTTAGCCCTCCAGCTCCCTAGGTGAGACCAGTCACAACATGGTCAACTCTGCTCTATCTGCTAGTTCAGGGCTGCTGCCAGCTGTGTGTGTGTCTGGACGTCACGCTAGGCTAGGAGACTACAGTTTGGATTTTAGTACCATTGTGTAACCTGCACCCCTTTGTGGTGAGGGGAAATCCTGGGACCGAACCAGCCTGATTCCTGCTTGAAGAGGATCCCTGCCAGCAGAGATCAGCCCCGCTGCAGTGACTGAGGAGTCCAGAGTCATCTCTGAACCTGAGGATAATTCATGGAGTTTGTGAGTGCACCATCTTTTAGTTAGTCAGTCAGGGAATTTGTTTTGGGGACCCCCTACTCCCTGAACTGTGTCCTCAAGCCAGAGAGTAAGGGTTTGGGGATTTTACAACCTGCTGCATATTAAACCTATGGAGGGATTTACCACCTTCTCCCACTTGTGAGTCCATTGGGCTGTACTGACCCCAGTCAGCCACACCGCTAAACCACTGCAGAGAAGAATTTTGTGGTCATAGGTCATCAAGGGCCCCAACAAAGTACACGTACCAACTGGACACTAATCTTACATTTGCTACATCAAGTCATATGACTGGAGAAAGTCACAGGTATTATCAGAGTGGGCGCCAGTGATCCTAAAAATAGTGTTTTACCCTGTTATGTTATATTTATCTCCTGTTTAATATAATTATTGCGTTGAATATATTGTATGTGTTTGTGTTATTTTTTGGAAGTCTCCAACTATCTGGCAAGTAAGTGGGGATTACCCCGTGGTTAGAGTTTTCCTCCCAAGCTGCCCTGGTGACCCTGCCAGGAAGGAGCGAGGCGGGTGGAGGCACCACCAAATAAGTTCATAGGACAAACTAAAGAAGATACACCCTGCTAAGTGGGTGGCAGGATCCAGAAGAACCCAGACCTGTCCATCAAAACCTGTAAGAAGATTGACATTAAAGAAGGTAACTGGGTGGAGAGGGGGCACTACACCAGTTTTAGATTTCAATGCCCTTGCATCAGCACAAAATGGAGTTAACCAAGTGGAGAATAAGGCCCATGATGTGACTTGAGTCACTCCTGAATGTGGTGCAGAGATTCTCATGGGAGTGTCACTTGCTTGCACCCATCCAGAAGTTGGCCCCAGAGGCCAGGTTCTGCTCTCAGGTACATGAGTGTAAAACTAGAGTAACTGTTTTAGGTTTGGGTGGAGGTACTCCAGATTTCCATTGATTTATATGGGCGGACTGTGGCTCCAGCTGTCTGTGCTACAAAGGCTATGGTGTATGTGAGTGAGCCAGTAGGCAATCCATGATTCAGAATGGGTGATGGTGCTCCTGTGTGGGTCACAGCATATGCAAACTGAATCATTTACCTCTGCAGCTTGTCCCTGGAATCGCTAGGATTGCTGAGCACTGTGACAGCCAGATTCCAAATGACAAAGTCATTTTAAACACATACAGACAAAACAACTGGTTTCCCTAGCCCTGGGGACCACATGAAAGCATTTCACATCGCTCCTCATCCCCAACATGTGCATTTTCTCAGTTTAACACTTTGCAGAGCCAATTGGAATGTGCGCCTCCAGTCCCATGGTTCTCCTTTTTCATGTGCCATACAGATCTGAAGTGTCACAGAATCACATGGCAGCCACATTCACCATGGGAAAGTATAGCAAGGGTAAAAGCTTCCTCTCTCAAAGGATGCTTACAATGAAATGTGGCTGCATAAAAAGCTGCATCATTTCCCTGTCTCGTATCTTCCAGTGTTACAAAATAGAACAGAGTTGGAAAAGACCTGGAACCATGGGGTTCCAACCATTGGCCATTATATAAACCTATAGTGATCATCAAGCTTTGTTTCTATGCTACTCTAAAGTCCCCTTTCCTGGGTTAGTAATGAGCCCTGTGCTACACCTTGGTGCTAGACCTCTGCTGCCCAGCTTCCATTCATTTACGTGCACTGAAACCCACATCTGAGACAGTCATATTCTGGAACAGCTCAAGCTCCATTGGGGGTTAGAGTGAATGCAACTTTACAGGAGGCAGAGGGCCTAAAGAACAGCCCCCATCAGCTTTACACCGGTGTATTCAGCAGGCTTCAAAGGCATTGTCCCTATTCACACTCATGTCAGATGAGAATCGGGTCCAAGAATTATAAGGTGGTTGAACATACAGTTGAAGGAGGTGTAAATAAAGTAGCCCCCTTACCTTGCTTTAACTTACACCCTCTTCTGTAAGTTACAGCAATTTAGACTCCCTTATACATTGTTGAGGTGTGCGTAACACTTTTCAGAAAGCGATCACTCCATATCTGACCTCTCAGTCCTCATCCTCAAAGGAAACCTGCACACCACCTTCCAAAGATGAACCTGGGAGCTGAAATTCATAACTTTGCTAGACACTAAAAATCATGGACCAAATAGAGACACGGGATTTATGGCTTATTACATCAATCTAACTCACTAACCCCTCCAAATCAATTTTTTTTCTTTTCTTTTCTCCTTTCCCCCCTATGACTGGAGAGGTGCTAACAGGCCACTTCACCTTGAATGGTCCCTTGAACTATATGTTAACTACTTACATAAGAACATAAGACCAGCTGTACTGGATCAGACCAAAGGTCCATCTAGCCCAGTACCCTGTCTTCTGACAGTGGCCAATGCCAGGTGCCCCAGAGGGAATGAACAGAACAGGTTATCATCAAGTGATTCATCCCCCCGTCACCCATTCCCAGCTTCTGCTAAACAATCTGTTCCACCTTATATTTAGCTGTGACAGTCTGAATATATTTCCCAGACCTGAAGAACAGCTCTGTGTAGCTCCAAAGCTTGTCTCTCTCACGAAGAGAAGTTGGCCCAATAAAAAATATTATATCTGACCCACCTGTCTGTGTAACTCTTGGGGAGTTGAGAACCAGGGGTTCTGAGTTAGTTAAAGGGGATCTAAACCACACCACCTTACACATCATCTCTGCCAGTGGCCCAACAGCTTAGCCTGGTAAACTGGAACAATTGCCCAAAAGCCTCTAATGCAGTCTCTGCAAATGCAGGATAACTGGATGTTCTTTAGTGTTTTGTCCAATTTAGCTTTCCATGCCTCAAGCTATGAGTCTTCCACTATTTCTCTTGGGAGCAGAAACGGTGAAGAAATTTTTGACTAAACATTTTTTCATTGGAAAAGATGATTAGTCAAAATCAAACCTGCTTGCAGGAAAGGGTTGGTTTCAACAATCTCCCCATTTTGAGAAAAAAATGGGGGGAAAAAAACCCCTTTGAAATTACGGAAACATCCAATTTTGACATTTTCGAAATGAAAAAGTTCCATTTTTCAGGTTGGAACAACTTTTTCACTTTGAAATTTACTTACAGGAAGCAAAAAGGAGGTAGCAATCAAAACATTTTGAAATTATAAAAAAAAATCAATTGGATTAATAGAATTTTTTTCCTTTTGATTTTCAGGTCACGAAAATATTTGAGATTTTGACTTTTTGCCCTGACTCAGGATGAGACAATTTTTTGAAATCTCAAAAATTCTCTGGCACAGGAAAGCCATTTCCTTCCCTCTTCTGCTTGGGAGCCCCCTCTTGCACAGTCTCTAATAAATATCACTGTTTGGATTAACCCTAAATGCATCTGCATAAGAAGCTCCTTCTAGGTGAGTGTGTCTAACAGGCAGAAATTACCCTAGCACCAGTACTAATCTTACAAGCAGGAATTTACCTAACAAAGGAAAAGTTTTGCAATGAACAGGGATGATGATAAGGAACAGGCTTGCTGTACCGAAACTTGAAATCACCATAAAACGGATTGGGGAGAGATCTGAATTATTAAAGATGGGCTTGACCCAAACTTCCCCAGACTGGAGGAGTTTTTCAAATCCAGAAGCAAATTTTGCAGCTTGAGCCCATCTTTGTCCTTATTATAACTTCTTGTTTTCTTAATCACTCTGCCACTCCCACCTATATGGAAATATCAGGGGCGTTAATGAAGCAAACAGTGCAATGAAGCAAACAGTGCATTTTGAAGCCTTTTGCTAAAGCAATCCATGTCCTTCATGTCTTTTTCCTGCCATCCAGTGTAAATTGTGGTTTAAAGTCTATGTAGGATGAATGATCTGATGCTATAATGGAAAAAGCCATGTGACATAATGCTAGTCACCTCAACTTTGAGGACAATGTCAACAATCATTGTATTAATGGGTCTTTGCATGATTCCCTGGACCAATGCAGGAAGAACAAAATTTATTGCACTAGCTACAGAGCCATTTGCCCACTTGTGTTGATTGAGTTGCACATTGTTTCCATGCCTGCTGCTGTGCTTCCGGACGTGCAACGTGATTTCAAAGTCGTTAACACTCACCCTTGTAGAGTGGCACCATGCAATATGATCAGTCACCAGTTGCTCAAAATGTCAAGTCAGAAAAGTTTGTTTTGTGCAGTTTTTGTTTCAGGACTTCCGTATTAGAAGCCCAGTCCTGCCATTTGATGTCCAGCAATCATCACAGGTCTCACAAATGGAAACTATCAAGCTTTTCAATATGCCACTGATAACATTTCCATGTAATGTTATGAGGACAACAGCATTACAGACTTTGATTATTGTCTATAGACAGATTCCATGGTACTTCCAGATCTGATGAGAGAGGCGACCATATGCGACACTGGCTTTCTTAATTTGTGCATCCTCTTTGTGGTCAATTGTCACTTTGTTGTTCAACATGCTGCCTAGATAAGAAAAGAGGGGCTACAGGGCCAAGCAGAACTCCAGTGGTTGTCGCCCACCATGAAAGATGCCAGGGCTCTTTTCTTAAGAAAAGAGTGGCTCACACCTGTGTCCCTGGACAAAATTTCCTCTCTCTGCACTCTATCCCGAGTATTAAGCTGCTGCCTTCATCCCACATGGGATTGCATTTCAGTGGTTCTCTTTGAATGAAAGATTCCAAATGCTACGCACGCGGGGAGAGGAATAGAACATTACCATTTTCTATCTGCTCTAGATACTTCTAAGGTGCTTATTGCCATAGTATCTGAGAGCTGTACACCAAGTCAAAAGCACAGAGCATACCCATAAAAGGATACAGTCTGACTATCTCCCCCACTTTCACAGTGGATTTTTGTGGGGTGTGTGGGAAGTTCTCCTTTGATCTCCTACAAGGGTGTGACAGTTCCTGATACATAGTAACAAAATCCACCAGTGCCTTGGTAAGCTATTTAATTGGCCTGGTTAGTTAATTGGACATGACACCGACTGGGGTGGAGATCCTGGACCAGCTCCATCTTGTCCATATGTCTAATGGTAGTGCTCACTCCCTACTTACAGGCTAAAATGACTATATGAACTTATTTGCTTGCATGAGGATAAAGTTTGGATAAAGAGCAGAAAAGCATCATCAAAATTGTTAACTCTTTTTTTCCTAACTGAAGCTTCTGAAATGTGCCCATCTGACAGTCATGTGAAGTGCTAAATAGTGGCAACTAGCTTATAGTATTTGCAACCTGTTCTTTCATCTAGTGGTGTTTTATGCTCCTTGGTACAACATTCTTTACACAGATCTTTTCTAATCATTCCTGCAGCCTTAGCTCAGTGGAGTCTGTAACACTGCACCCCATATTCTTCACATTGATATTATAATCTGATTATGGCATAATTATGATGCATTTTGTACAAGATGGGTCATATGAGGTGTCATTGGGAAAGTTGTGATTTGATTAATATGATTAACCTATTTGTATGCAAGTATCATTTTTGTATCTAAAGTTAGGAATATTGACCATGAATCTGTATTTCAATTGTGTGGACTATGGGTGACACCCACAACTAGCCTTTCAGGTACAATGAAGAAGCCAGACAGTGTTGATGGCCCATCAGCAAAGACAATGGACTCTGGAAGAACTTAACCTTCCTGTGTAAGTTCCACCCGGCCTGCAAGAACTGGCTGCTATGACTCAGCAAGGTATGCAAGGACCTGTGACCAGGCCACATGACTCTGTAGTCCATCTTGGGACGTCAGTGTTTTTCCACAAACTGAGGTTTGGACAAAGGGTTCCCGCCATATGCTAAAGCTATATAAGGCAGGGAGTGACATCATCTGTTGTTCTTCACTCTCCACACAAGAGAACTGAAAACACCCGAGGAACAAAGACTGACTTGGGGGAAGTGCTGGACCCAGGCTAAAGGGATTTCTAGCCTGTGTATGAAACACCTGGGGATTCCAATCTGAAAAGCAAGTGTAGCTTGTGCCTTAAGAATCTGCAGCCTGCTTGTATCATCCATCAGGGTGAGAGACTGTTCATTCAAAGCCTGTCTTTCTAGTGTGTTAAGCTTAGTTTGCGTTTTTGTTTATTTACTAGGTAATCTGCTTTGATCCGTTTGCTATCACTTATAATCACTTAAAATCTATCTTTTGTAGTTAATACATTTATTTTATGTTTTAATCTAAACCAGTGAGTTTGAGTGAAGTGCTTGGAAATCTTAACTCAAAGGGCAGGGGCTGTTGCATATTCCTTTCCACATTGAGGGAGAGGCGAACTGGATAATAAATTCATACTGGTTGGGGTTCAGACCAGGGCAGGATGGTACAGCTCTGGGGTCCTAGGCTGGGAAGCTGGTGGTTATTTTGGCTGTAGCCTCTCTATTGTTGGTTCAGATGCAGTGGCTGGTCAGAGAGCCAGCATGTAACTGCAGCTGGGTGTGTCCCTACCTGTATGTATGCATGCTGGTGGAAGTGAGAGACCAGGAGCTTGTCACAGCAGCACAGCGAGAGAGGGAGCCCAGGTTGGTGGGTCAGAGGACTCAGTGGTACCCCAGTTCCAGGTGGCACCCTGGCGGGAGGGGCATCACAGAGTCAATCGGTGTACGCATGTGGGTAAGTGCCTGTGACAAGGTGTCAAATTTAAAGACTCTATGGGGAGGCACAGGGCTGTTTTGCTGATTCACCCTGGCAGCCAGACCGGGTGGGTTTCTTGAGTTCCAACTCAGGGATATAAGAACCTGAGTAGCTGTGAAGAAGGGAATGCTACAGGGAGAGACAGGAAGTTCCCTCTGATGTTTGTAAGTGCATTGCTACCTTAGGGCTTTGTTAATTTATGTAAAAATAAATGATCAGCACAGGAAGTGGGAGAGGGTTGGGACAGCACACTGATGTGTGTTATGAGCGAAGAGAAGCAGTGCGGTGATTATTCATTGCAGCCCCTTGAGACTACATGTCCCATTCATTGCATCCCCTGTGGGACCAGGCTTTTCATTTGGATTCTGCCACTCCTAATTTTGGTCAAAAATCCTCTTGCATTCCCCGCTTCGCCACGTCTGGTCATTGTTTTCTCGACTCTCCCCAGATATCCTGAACCTAAGCAAATAGCACTTAGAGTGTAGCCACAAGGAACAAATGTGCATCAAAGCGCAACCTATGGAGTGCAAGGCTGAAGTAGAGAAGGAACTCACTTCCAAAAGCTGGAAGAAGGCCTACAGCTTTTGTAAAAGGGTGTGGAAGCATAGTTAGAACTGAAAAGAAAAGGGGAAAAAAGGTTTTTTTACAAATGTATCTGGAAGTTAAAAAAAAAAAAAAATCGCTATAACCTGTTCGTAGGCACTGCCTAATTTTGCTTTAAATCACATACTCCGCCGGGCACTGGTTTCACGGAGGTATTTCTTGCACAGCTTTTTTCAAGTTTCATTCATTGGTACCATCTAAAATTAGATCCACCACTTTCATTCAGGTCCAACTTGTTTGCCTAGTGTAATATTTTGTAGAAACAGAAATGCAGTTAAATGTGCGCATCATCTGCAGCAGTACCAGGTGTTTGCAGAACGCTGTAAGTAACAGCAGGCCAAGCATGAGAGCTTGGTTGGCAGCAGAGAGCTCGTAAACCTGTGGCTAAATGCAGAGTATCCATTTTTCATGGCTGATCACAAACTCAAAAAGAAACAAGCACTCCCTTTGAATCTGGACAAAGCACATCCTGTGCCACAAATATATATAAACTGGCAGTAGCCAAAGTCTGGTCCCTGAGCCAAACTGACTGTGAAGTCCTGAAACACGGCCAGCGGATGCTCTCACCTTGTCAACATGGAGGTGTGATTTGCAATAAGTGTCGGACTACATGTCCCATAATGCTTTGCGGTACACAAGTCTGGTTGAAGTGGAAACAGCAGGTTTTTTTAGAAGAGCACAATTCAAGCAAAATGTTGGATGGCTTGGACTTACTTTTAACACAAAATTCATACAAGTTAATTATGGCCCTCAGGCTTCCAGCTTATTGCTAATTTGGGCATCTGTGACCTTGTTTGAGAAGGACTGGATGGCTCAAATTGTTGGTGATGGGTCATAGAGCCTTTCCTCCCTCTAAAATGCTGACTCAAATCTAGCACATGCTGATAGCTACCACTCATGTGATTGCTGTCCTATGTGAAATGAGTTGACAATCTCAATCTAGATCCTAATGGACAGGTAAACACATCACAGCTGGTACCTTTGGGCCAGTCTCTGCCGAGAAACTAAAGACCAAGGCTCAGATCCTCAAATGTCTTGAGGCACCTAAATCCCATTGATTTCAATAGTAGCTGGGTACCTAAATACCTTTGAAGATCTGAGTCCAAATGTCTTAATTTCAGTGAGCCAGTTTTCATTGTCTCAGCATAAGACTGGAGAAATGAAATCCAAAAGGTCTAAGAGAGGGCAATAAGAAGGTGAGAAGTACAGATGACCTTGTATACCATGCACAAATTCAAGAAATACAATACCTGACAACACCAACAGCTTTCTAAGCTCGCTTTTCTTATGCATGAACAATCTACAGCATCAGACTCTTTCACCTTGGTGCACTGCAAAATATGTGCATTCAGAAATGAACATAGCCTCCGAAGCCACTGGTGACTGAAGTAAATGTGAGGTCTCTGCTGCACCCTCAGCATAAACATTTGGAACAGCAAACTGACTTTTTGGCCAAACTCCATCAGAAAGAGATGCATATTTTTAGCACTTTTTAATTGCTGCAAGGGCCATCTGGCTAGAGCTGTCAAATCATTTAGCATATTGACCCATATGACTGAAGCAATAAGTAATACAATCCATTGCAACAACCCCTTTTTGAGGCTTATGTAGGTGTTGCAACCAGAGAAGTTCTAGAGAAGTTCTGGTATAGGCCCAGAGCTCCACATGGGGGAGGCCATGATCGGGCCACGAGGGAGGTGGTTACTACATCTAAGATTAGGTCCAGGGTGCATCTGGCTAGAGTCCCATGGCCATAGCCTGTAGGCAATACTAATCCAGAGCTGGGGGGGAAAATTCTATCAAACCTCTTTTTCGGTGACATGCAGCTTTGGCAACACCAAAATATTTTGCATGTGTGTGTTGCTTTTACCTAATTGTTTTGGATAAAAAGAAAAACAACTTTAAAAAAATATCTAAACAAAAACATTTATTTTCAATATTTCCAAGGGACCTAGTAACACACAGCCCCAGGATTCCTGCTCTCGAGACACTCCAATGTTTGCTTTTTGGGATGTGTCTCTCTCACATTTAAGGTCAGATTTGAAAGGAATCCTCTGCTCCCCTCCCTTCCTCCTGTAGGCTCATGAATCACTGAGCCGCTAGACAGATGAGTCATTCAGCCAGGTTTTGGTGAGACATGCCAGTCTGGGAGTTTCCTCTGTAATCGGGTCGTGAATGATGCTGGCTTTGTTGATGACTGCCCATGTGTTGAGTAGCATAAATCTCATCTTGGTGTCACCTTGGTCTCTCTGCTGTTATTTCACTTTCTTTGTATGTTGTCTGTGATGTCAATTGCTTTTTCTCATTACAATTTGTGAACATGCTAAAAAAGGAGAGGGGAGCCTGAGGGCTTCTTAGGGAGGAGGCAGTAGCTTTAGGGAGTTGTCCTTGAAAGTTTCAGTTCATTGAGCTTGAACTTCCAAGAAAACCTGGTTCATTTCCAGCCCCTGTGAACCAAAGGGCAAGGTTCAGCTGATGATTCCACACAGCCCTTATCAAAGACCCCCCTGGCAAAAACGCTCATTACAGATTCTCCAAGCCAACACGCTCCATTCCACTCCCTATTGAAATTATCAGTTCTCTGTGGGTGACAAGACCACAGGACTTTTGTGAATCATTCATGCTTTGTTATTAATGAATATGGCACGCTAAAAGCCAAGTCCCTATTTTGTTCCTCTGTGAGTAGGAAACTTGCTATCTGCCACTGATATTCCATCACCTTTGTTTTAAGAAAGACACAGATGACAGCTGGGGTTTCCCTCCTCCAACTATTAAAAGGCATACAGGAGTACTCTGCTGACATACAAAGTAAGTTTGATCTCCCCAGGAACCAGATCTTTCATTATTTCTAAAATTAGCCATGGACTTTGTGCCACACTGGGAAGGACTTTCCCCTGTATCACACCTCTGGAATATTTCTTCTGCTCCAGTGCAACATTTCCAAACTGAATGGCTGAACTTTTCTTTTTATTGGGTCGTATGCCTCTGGCTAGTGGTTGCAGGAAAGGAAACTGGGAACCAGTTAAACTGATGACGACTGGCACCACTTTGTTTCAATTCTTGATGTTTGATTTGTGTCCATTTATTCTTTTGCGTAGAGACTGTCTGGTTTGGCCACTGTACTTGGCAGATGGGCATTGCTGGCACATGATGGCATATATCACATTGGTAGATGTGCTGGTGAACAAGCCCCTGATGGTGTGGCTGATGTGGTTAGGTCCTGTGATGGTGTCCCTTGAATAGATATGCGGACAGAGTTGGCAATGGGGTTTTTTACAGGGATTGGTTTCTGGGTTAGTGGTTTTTTTGTGTGGTGTATAGTTTCTGGTGAGTATTTGCTTCAGGTTGTGGGGCTATCTGTAAGAGAGGATTGGCCTGTCTCCCAAGGTCTGTGAGAGTGAGGGATCGTCCTTCAGGATAGGTTGTAGGAAACCTGTTTCCTAGCTTTGTGGTTCTTTGAAGCTTAAGGATAGCATAATGTGTTTGTGAAGGGAATATGCTAATGTCAGGTATAGTAGTTCTTTCCCCTTCCTGTACTTCAGCTTACCTTTCTGCTGTGATACAGACTAGATCTTAGTTTTTTCAGGACATAAATATATATATTATACACAAATGTTAGCGTATGTAATATGTATATTATACAGAGTTAAATCTCTGATACAAGATCTATAAAGGAAAACATTTGCTAAATCTCTCTCTCGATACATACAAAAGCATAACAATTTACATATAACCCTTGAAACAATTGTGAATATTGTCAACAAGTCTTTGAAAGACAACACTTTTAGGGGATTTTCCCCTAAATTCTAGTATTTGCTACTATTACAAGTTCAAATGCAAAATATAATTATGCTCGCACATGCATACCCTCCCCTAAGGCTCTTCTTTGGGATGATCCACCCTTCTCGGTCTCAGTGGAATGGTGTCCAAACCCTCTGGAGGGTCACCAGCTCCTTAAAGTCTGGGGTACAATTGATGGTCCCATAGTCTCCTTCAAACTCAGTTTGAGTCTCTGCAATTGACCAGCCTGCAGCAATCCTAGTCCGCTTCTCAGCAGGGTGAGCGAGCCTACAGTCTAATCCAACAAACTGGCAAAGTCCCTGGGAATGCAATCCCCACAGCAGGTCCTTCTGGTCCTTATGCTGCTCCACCACTGAGTTCTCCAGTCTGGCTCCCACTCCTGCTATTTATAAGATCCTCCCCCTCCCCTGGAGTTCCCACTGGTTCCACTCTCAAACAGTGGCTCTAGGGGTGTCCAGTCTTGGGACTGATGCACAGGATGGAGGGTCAGGAGTTATGGGCACAGCAGGCCAGAAAATGAAAATTCTTTCCCATGAAAAATTTCAATGTTTTGAAAACAAATACTCCCCCCCACCCTCAAATTTTTTTTTTACAGAAAGCGGTTTCAAGAAAAAATTCCTTTTAGGGCATGTGACGGTCCACGCCTCTAGGGTCAGGGCAGCATGGCCTATCGGTCATAGTCTATAAAGCAGCCCTTCAGTGCAAGGCAGTGTGGCCTAGCGGCCAGAGTCTGTAGTGTTGGGGCATCCCTTATGGGGTGTTGCAGCCCCGGTAGGGGGGCCCGGGCCCACCCGACTCCACCAGCCCCCGACCCAGGGCCCTAACAGTGGCGTAGCGGCTTGCCACTGACTCAGCGTGGGGGGTCCTACCGAAACACGCTGAGTTTCCCCGGGTGAGAGGTACCACTCCATTACCCTCCCTGGGTCACTTCCTACCAGAGTCTGTGTTGGGGTTTCCCATGAGATGTCGGGTCCTTTGTGCACAGCAGGGCCAGTCGCCTCCAGGGTTTCCTCCAGTCGCCGGGGTGCAGGCGGGCCGTGGACGGCTTCGATTCCCGGTGCAGTCAGAGGCTGTAGCTGGCCCTCCACAGGAGCTTCCCAGGCAGGTCCTTCTCCTGCGGCCTCCAGCCCAGAATGAGCTGGTCTCCCTCCCTTTATACTACTAGAACACTTGGAGCATGCCCAGTCTTGTCAGGGAGGCGGGACTTCTGCTGGCAATACCATGGGCTTAACCCTGTCTGGGCTAGTGCGGGGTAAGCAGACCCCATCACAGGGCACAAGAGAAACAAAATGTTTTGGCTTCCCAGCTGCAGAAGGTGAAATTGACAATAGCCTTTGGCCCAGCTGTCAGAGAGGCAGAGACCCCAGGACCTCAGCCTCTCTCCCTAGCTCTGGGGCTGGAGAGGCAGCATGTGGGGCAGAGCTGTGGGGAGGCAGGGAAGCTGGATGTCCTGGATCTGTGGCTCTCTGGCCCCAGAGATGGTGGGGAGGCCAAGCACTAACGAGGCATGGGATTAGGGCGCTCAGACTTGGAAGCCCTTCTGGAAAGCTTTTGCCAGTTTTAGTCTCTGCCTGCCTTACATTCTGTTCCTGGGCAGCTGTCATTGATTTTCCCAACAGAAAAATCAACATTTTTCAGCAAAACTGAAAATTTCTCTTGGAATATTTCCACTTTGCCAGCATGGCATTTTTTGCCAGAAAATCATTCTGATGAAAAATTTCTGACCAGCTCTAGTGAGGTCTATCCCTGGATACACCACAGACTTCCTTTGTGATTGTGAACATGTAATCTTGCAGCCAAATTTCCCAAACTGGCCACTAATTCTGGGTATCTCCATTTTTGGGTGCCCAACCTGAGATGACTTGTGGCTGATCTTCAAAGGTGTGTGGCCCGTGGAGCTCCCACTGACTTTAACTGGAACTGCATATGCTCATCACTGCTGCAAGTCACGTCCTGGAGGTGTCAAAACAGGCACCCCAAACCAGTGGCCACTTCTGAAAATGTTTCGCCTAGTTCCTTTGTGCCTCCTTGTTTCTCCATCCATAAAAAGTGCTTGTTTTAGTTACTTATATTTTATACCCCATTGTAACATCTGGTTGCATTAATGGAGATCAAATTAAAGAGTTGCCACTGACAGTTAGTAAGTCAGTGCCCCATCCTCTGAAAGGCACACAAGCTATTGGCCCAAATTAAGAAAAAATCCAGAGTGAACAAATGCATCTTGGGTGAAATACTATAAACTGGCAAGCTTGGGCCCTGACAGATTGGGTGTGGGAGTAAATTTCACAGCTACCTACAGAGCAGCCCTGAAGATAGTCAAAGCTTTACAACAAAATGTGATTGCCATGCTAGGACATATGGGTAGCGGCAGTCTGTATCAGGCCATTCAGAACTTCATGGTGATAATCAATACTTTTTGCACTGCAGCCAGGGGTGGATGGGTGCCAGCGTGGAATTTGGCAGTTGTGTGTTCACCTCAGCTCACCCCAATTTCTGCCCTTACTGACACTTCCAAGTGGCATTCAGTGGCAGGGCTTAAGGAAACACATTACAGGGCACTAGCCTGGAGGCGACAGAGGCATTGATAACAGTACAGAGATCTACACCAAAGCGTTAATAGGTCAAAGATGGTAAAAGGCATTTTGGCTCCCTACTACCGGAATCCAGAAGTGGTGATGGAGCAAATGAAACCCTGAGAGTATAAGCCCCGAGGCCAAGGATGGGCACATGGCCCCTACAGATGGAGAAGTCAGAGTCCCATCAATTCCTTAATGTACTTTTTGTTGCACAGCTCTGTTCCTGCACTGTAATCCTGTGATCTAGACTGAGCTTACTTTATCTAGACCATGACTCAGTCAGGTGCTGGGGAAGCATTGAGGCCACAGAATCAAGAGAACAAGATATAGAGTTGCTTTTCAGCATCATATGGGTGGTACCGCAGCCACAAAATGAAGATTTCTGTCTGCCCTGATGGCCTCATATATATGTTGCTCAAGAGGAGCCTTTAAAGTGATCACTTTCCACCCCACTGTGTCCTCAAGAGAAGTCAACAGCAGCACATATCTATCTGTTTGATAGTGCCACCCATCATTGTGGTATCTGAGCACCTTCCATGTAAAATCAATAGCAGCAGAGAAGTCCCTAGCAGACTTTGTGGAGTCTCTAGCTCTCCTCCCTCCTCCATCTGTGTCAGAAGATGTTGTGTCAGCATACACACCTGAATTTTGTCCATTGCTGGAAAGAGATTTTCAATCCAATAATACAAAGTAGAATTGGTCTAACAATGCATAAAGCCATGTCCATGAATAATTATTTTAAATTTCAAATTCACTCACATCTGCCATCGCCACACCCCTTTTGTGTCTGTTTTGTAAATGCACATTTTTGATTGAGTTTTTCTGGCCAAAAATGTAAGTAAAAAGCTAATTACAAAGTCATATGCATGGTATTCATGGAAAATGAATGTAAAATGTGCATACACAAGAATCCACTCTAGCAGTACTAGTACACTTATCTACTCATGCAAGAGAAATAATATCACATCACTTGTTTGGTAGTGAGTTGCCAAAAAACATAGCAAAGATTCTGAGTATTCATCATAAATTAATATACAAAGTAAAGAGTTCAAGAAGCCATTTGTGGAATAATGAATACATTCCAGGAGATAATCTATTTACAGACATTCCATGAGCAGAAAAAATAAGTTAGAATCACTGAATAAACTACTCATTGCAAATTATCCACTCAATTCTAGAAATAGGTACCTTCTCCATGCATTGTCCAGGTCAAAAGCCAGACTAATTAGGATTCCGGGAAGATAAAAGATTTGCTGCATATCTCAGTAACCTTCTCAACACTATTCTTAATGCACATTCGCAGTATGCGTCCCCAAAAAGTGAAGGCTTGACACAAGAGGAAATTGGTCAGACTATTAATATCAAGAGGAGGATTCCTGAGCAAAGGCTTAATTGCAAATTTTTATAGGGTACTGAAAATTCACCTACCACAGTGGGAGATATGCTCTCTCGATGGTCTCTCTCACCAACAGAAGTTGGTCCAATAAAAGATATTACCTCACCCACCTTGTCTCTATAATATAGTGGGACTGACATGGCTACAACAACACTGCATACAATGGGAGATATTATCAGTTTCCATTAATGATGGACCTAGAGTCTCTACAAAGAGATTAGCTATCCTTGTGTGACAAGAGTCCATGTTACAGAAAGTCAAGTGAGGTTTACTCAACCCATCCAGGTCATCTGCTTGAAAGACTGGGTGAAGCTCAACCAGTGAGAATGGTGCCTTTTCTCCTTCCTTCTCAGATACTGGGTGACAGATATTAACAAGCCAAGAATTTTGCCAAGGAAACATTTTCCAAATTAACCAGGTATAGGGGCTGCCAGCTCCTCAGCTGCTGTAAAGTCATGCATACATCCTGGGGAAGTTTGGAGAGATGCTCCCAAAAGGCAGCAAGAATAGGGGCCACCACTAGCTACATAGCCCTGGGAAACCAGGGTTTGAAGACGAGGAACGAGGACTCTTTAGTTGCCTCCTACCCAAAGTATAAGAATCATAGAATCATAGAATATCAGGGTTGGAAGGGACCTCAGGAGGTCATCTAGTCCAACCCCCTGCTCAAAGCAGGACCAATTCCCAACTAAATCATCCCAGCCAGGGCTTTGTCAAGCTGGGCCTTAAAAACCTCCAAGGAAGGAGATTCCACCACCTCCCTAGGTAACGCATTCCAGTGCTCCACCACCCTCCTAGTGAAATAGTGTTTCCTAATATCCAACCTAGACCTCCCCCACTGCAACTTGAGACCATTGCTCCTTGTTCTGTCATCTGCCACCACTGAGAACAGCCGAGCTCCATCCTCTTTGGAACCCCCCCTCAGGTAGTTGAAAGCAGCTATCAAATCCCCCCTCATTCTTCTCTTCTGGAGACTAAACAATCCCAGTTCCCTCAGCCTCTCCTCATAAGTCATGTGCTCCAGACCCCTAATCATTTTTGTTGCCCTCTGCTGGACTCTTTCCAATATTTCCACATCCTTCTTGTAGTGTGGGGCCCAAAACTGGACACAGTACTCCAGATGAGGCCTCACCAATGTCGCATAAAGGGGAACGATCACGTCCCTCGATCTGCTGGCAATGCCCCTACTTATACAGCCCAAAATGCCATTAGCCTTCTTGGCAACAAGAGCACACTGTTGACTCATATCCAGCTTCTCGTCCACTGTGACCCCTAGGTCCTTTTCTGCAGAACTGCTACCTAGCCATTCGGTCCCTAGTCTGTAGCAGTGCATAGGATTCTTCCGTCCTAAGTGCAGGACTCTGCACTTGTCTTTGTTGAACCTCATCAGGTTTCTTTTGGCCGAATCCTCCAATTTGTCTAGGTCCCTCTGTATCCGATCCCTACCCTCCAGCGTATCTACCATGCCTCCCAGTTTAGTGTCATCTGCAAACTTGCTGAGAGTGCAGTCCACACCATCCTCCAGATCATTAATAAAGATATTAAACAAAACCGGCCCCAGGACCGACCCTTGGGGCACTCCGCTTGAAACCGGCTGCCAACTAGACATGGAGCCATTGATCACTACCCGTTGAGCACAACGATCTAGCCAGCTTTCTATCCACCTTACAGTCCATTCATCCAGCCCATACTTCTTTAACTTGGCAGCAAGAATACTGTGGGAGACTGTATCAAAAGCTTTGCTAAAGTCAAGGAATAACACATCCACTGCTTTCCCCTCATCCACAGAGCCAGTTATCTCCTCATAGAAGGCAATTAGGTTAGTCAGGCACGACTTCCCCTTGGTGAATCCATGCTGACTATTCCTGAAGAGGTAGGAAATATTGGAATGAATTAGCTGGTATACAGAACTGCTCTCTTCTGAGTGGAATTATAGGCACTGATTTTTGGTTTTGCTAGTGAGTGCCTCACACCAGCTCCGCCCCCTCCCCTGAGGCCTGAGGCCTCTCCCCCACTCTGTGCCTGGGGCCCCTCCCACACTGAACCTCTTTCCGCCCCAGCTCTGCCCCCTCCCCCAACGCCCCCTCTCCTGAGAGCCTCCCACCCACTGCTGCTCGCTCCTTTCTGCCCCTTCCTGCCTTAAGGGCAGTGAGGGGGGGAAGGGGCAGAGAGGAGCAAGTGGCAGGGCAGCCCTGCTCAACAGCTGACAAGCGGCCAGCCCCAGAGCTGCCAGAGCAGCAGCCCCGGCCGGTCTCATGGGCTCTGAGCACCCCCTATTTTTTCTCCATGGGTGCTTTAGCCCCTGAGCACCCATGGAGTCTGCCCCAAATTGTTCAACAATGTGTCATAGGCTTTAGACTGCTAACAGGTAGAGGAGAGTCTTCTTTAGCTCAGGTACTTGGGGGTTTGTGCTTTTGGAGAAGGAAGATCTGAGTTCTGTCCCTGCTGCTGTCAAGAGGTTCTGAACAGCCCTTAGCCACAAATGTGAAGTTCCTAGAAGGCCATGGATTCATGACAATATATTATTTCCCAAGTTTCTAAACTCAGGAATGTTCCAGGAAAATCTAAAATGAATCAGTTAGTAGTAGTGTTACCAAAATGACACCACCTATTTTTCATCCTAAACAAGACTCACTGAGCCTGTTTTCCTATGGAAGAAGAGCATCTTTCTTTCATTTTTCCTCACTCATTTTATTCTAAAAATCTGGCTCTAAGGAGTTTTGACAGCTTTGAGATTAAAGTATTACAATGACAGAGCTTTGCACACAAGCCAAATTCAGCTTGCTTGAAAGAAATAGTACCTGCACCAGGAAAACTTTTTTTTAAACGGTTTCTGTCTCCTGTCTAGTGACTGATTGCTTTTTTGAGTTCTCTGTGGTTGTTTTATTATCATTTGTATGCACAAAACCATGGCAACAATGAAATATTGTTGTTGCATTATAAAGTATTAATATGAATTTTTGGCTTCTTGAAGTTTACCCGTTGCTGGGAAAAAAGAAATATTCATAACAGTATTTCAAAATGAAGAGAGGTATATTTAACAGCACCTCTGACATGAAGGATCGTCCAACATTTATTCAAAAATGTGTATCAGCAACCATTGCTGAGTCACCTAGATGACCCAAAACAATCATTTACGGCTTCATTCTGCCACACTTGCTCATACTTGACTCCAAAAATAGGTCTATTGGATCTGATTCTCCACTGTCAGGCTCTTGGTCCAGATCAGAATGGGAACATTTCACAAACACTTTGCACCAGGGTAAATGACTGCACAAGGTGCTGGGGAATGGAGGAACAGGGAGGTAGAATCAGCCCCAGAGAGGATCAAGTGGATGGTGACGCAACTATCCACATTCCCTGCTTTTATGTTAATTTTTTGGTCAACCAAAAGGTTGACAAAGCAAATCGTTCTTCCATTTTGGCCAGTAACTGGCCAGCTTTGTGGTTTGATTGACCAATGGAGGGGGCAGGTTCCTGGGCTGAGGCCCCTCCACAGAGAGTACCCTGGAAATTTTAAACAAAAGATTTTACAGAATTTGTTTTCTGAGGCTTACAGTGCAAACCAACCTTAAATTTATTTCTCTGGTCTGATATTTGACCAGCGAGATCTCAGCATGGGATTAAAGATGTCCTTCCCAATTACCCCTATAAGGACATCATCAAGATACAAATCCTATAGTTCATTTAGTGCTCTGACCCATACTTCTAATAGCAGGAAACATTTTCCAAAGTGCCAAATGGAAAGTCAATGGCACTAGGGATCCTAAACTGATCGCCTATGATGATAGGGGCCTTTGTTTTAATCCAATTCAGCATTGGGAGTGGAACAGAAAGATCAGCTTCACTTCCTCTTTGTAGACAGCTTCACTATCTAATTCACATGCACTACAGCACACTGCTATTGTGTCCAGGACTTCCATGGAAATATCTAAATAAACAAACAAAAAACCCCACCCCCACTGAACTTGTAAGAAGTTATTTCATGCAATCATTTCTTCTATTTCTAATGGGAAAATAATGAAGGTGAAAGGTGCAGTATCCGCGAATGTTGAGGGGATCAAATATTCTTTATTACGTTATTGTATAGTTCAAGTTGGCAAAGCATCCTAATAGTTTGTGGCATCCAAGAGTGGAAATGGAGCAGAAAGTTTGGGGGAATGGAAGGCTGGAAATGGTTTAGTGATTGTTAGCTGATCTTTGAGAGTCATGGGAACACTGCTCAGCATAAACTGAGTCACCTTGAGCAGTTACTTAAGCACTTCTGGGAACCTGTTCGTAATTATTGATATGAAGTATGAACTCTCATCCCCCCGCCAAAGGAGACTCGGAATAACTCCTGTAATGTGAGAATGAGTCAAGTCCTCTAGGTATTATTCTGTTTGCCTATATGGCATTAGATTCGCCTTCTCCATTGCGCATTACTGTGTCAGTTGTTGGATGATTGCAAGGGACCTCCTGGCTGATTTAAATTGCTTTCTCCTTTCTGTCCCCGAAAGCTCAACTGTATCCACTTTTTGTTCCATATTAATTCACTTGGCATAGACCTCCTTATACTCTACATGGCTATGAGTGGAATCTCTGGTGAATTTCTTGAAGCCCATGCCTGCTCATTTGTTTCATCCTGGTTTGAAATGTAGCTTTCTTGGAGGTCTTCATGTGACCCTTGGGCATCAGTACAACTTGGAGCCAACAGCAAGATAAGTCCTCGAGCTCCTCAAATGATTTATGCAGTAAACGCTTCAATAAAGATAAAAGTAGCAGAGGAGCTCTGCAGCTAGAAGGCTGCTTAGCACAGCTGCAGCATCTCAGCTCTTTTTCCTTCCTCCCCTCCATCTCAGCTCTGTGTTAGGCAGGCGTTTTATAAATGAGATAATTCCCTACCAGGAATTCATAGAATGAAAGCGGTATAGTACCAAGGCATAGTGAGAAGATTTTACCATAACTAATTTTTGTCTCTTTCATGGACTTAAAGCTTAAGCCAGACCCTTATAAAGCTATCTGGCCAAAATTTTGAAACTAATGTGTGCCTCTATGTACCTAAATATTTCAGTGATCTGATTTTCATTGAGAGCTACTTTAGGTACCCAAGTTTGAAAAATATTTGACCGTAATGTATTATATTTGTGTGTGTGTGTGTGTGTGTGTGTGTATGTGTATGGATATATAACACTTTTAACAACATCCCATCAAATGTGGTAACCTGGCTCTATTAGTGGCCTATACTGGCAATGGCAACAGCAAAAGCTAATAGACTCGCTCCATTTTGTTGCTATTATTTCTTTTTACTGCAGTAGTACCTAGAGGCCCCAGCTGAGCTCATGCCCTTGTTGTGGTGGGCACCGTACAGAGACCTAGCACAAGCCAGTGCAGGCAAAGAAATGTTTTTATCCCCCCTTTAAAGATGGAGAAAATGAGACACAGAGATTAAGTGAATTGCCCAAGGACATGCAGCAAGTTGGTGGCAGAGCCAGGAACTGAAAACAGATTCTCACTGAACCTTAACTATAAGACCTGTTCTTCCTGCCATTTTAATGTGTATGCAGTAATTACGAGAGTTGTTGCCAAGCAAAAAATTGTGCAGTTCCTTTTGAAATCCTATTAACTCTATGTCCTTCAGCAGCAGCCGTTTCCACAGACTGTACATACCTTGTGTCAACAAATGTTCTATTAATTAAATGTACGTGCCCTCAGTTTCATTGAGTGCCCCTTTGCTGTCCTATTTTGACAGTGTACAAAGGAGGAGCAGATCATCTTGATTTTACCCTTTGTAATCTTAAATATCTCAACTAAGTCCCCTCTAACCTTTTCCCACTCCAGCCTCAATAAACAGAGTGTGAAATCTTGGCCCCATTGAAGTCAGCAGGAGTTTTGCCATTGATTTCAGTCAGGCTTGGATTTCAATCCTAGTGTTTGCAATCTCTTCTCACATCCTAGACAGTATGATCATGAGGTCAGGGAATGGCTCACTATATATTTGTAAAGCGTTGTTCAAATTTACAACACTTGGCAAGTGATTTTTACAACTACTGTTACTAATACATAAATATCACTATACGTTTCCAAACACTGTTGTTGCTATTCTCTGAACTGGTTTAAGCCCAGCTACATCTCCCAAAAACATGATGCCTCAAGCTGAACACAGCTCTCCAGATGAGTGCCCCATTGTTTGGTATAATACCCTTCTAATATGTTCAGTATGTGTATAAGTAATTGACACTTCAGTTTTCACTGTCTTGATAGTATTTCATTGTTAATTTATCTTTTGATAATGTTGTTATAGAGCCTAGACCATCTTCAAGCATATCAAGGAAATATATTTTTTCAATGTTCCTCCAGACCATTCCAGATCCGAATGATGTGGGATGTGAACAATCAGATTGGGTTAACATGTGCCAACTAGCAGGGAAGAGCCCAGAAAAAATACAATTCACAGAGAATAGCAAATGAATTACTGGGAAATCGGTCAGAGCTGAACTTCAGCTGCAGTTAACTATGGGCAGGTAATTAAACACATGTAGCTTCTAAATCATGTGCTTATCGTAGTTCGGTCCTTTGGGATCACCTATTACCTCTACACTGATGACTTCCAAATCTACCTCTTCACCCTTCAACTTCCTTCATCTGTCCAGTCGCATATCTCCACCTATCTCTCCAGCATTGACTCTTGGATGTTTGCCAACACCTCAAGCTTAATGTGTGTGGAAATGAGCTCCTTGTTTTTCTACCCATTCCCCCTCCTTTCCCAGCATTACTGACCATCCGTTGTCTTCCCTGTAACGCAAACTCACAATCATGGTGTCATGACCAGCTCCTCTCTTTCCTTCACTTCCTGACTTCCAGATACTGTAAAGTCTTGTCATATCTCCTATAGTATATGCAAATGCCACTGTTTCCTCTCTGTCCTCAATGCTAAAACTCTAGCTCTTCATTTGGTCATCTCTTGCCTCTACTACTGTGTGATGTACCAGGGTACAATCCTATTGGGGCACTGTGTCACGCTGCCCTGCAATCTTGAGTGCCTTACAATGCCTTGCTGAAGTAGCTCCCACCTGGGCTGCTCACAAACAGCCTCCCAGCATGCAAGCCACACCCTGAGTATCTGTGTGTAACTTCAGTTTGCCAGTTACACCCTGGCTCTCACTAGCCTTGGTTAAGAACATAAGAATGGCCAAACTGGGTCAGACGAAAAGTTCCGTCTAGCCCAGTATCCTGTCTTCCAACAGTGGTCAGTGTCAGGTCATTCAGAGGGAATGAACAGAACAGGTAATCATCAAGTGATCCATCCCCTGTCGCCCATTCCTAACGTCTGGCAAACAGTTATACTGCAGGGTGACTCCGAAATATCCAAATAGCCCAGTCCTGGATTTTCCCTTAGAAATGTATGTCCTGTACTGCCCAACCCTCTCCTGAACAGTACAAATATTTTAAGTCAGTTATTCCTTTAAGGGAATAATATATCAGCTTATTATCTTAAATAGAGTTACCCAGATACTTTAACTTAAACACACTGGATTAGATAAAACAGTAAAACAAATTTATTAACTACAAATAGATAGATTTTGAGTGAGTACAAGCAATGAGGCACAAAAGTCAGAAATGGTTACAAGAAAAACAAAGATAAAACCCTTCCTAGTTCTTAACAAACTATATTGATTCAAGCAAAATTTCTCACCATATGCTTTCAGCAAGGTTACTGACCAAATTCTTCAGGTCATGTTTGAACCAATCCCTACTGAAGTGAATGACAAGACTCCCTTTTGCTTCACTGAGAGTTGTATTAGGTCCTAGGATACTGAAGTTATCAGGGCTGATCCTGGTTTCATATACATTAGTGTAAATTAGAAGTTACTCTGTTGATATCAATGAATTTTACTGGTGTTAAACAATGCAAGTGAGATCAGAATCAGGCCCAACAGGTACCTGCCTGTAAAAGCAAAGGGAGACATTTTAGATATAATGCATCTCAATAAATAATGGAGGTTATTTGCCTGATTCTCCAATCCCTGACACGGCTACAGCTTCATTGATTTCAGTGGCATTAGTTACTCCTTAGTTCCTTTCCTGTGTTAAATTCTGCTGCTGACTGCATTGGCTTGATTAGGTATCAGTTATTAGCATCAGCAGAACAACCTGAATTACCAATGGTCTGCATCAGAGAACATGTATAACACAGTCACACTAAAAAAGTAAAAATTCTGCTGCAACAGAGGAAAATTTAAAAATAGAGAGAGAGAATAAACCTTGGAAAAGTGCATCGTTAGGCACTCAGCCACCACTTGATTTTAACAGGGGACAAAGGGCAAGAAAGAGAGAGGAGGCCTGGTACATGAGTCCTAATCTCTCCTCATTGTCTGCAACCTCCACTGCTCTAATCTCCTTGGGTTGTTGGTTCTGACTCATTTTATCTTCTTGGGTATCCCATAGCCACCCCCCAGATTGGTTGCCATCTTTGCAGTTTATTTCTGGTTGAATTTAAAGCAAGAAAGCAAACAGAGAGCCTTGTTTACAGACTCCAATACCTGTTCAGAAATTGAAATGGGAATAGATATGCTATGGAGACCTGGCCCGCAAAGTTGGAGATCTGCTGAGATCTGATACATGCTCACTGAAAGATTCTGAGATTGGAGAACTGCCACTTTAGTTGCATGTGTTTCATCATTGTGACAGAAGCATGGGCCTGATCCAGAGCCCATTAAAGCAAACAAAAAGACTGCCATTGACTTCACTGAGCACCAGATCTGCCGTTATGCTCTCCAAGCAGATCTTGCTGTTGCAAAGGGGTCCATGGAGCAAAAAGACATTGGAAACCCACCAGCCTAAAGTACTGGTGAAGGCCATCCAAAAATGTGTTCAATCCCTCTGTAGCACTTGTGAAATTGGATTCAAAAGAATTAGGCGTGGATTTTGGAATAAAATACTCCTGCCTTAGATATAAGAGGAGTAAACTTGAAATGAGGAGTGGAATAATTCCATGTAGTTTTCTTCAGTTCATGGTTGTCTGAGAAATAAAGAAGACGGAACAAACAAACAAAAACACAGCATGTTTATGGTGCTTGATATATTTGAGAAATTGTTCAATGACAGTTCATCCTTTTGTACGGATTGCTCAATAATGCTTTTAAGGTCAGTGAACCTTGGGTTATTTGCTACTGATGTGCCAGTCGTGCAACTGAAAGCTGTCTGAGGGGGCAGCTGAGCTTTTGAAAAATTAGGGTGGAATTTTTTGTTGTTGCTTCTTAAGCTTTTGAGCCAGATCCTCCCCACCTGCATTCTTGGCCCCCGTGAGAACTTCCACCCTTCACGCCCTATTGCATACCAGACTTCCCGATTCACAGGAAAAACCCAAGTGACAAATGCTGTCTGATTCTAAATTAACAGTGAAGACAGGCCAAGACCCTTTCACCTAGAGTTTTGCTCTCTTAGTGAAAAATAAAAATACCCCCCTACTTTTTAATAACCATGAAGAGTGCTAGGTGGAGGAGTCTGGAGATCTCTGTGCATGGATTAGGAACAGCACAGGCAGTGTGCATGGAAGGGCCCCTGCCTTGGGTGGGGAGGTTACGTCAGGCTCTATGGCCATCCATTGACATCTCTGCTCAGACTGCCAACAAGGTTGCCAATTAATGCACACCGTGATGGGGGACTTTGTAATAATCACTTTGCAGACACTGTTGCCCCCCGATAGGATTTATAGGAGTGACCTACAGATGGAAAGTTCCCAAGACTAGTAATAGGCCTCTGAGTCACCCCGTTGGGCTGGGCGAACGTTCAGACTAGAATCCTTACTGCTAACATGGTTGGCTATGTCAATTTCCTTTCAAATGTGGTGGATTTCAAATATCTGCCCATTAGCATCAATCTCTATTGAATCCAGACAAAACCCCAAAACATGATCTAGGAGGAAGGATGGCTGTGCAGCAAAAAGCACTGACTTGTACGGTAGGAGGCAGGTTCTAGCTCTGCCAGAGACTCTGTAACTTTAAGCAAGTCAATCTCTGTGCCTCAACTCCCAGTCCATAACATGAGGAAAATAGTTACTTCTTCTTTTGTATGCCTGGTCTGTTTAGATTGTAAGGTCTTCAGGGTAAGGACATCATTTTACTTTGTGACTGTACAGTGCCTAGCACAATGGGGCCTGATGTCAGCAGGGGCATCTGGGGGACTATTACAATCCAAACAAGAAGTTGGGGAAAATATCCTATTTCATTCTATAATTCTATGACTCTCAGAGTTGTCAAACTAGAGACTTGCTCATCAGAATTTAGAACAGACACTGAACAAAACTTCTAACAAAACAAAGTGACAATCAAGGCCTTGTCTTAAACAGTTCTTAATTTAGCAAGCAGCAGCAGGAAAAGAAATGAAAGCACTGAGTCCACCTACCCCCAACCCAAACCTGGTAAGCAACCTAACATTTGTTAGCTGTATGATAATACACAAGATTAAGACATTCCTTTCTAAAGCCACAACCCTGTCTGTAGTTAATAACTTGTTTTTAAATTAAGACTGTTTTCCCTGACTTTTCTATCCAGTTCCTGAAAGCAACTAAAGAGCAACAAGTGAGCCAGACTGAAGTGTATGAGGACCGGTATAGACACATGCAGCATGCAATCTCTGAGGCACCAATCATTTGCACAATGGTTGCCCTATGGCCAATAATTGAGCATGCACTTCTGCTATAGGCCCCAAGTAATTTTTTTACCAAGGCATCAGAGACTAAAAATGTCTTGTGCAAGCAAGAATCTCAGACTTCACAAATTGTTGCAAAGGATGAATGGTTTAAATTAAAATGGGAGCCAAGCCAAATTTGCTGATCAGAAAAAGGAAAGAACTGAAACCCAACTGTCTGAGAGCCTGGTTTGGGATTACTGGACCAAACCCAAAGCACTTGCAGGTGTCTGAGTGAAGTGATATTATGCACTGTGCTTACCATGCCATATAAATTATAGCAATGTGAGTCAGACACTGCCTGAACCTTCTCAGATTTAACTGAGTTGGGCCCATCCCTTTTGTCTACTAAACAAACTCAGGGTTCCATTTCATACCAGACTTGATGGACACCCTGTGGAAAAAGGAATGGAACTTGCCTGCTCTAATGAAGCTTGTATGCAGTGTTGGTTCCAGGATATGAGAGAGACAAGATGGGTGAGGTAATATCTTTTATTGGACCAACGTCTGTTGGTGAGAGAGAAGCTTTGCATATTACCTTACCTACCTTGTCTCTCTACTGAAGCTTGTTGATAATCATTATTTCAGCTTTGGACTGGAAGCTGGGATCGATTCTGGTACAGAGAGAAATGTGGGGAAGGCAGCATGTGAATGCAAAAGGGATGGAAGACATGGAAAAAGGAGACGGCTCCAGAACAAGAGAGTAACCTCCACCGACTCAGAAAAGTGAGAAAGTCAGGTGAGGAAGCTATGAAGCTGCATCATAAAAAGGAGCAGTTGATGTAGTTATAACCCAAGATCTCAGTTACCAAATAATGTGGGGCAATCTTCATAAGCATGAACACATTTCCCAACACACTGAAAGCACATGCTTTTCTACATCAGGCATGTTGTTTTCTTTCCGTGGAGCTCAACTCAGCGGAGTATCAAAATGGCTCCCTGTGTTTCCTTACTTGTTATTGCTTCAGCTGCTGCAGACCAAATGTGTTACAGTTGCCTGTTCCTCCAGTACAACCTTATCTGAAGGACTGACTGTTTTTGTGCGTTTTCTGACTCGTATAATCAACAAAAAGAGTATCTCTATTTTCTATTCTGTTTTTATTTAGTTTAGGTTCTTACACTATGCCCCCCGTGGCGATGTCTGAGTGCAACTGGAACTTAGTCTTCTGATGCACAACAGAGAGAACTAGCTTCCAGAGTTTTATTGGCTCTGCTGGGATAAAAGGAGTAAGTGGCAAATGCTTATTTTTAATCAGTAACTAAATAAACAGGCCCCAGATGACAACAAGCTGTAGAATGAGGATCCTCTTTCACATAGTCATTCTGCTGACCATAGCCACAGTTCAAGCTGTTGACATTTCAAGGAGAATTCCACTTCCCATTTATCTCCTATGGAAGTGGTCTAAATCCATGTTCATGAACCAAGTAAACCAAGGCACTTTTTCCATTTTTCCATGGAAATTAACTGTCTTCCATGCTTTAATCCCCAACAATGGAAAGAATATTTTGATCTTCATCCTGTGCTACAGAATCAGTACGTGATGACCTCTTGTTCCCCTCCACAGTGAGTCATCACCACATTCTCTATGCTGCTCAGAAACTGGGTGGGATAGTGTTTAGGTTGGAACTAAACAGCACAAGTGTTAGACAGATTGGGTTATATCCATCTCTTGTGTATCTCCACTGATTTCATTGCATTTTCACTTGGGGTGAAATTGGTGAATCATGCCTAAGGGCTTGTCTGCATCTGGAATTATTCAGGAATAACTCCCTCTGTAGACAATTCCATAGCTGCTATTCCTGAATAATGCCAAGGGTGGACATTCTTATTCCAGAATAAGAGAGCCTTCTTGTGGTTTAGCTTCATCCACTTCCTTGAGGACCCTGGGGATTAGAGGGATTAGTGAAAACATGTAGAGTGTATTCCTGGTTCCCCCAAATCAGAAATGAATCTGAGAGGGAGCCTGAACACATTCATCCCCTGGAGCAAAATAGGTGACATTTGCTGTTCAGGCTGGTTGTGAACAAGTATGGGAGGGGAGAAATGTCATTTATGACAAAGTTTCTTCAAGTATTGAGGAACCATTTGTGAAGAGAAGAGCATTTTCTGATGAGATGATCTGCTAAGCTGTTCTGGACCCCCAGGTAGGTGCATAGTTATTAGACTGATGAAATTTTTCCTGAATCAAACCTAGAATTAAAATACAAGCTAAACAAATTAACCTGTATACTAGCATGTTTATTCATAGTTGGGATTCTGTTGGAGACCATAGACCTTGAGTTTGCAGATGAGCCAGATGTGCTCCCCAAGCCTGTTTGGAGGCATTGGTCACAAGAGTGTTTGTGGAGTTGGACACACAAATGCCACACCGTGACAGACATTTTGAGGATCTCTCCACCAAAGTAGTGATGGCAGAAGAGACATTCTTGGGGATGGCCATTGGCAGACTCAGGCTGTGTCCATTAGGGCTGACAGACCAATTTATCCAATCTTTGGCAGGATGAGGATGAAGATTCAACCTGGCAGGTGAGTGACACATAAGTGCAAGAGGCCATATGACCCAGTAGACTGAGACTGACCTTTACTGATAGCTTTGGTTGAGTCTGAAACTCTGATATAAAGAGGACTCATGATATAAAGTTGAACTTGGGAATAGAGCTGGTTGGAACATTTTCAACCAAATGAAATTGTTGAAGATGAAACATTTTATGTAGACGTGTCAGTTTGGACAAAAGTTGTTGCGGGGGGCAGGGCAGACAGAGGAGAAAGAGTGTGCACTCATACTGCATAGCCTGCTGGTTGGGCCACTGGGTTGGGAGAAACCAGGGTTCATGTCCCTGCTCTGCCTGATTCACAATGACCTGGGATGAAACACTCCGCTCTGGATCAGGCAGACCGGGAATTTGAACCTGTCTCTCCCAGGCCAGTGTCCTAATCACTAGCTACATCCACATCCACTCACCTTTCCTGACTCAAAAAGCTCAGGTTCTGACCCCAAAATCTGACATTTCAACACAGTTCTGTTTTCACAAAAGTGTTCAAAAGATTTTGGTTTTGTTCCTATGTGGAATGAAAAGACATTTTGAAACCTAGAAAGTTTCCCTGAAATGGAATGGATATCCTCCTGTTGGCACTAGTTGGAAGAAAGGTAAGCCCTTGCAGATCTGGAATCAAGAGATGCTCCTTTGAACTCTATTGACTGAGTAGGAGCAAGGGCTGACATGTCTCTCTTTATCTAGAGCAGTGGTTCTTAACCTTTACTGCAGCCTGCACCCCTTTGGTTCTCAAAATATGTTCTTGCACCCCTACAATTAGCTTAAAATATGTTCTTGCACCCCTACAATTAGCTTAAAAATTTGAAAATAAATTTTTTGTTTGTATATTATATTGTTTGTATATTACAGTAATCGTTAAAAAAGTATAATATTAATAAATACATAGGTTTGATGAAAAAAAGTAGTTGTACTTATGTGCCTGTGCTTTATTTGTGTTTTCAATGATTTACCTTCTAAAAAAATCTGGCATGTCTCACATCCCCAGAAAGGGCATCTTGCACTCCCAGGGGGTGCGTGCACCCCAGCTTAAGAACAACTGATCTAGAGACCCATTGAGGAGAAAAGACGAAGCACCCTCTGAACCACTTTGGTGACTTGCTGTGGCTTCAAGTATTTTTATAATCATCTGGTTCCTGGCAAAGTGATTGTGGATACTACTAATGAAAAAAAAATCTAAGTGGCATGGTCAGCCAAAGTCTGCTCTGAGAGACAAGGCTTCCTAGATCCATTCTTGAAGAGCACTCAGTGGAGGTGGTTAAGATGACTCTGTTGGATCCACAGCAGGAAGAGATTTTCCCCTAGGAAGAAGAATTCTAGAAGAATATGGAGTGAACTGAGGCTCTGTGGGTTCCAGGAAGGCCAGGGTTGCATCCCACATGGATATGGCTTATGAGCAATGTGGATGGAGCCAAGGAGTCAGATCTTCCCAGACTGTGTCATGTGTGAGAGAGGGAACACCTTGATACCCTCTTCTCAGCCTCCCCTGCCTGGGCTGACTCAGGGAGAAGAGGCAACATGGGGAGATGGACTTCAGAAGAATACACCTCTTCCAAAGGAGGTGCCGATCCTCTGGAATTGAGGGAAGCTGCATCAATGCTAATACTATATGCTGCAATACTGAAATAAGAGATGAAGATGTGGGTATAATGAAATCATCATTATCAGTATCCTGGATACCCTGGTACTGAGAGATTTAGAAGTCACTGACGACAGGAGAAACATCAAGAAAAGGAGACTGTGACTCTGGCATCATCATTGGGTCTCCAGACATAGTTAAAGTAGTTGGTGCTGAGGGTAACTGATAATTGGAGTACCAATGATATTGGTAACATAGCAGAAGTTGTCACTGGTACAGTATCTTGTCACAGTGAATAACAGAGCAACTCAAGTCGATGGTACTGAGGTAGAAGTAGTCATGGTAGGTGTGGTGGACTAGGGCAGAATCTGTACCAAAGTTGTCGTAGTGAACCAGATGGTTTTAGAAGGTGGAGCTGGTGACAAATCTGATAGGCAGTAAGTCTTCACTCTCTTTGTAACCCAATACCAGGGATGGTGATCAGTGCCAGGACACAATCTTAGAACAACACTCTTTTTTACCACTGCAGCAAGAGCCACTCACTGACCCAAGGTATCAGCAACCCTTGCCAATGTTCCAGGTCTTTCAGAGCTTGAGGAGACCTGGGATCTAGAAGTTACCTCTCATGTAGATAGGGCACTGACTGAAGGTAGCTTTGAAGCAGCAGGAGCTTCTTTCCACAAAAGGGTCTCAGAAACAAGGAACGGCTTTAGCGTAGGTTCATCTGCACCCACAGAAGCCACCCTTCAGCAGCAACTCCTGCCCCACAGTGCTGGGGTGGAGGGTGCTGCTGGGAGTGATTGGTGCCCCCTCAGCAGTTCACTATATTGAATCAGGAGGCTATGTCTACCCTGTCAGAATCAGACATTCCCTTCATCAAGTGTGCCAGGAAAAATGATTTTAAATGAGCATCTCTACCTTTCTGGGCATGCTTTGAAAGAGATTTACAGCTCAAACCTTTTCAAACACGTGTCCCGCTCCAAGCCAGAGCAGGCATTTAACACACCCATTATGTCAGGGCATTGCTGAGAGGCGGGACAGGCTTTAAAACCTGGAGACTCTGCCTTTACCACAGGGGTTGTGCCTCATCACCGAGGTTAGCCTCCCTAAAGGAATTAAAACTTTTTTTTTCTATTTTTTCCTTATGGCAACTGAATAACTAGATGCTCACTATAAAAACAAACACCAACTGTGCTACGAATAAGAAGCTTTGGAGACGTGATAGTAAAGGACACACTGCCATGGGCAGTGAGAAAGAACTGGATGCCAGTTGGGACCGCTCAACCCTTTATGCCCTCAGGTGAGAATAAGGCCCAAGGACATCCAGAGTGAATATGTAATCCCAACAGATGCTGCTGGCAAAAAGAATCCAATCTCATGTGCATGGGATCCGGGTGGACAAATACTTGAAGAACCGCTGCTTAAAGTCCATTTTAGTTTTCCTCTCCTCTTGTTCTAAAGCTGAACATGATTAGTCTCTCTGTTGTCTCCGATACCAGCTGTTATGGGTTTTGTATAATTTACTAAGGCTAATAGTAAAGGAGAAGGGAGAGTGAAGAGACTGGTCTGTTACTCATCCCAAGAGAAAAACATTCCAAAATGAGTCCAGCAAGAATTTCCAAAGGTTGGAGAGCAGGAGACCATAAAAACACGGCAGAGAAATCCCAGAGTCAAAAGCTCTGGGTACATAAGCTGCAGTGCTCTGCTCACCATATCAATGGCCATATTAAGAGAGAACATGGCATGGAGTCTTTTTAAAAAGCAGTTCTTTCAAGACATCATCAGTTGTAAAGACAGCAAAAGGAGTTTCTAAATTTACATAATCATCCTCTTATAAATAGACCATGTGAGTACAAAACAAGAGTTTATCTTTGCAGTCAGAGGAGTTTTCCTCCAGGAACAAGTGCTCCTAATGCAACTGAAAGGCACTATTCATTGGTTTTAATTCTCCTGTGGAGTGCACCTCCCGGAAGCATGCTTTCATACTCTACTGCCAAATTTCTAGATACTTGCAGGCTTAGGGAGCTTAACCGAAAACCTTTCTGGAAAATAGGAATAATCATACTTGATCAGAGCAATGGTCCAGCTAGTCCAGTATTTTATCTCCAGCTGTGGTCAATACTGAAAAAAAAATTAATTCTAACACACCAACTCATAGTGTTGTCCAAATGAAATATGCTCCCCAGCCCCTCACTCCTCCAACATCGCTGAGTGAAATTGACATTGCTAATAGCAGCAATAGAACTGACAGTGTGCGGAGCCAGTTGGTCTGGAAGTCTAGAAGCCCCAGTGTCCCCAGCCAGGGACAGACCACATGATGGGGCTGCCCCAGAGCTGAAGACTCTGGGAGCCCATCTCTGGATTTCCAGGTTCCCAGCTCTGCAACAGGGAGCTTGGAAGCCCTGAGAATCCTGGCTTAAGCCAATTTTTTCAAGACTTCTAGACGCCCTTCTGTGGAGTCAGAAGGCAAACCCAGGTTAGAGCTAGTGCTTTCAGGCTCCTGGCTCCATGGCAGGGAACCCGGAAGCCCTTGTATGAGGGGCTACTGGAGCCGCAGGCCCTGGAAGACTGGGCTCCTTGACAGTCCAGTGAACTGATAGGTTTCCCATGCCTAGTTAACAGGAGTCTGGGGGAACCCTGATTTTGTTTCACCTAAAGTTTATCAATCCCAGGATGTTTCTGCAAAACTTTTTAGGTTCAACAAATTGGCATTTTCCAACAGTTTTGTTGTAAGATTTATGACCAGCTCTACAAGAAACCATGTAGTGGGTACTCATGGAATAATTTGTTCCTATCCCCCAGCTCTTAATGGTTGGCTTAAACCCTGAAGACAGAGGAATTATATCCCTTCCAAAACTCCTGTCTTTTAAACAATCCTTAACTGTGGACATTCATGTTATCCACATAAATGTCCCGTCCTTTTTGGAATCCTGACAAGCTCGTGGCCTTGCAGCAATGAGTTCACAAGTTCAGTGTTATTTGTTTAAATAGTTATTTGTAAAATTAATGATAATTTCTTTGAAGAATTCTTACTAAGCAATTCTAGTAACACAGGCATGAGGGAATTGACCCATTTGGATAACATGGTGGAGGATGGGAATTGAAACAACAGAAATCTGAAATTCCAAAGTGTTGCTATGGCTTCGGTTTTGTCTCCAATCTGGCCCCTCAGCCAAACTCTTTCTGATTTGCTGCATGGGAGATAAGTGCCCTTTTAAGGCTTTGGCTATAATCCAAAGAACAAATGGACCAAAGAATAAGGGGATCGTCAAGTGAATGATTAGTGTAAGATGAATAGGGGAGCATAAAGCATTTTCAAAACCGGAATGAGTCAGTAGAAAAAAAATTATTGGGTGAAATCATAATCCCACTGAAGTCAATGGGAGTTTTGCTGTTGACTTCAGTGGGGCCAGGATTTCACCCATTAATTCTCCAAGAGTGATTATCTAAACCAGGCAATAATCCCTTTTGTGAATTCAATTTATAAAACATACATCCTTTGTCTTTACAATGCAAAGAAGCCAAACATCAGAAAAGGGAAACAAGTCAATACTTCGCCACACTCTTTTGAATGTTGCTGTTCAGAAGGGGAAGGGTCATTATAAATGTTTGGTAATAAGAACGGGAAAAAAACTGACTGATTGTAGCGAGTGTCCTGGTCCAAAACCACAAGCCCCGACCATTGATCTAAATGAAGAGCAGTAAATATTAGCAATAGAAGCCAATAATACACAGCTGAGTAGCTGCAATTCCATCTACTCAATTGTACACCTATAGCACCTGCTAGCCAGTTCCTTACAATATTTAGACTGGAGTCCAAAACACAATTTAAATTCCCATCAAATACTGTTACCATGAATTATGCTCACTGTGACAATATTTTGAAAAATACAGGTTAAAAACCCCACAGAGCTAGAATTATGGTAGAAGCACAAGGCCATGGAAGTTCCAGATACTCCTGAGTTGAGTACAAAATTACTTGTGCTTGAGTATCTGTAATGAGTATCTTTAATGTTTTGTATCAGTGTGGCTATTTCCTTTATTATTCTCTTTGACTAAAACAAATTGACAAATTGGCCTACTCAAAGCCAAACCACATTGTGGTTGACTTCATGGCACTTGTGGTTTTGGGGGATTCATTGCTTGTAATGAGAATATGTCTTGCTGGGAAGATCAGACCTCTGATGAAATCCCATGAAACCCACAAACCAGCTCTCTATTCAAAACATGAGGGTTAGGTTTGTTTCCCACCATCCCCCTTTCTGCTGGGATCCTGTCAAATGTTTAAGATCAGAGGACATGATTAAGATCATGAAGAAAATTGCAGAAATGTTTGGCAAACCCTCTGGAGATAGTTCTGCTTCAGCTGTAAAATAGTCATTTAATAGACTTAGTACTGTAGAAATTGGTGTGTTTCCCCCTCCCCTCACCCCAGGAATAAGTGTGTGAACAATGCAAATAAAGGTGCTGAAATATTTGAGAATTCCAAGAGCAATTCTTGCCACCTGTATCAGATACATTCTTCATTGGCTCATGTGAGTGATACCTAATTCCCATTCCTTCATGCCAAAACTGAGATGGAAATTCAGGGAAGTTCTCAACTTTATATTCCCATGAAGTGCTGTTTTCAGAAGCTTGAACATGGCCACGTTATGCCTCAAGTGAAGTTCCCACTCACTGCAAAGGGTGGTGCGTTCACTTACCCAAGTGATGAAACTGATCTTAAGGTCGTGTGTAGCATCCTTTGAAAATCTTCTGATCAACAAAACATCTAACAAATCCTGTGGCTTCCTAGTAAAGAGTTCAAACAAAAGAAAGATTTAGGTACTTCCATATTAGGTTGCTTCCTATTGTAAATATAAAGAACAAAGACACCACTTACATCCTTCAAAAGTAGGAAGCCTTTATGCTATGCACTTAATGGTGCATAGATTTAGTTAGGGCTCACTGCACAAGGGTGAATTTCACACTGTATGCAAGTATTGATGCCCATTTTGCCATATAGTTTACAAAGAATAATTTGACATGACTCAAGGTCTGAGAAACAGATCAAAACCTCAGATTAACAAATCCTAGCAGAGATGCACTATAAGATACATAAAAATGTAGATACAACTCTACCCCGATATAACGCTGTCCTCGGGAGCCCAAAAATCTTACCGAGTTATAGGTGAAACTGCGTTATATCGAATTTGCTTTGATCTGCCGGAGTGCACAGCCCCGCCCCCCTGGAGCGCTGCTTTACCGCGTTATATCTGAATTCGTGTTATATCGGGTCGCATTATATCGGGGTAGAGGTGTATATGAAAAACAATAGGATATTGGTGAGTGAGAAGAATGCTCCTTTCCATCCTATACCATTGTTTCAGAAGTATTCATATATATTTTTGTCCCCTTAATTTTAAAGGTACAGAGCAGTGTATAAATGCTGCTTCTCAGCATCCCCACCTGTAAAATTGAGATAATATTTACCTACTACATGGGGAAAATCCTAATTTAATAGTGTTTGTAAAGTACAAAGGCCAGTCAGTGACAGATGTGGGACTAGAATTTAGCCAGCTCGGTTCTCATTGTTCTACACTGTGACACCAAAGCATGTGAAAGTCACCAATTAACAGCAGTTGTGATGGAATTACAGACGTGTTTGTAAGGTTTTCCAGCCTTCTAAAATCACTGCAGAAGTCGATTACATTTGAGTACATCAGTGTTCAAAGCCAATTTACAGCGAGTCACTAATAAACCAATCATAGAATCATACAAGATTAGGGTTGGAAGAAACCTCAGGAGGTCATCTAGTCCAACTCCCTGCTCAAATCATCCCAGCCAGGGCTTTGTCAAGCCGGGCCTTAAAAACCTCTAAGGAAGGAGATTCCACCACCTCCCTGGGTAACCCATTCTAGTGCTTCACCACCCTCCTAGTGAAATAGTTTTTCCTAATATCCAAGCTAGACCTCCCCCACTGCAACTTGAGAGCACTGGTCTTTGTTCTGTCATCTGCTGCCATTGAGAACAGCCTAGTTCCATCCTCTTTGGAACCCCCCTTCAGATAGTTGAAGGCTGCTATCAAATCCCCCTCACTCTTCTCTTCTGCAGACTAAATAAGCCCAGTTCCCTAAGCCTCTCCGCATAAGTCATGTGCCCCAGCTCCCTAATCATTTTCGTTGCCCTCCGCTGGACTCTCTCCAATTTGTCCACATCCCTTCTGCAGTGGGGTGCCCAAAACTGGACGCAATACTCCAGATATGGTCTCAGCAGTGCCAAATAGAAGGGAATAATCACTTCCCTCGATCTGCTGGCAATGCTCCTACTAATGCAGCCCAATATGTCATTAGCCTGCTTGGCAACAAGGGCACACTGTTGACTCATATCCAGCTTCTCGTCCACTGTAATCCCCAGGTCCTTTTCTGCAGAACTGCCGCTTGGCCAGTCAGTCCTCAGCCTGTAGCCGTGCATGGGATTCTTCTGTCCTAAGTGCAGGACTCTTTACTTGTCTTTGTTGAACCTCATCAGATTTCTTTTGGCTCAATCCTCCAATTTGTCTAGGTCACTCTGGACCCTATCCCTACCCTCCAGCCTATCTACCTCTCCCCTCAGCATAGTGTTATCCGCGAACCTGCTGAGGGTGCAATCCATCCCATCATCCAGATCATTAATGAAGATGTTGAACAAAACCGGCCCCACGCCCAACCCCTGGGGCACTCCACTTGATACCGTCTGCCAACTAGACATAAAGCCATTGATCACTACCTGCTGAGCCCGATGATCTAGCCAGCTTTCTATCCACCTTATAGTCCATTCATGCAATCCATACTTCTTTAACTTGATAGAATACTGTGAGAGACTGTATCAAAAGCTTTGCTAAAGTCAAGGTATATCATGTTCACTGCTTTCCCCATATCCACAGAGCCAGTTATCATAGAAGGCAATCAGGTTGGTCAGGCATGACTTGCCCTTGGTGAATCCATGTTGACTGTTCCTGATCACCTTCCTTTCCTCCAAGTGCTTCAAAATGGATTCCTTGAGGACCTGCTCCATGATTTTTCCAGGGACTGAGGTGAGGCTGACTGGTCTGTAGTTCCCCGGATTCTCCTTCTTCCCTTCTTTAAATATGGGCACTATATTTGCCTTTTTACAATCGTCCGGGACCTCCCCTGATTGCCAGGAGTTTTCAAAGATAATGGCCAATGGCTCTACAATCACATCAGCCAACTCCCTCAGCTCCCTTGGATGCATTGCATCCAGCCCCATGGACTTGTGCATGTCCAGCTTTTCTAAATAGTCCTTAACCTGTTCGTTCACCACTGAGGGCTGCTCACCTCCTCCCCATACTGTGCTGCCCAGTGCAGCAGTCTGGGAGCTGATCTGTGAAGACCGAGGCAAAAAAAGCATTGAGTGCTTCAGCTTTTTCCACATCATCTGTCACTAGGTTGTCTCCCCCATTCAGTAAGGGTCCCACACTCTCCCTGACCTTCTTGTTGCTAATATACCTGTAAAAGCCCTTCTTGTTACCCTTCACATCCCTTGCTAGCTGCAACTCCAATTGTGCTTTGGCCTTCCTGATTACACCCCTGCATGCTCGAGCAATATTTTTATACTCCTCCCTAGTCATCTGTCCAAGTTTCCACTTCCTGTAAGCTTCCTTTTTGTATTTAAGCTCACCGAAGATTTCTCTGTTAAGCCAAGCTGGTCGCCTGCCATATTTCCTGTTCTTTCTGCACATCGGGATGGTTTGTTTCAGCACCCTCAATAAGGCTTCTTTAACGTACAGCCAGCTCTCCTGGACTCCTTTTCCCCTCATATTAGCCTCCCAGGGGATCCTGCCCATCTGTTCCCTAAGGGAGTCAAAGTCTGCTTTTCTGAAGTCCAGGGTCCATATTCTGCTGCTCTCCTTTCTTCCTTTTGTCAGGATCCTGAACTCGACCATTTCATGGTCACTGCTGCCCAGGTTGCCACGCACTTCCCCTACCAATTCTTCCCTGTTTGTGAGCAGCAGGTCAAGAGGAGCATGGCTTCTAATTGGTTCCTCCAGCACTTGCACCAGGAAGTTGTCCCCAACAACTTCCTGGATTGTCTGTGCACTGCTGTATTGCTCTTCCAGCAGATGTCAGGGTGATTGAAGTCAATCAGCACAATCCATTGTGTATTTGCTGCTCCAGAATTCTTAGCCATAGATCAAGCAAAGAAACACAGAAAATCTTGTTGTGAATGCATGAAAAATATCTGAATGCTCATAACTTCTTTCATTAATTTTTGAAGTTACCTTCCAACTAGCTTGTTCCTTAAATCTCAGTAAGATCTACAATACAGGCCAGGTTTGAACAAAAATCAGTTCAGCTATTGTTGAGTTCTGTATATACAGTCCTTATGATGGGAACACACAGGAGAGATTTATGTGTCTTATACACAGAATGCCAGACCCTCAGGTGGTGTAAATCAGGGTAGTTCCATTTAATTTCATGGATTTAGACCATTTATATCGGCTGACCATCTGGCCCAGATATCTCTAGAATAGCTGAATTTTTTCAGTAAAATTTGCCTTGCATTGTAGACTAACTATGGAAAATTTCAACCCCAGAATAACTTGCTTGAGAAAGATATGACTAATTGTAAAAGGAGTTTCTAAATTAAGTTACATTTCAACCTAAATTAGATTGGTTGCTCCTGCTATATTAAACCAAAGAACCAGAACCATCATTCAGCAGCAGCACTGGTATCCACCCAACAAAAATCACATTAGACAAGCCAAAACCATGACTAAGAAGAGGCTGTGTTAATAAACATGTCATATATACAAATAACAATCCCATGGCATAGTCTGTCTTCCAAACAGAGATATGCTTTGACATACTCCTTTGGGGCAGGAAAAGTCTTTTGAATGGCTTCCCACTAAGACTATACACCCAACATTTTGACCATTACAAAGCAGATGTATGGCCATAAGGGAAACCAGATAACTAATGGGAAACTTATGAGGTAAACATGTCACAACTCAATTATGAGAATTTATATAACAGGAAAAAGCTGTGGGTAACCAAAACAGATTGAGCATATAGAAAATAGAGCAAAGGAAACAGGTATAATCAAGCAATCTTTTCATCCTTGGAGACCATCTCCAATGATGAACAGAGGGAGTATGTTTAGAGGTTAGAGCAGAACTCGGAGTAAGTGCTCCTGGGTTCTGTACCGGACTCCCACTGACTCGCTGTGCTCTTGGGCAAGTTACTACTGGCTTGATTTTCAAAGACACCTTTGTAAAATCAGGCCATTTACTTCAATTTCTCCATGAGAAAAATAAGGATAATAGTGCACAAACTATGTGAACTAGGTAAAGGTAGAATACATCAATCCTCTATAGAGACTAGTTCTTAGTGGGAGAGTGCACTCATACCAAGGCAGGTGGTTGTGTAGTATGACCATCTGTCTGGTTTAAGGAGTAGTGACCAAATCCAATAGAGTTTGGCTCCTGGGAATGACACAAAAGGCACTTGTGTTGTTTGTTCGCTTGGGCCAATTCTTGCTAGTTCCCTTGGAACCTTGGGTTCTTCATAAACCAGCCTTACAAGGAGACTTCCTAAGCCCTTATTTATCTCATGCTCACCCCCATGATACCTGAGCACCCCATAGCATCTTCTACATCCCAGATGCCCTCTAGGAACCCACCTTCACCTTCTGTTGGACCATAAGACTGAATGTTACTGGTTTACAGACTTTTCTTACGGGGAGCTGATTCCCCTCCCCTATCTTGTTTCTTCAGAGGTGCTGCCAGCCAACATGTCATTGACTCCCCAAAGCATCAGAGTCTCCAGGACACAATTAGCCTTTCTACCTCCTTCCCACTCCTCAAATACAGCGGTAGGATCAGGGCCTTACTCTTATTATCTGTATTGCGGTAGTGCTTAGCAGCCCCAGTCGTAGACAGGACCCATTGTGCTAGGTGCTGTACAAACAGAACAAAAGTTGGCCCCTGACCCAAAGAGAGATGCTCTAGGAATTATTGGGGAGCAGTTCTCTGGCCTGCGTTATGCAGGAAGTCAGACTAGATCACAATGGTCCCTTCTGGCCTTGGAAACTATGAAAAAAAGTCTATGAGAAAGTTTACGATTAGATTAGCAGGCAAGAGAGCACAGGTGGAGACAACAGACAGGGGAGCATAAAGAAACACGGAGACAATCCAGCAGCATGATAGGCAGTGGTCTCAGCACATGAGCTGTCTACCTGTTGTAGTATTGCCTGCTGTAAAGCAGCGGAGCTGAAATGCTGTTCCAGGACTATCCACCATGTGCTCCGATGTGGGTGGAGGGCTCTAGGCACTATTGAAATAAAGATAATTCAAACTCCCAGCAAGCAAGTTTTCATTTTAACCATCTCCCTTATTGCCCCTCTCCCTCCCTCCCATTCACTTATTATAGAGTCTTCCAAAGGGAAAGCCCTTTCACAGGACCGTCTGTCACAGGGTATCAAATAAGAGAGCATGAGCATGGTGAGGCTGCTTCCTGCACCATTACCGACCCTTATGGATTGGCGAAACCAGTGGCTGGGGCCGGACAATATTTTTTTGCATCAATTTTTTGTTTGTGAAAAATGCAGGTTCAGCAACATCAAACCACTCAGTGAATTCATGGCAATTTCGTCAAGTTGTTTGGATTGAAACAAAAAACAAACAACCCCCCCCCTCCCAAAATTAAAAAAAACAACCTCAAAATGTCCCCATTTTCCAAAGACACATTGCAACTTGAAATGACTCTGTTGTTTTTTGTTTTATTTTAAAAAAATAAACAATCAAAAATATTTTAAAATAGTCAAAATAGAAACAAAATATTTCATTTCACTTATATGTCCTTCCTCCCCCAACTTTTCAACTGGCCAAAGGATAAAAAGGAAAATAAATCAGTTCAACCCAAGACAAAGACAATTTCTTTCCAATTTTTCGGAATTGTCAGTGAACCAAAAATGTGTTAGTTGCCCAGCTCTAGCATTGGCCTTCAGTCAGGCCGCCCTCTAGTGGAGAGAGGGGAGAAAGCAACCACTCAAGCCCACCTTCATATGGTACAAAGAGGAGGGAGATACTCCCAGACCGAGTGGTGGTTAGGTTTGGGCGAGGGCACTAAACAGAGGTGGGACAGAGAGAGAAATGTTGCTAGCAGGGAAGGGGAGAGAAAGGCGGCTAGACCTGTGTAAGCTGCATCAGCCCATGGATGCCAACGCACTGATAAATGATGGGTAGTGCTAGAAGCTGAGTCCACCTGGATTGCAGATGGGGTTTGGGTTCTAGCCATGCTGTCTGCAGAGATGTAGTCAACAAATCCATTTAGCTACAGCAAAGTGGTGATGATGTAAAAATAGAATAGCAGATTTTTTTTAAAAATAATTCTCAAATAGGGCTATAAACAAAGCAAACAGCTGCTGCAATAAAGTGTGTCGGGTTATATTGCCTCCTCTCCTGGATTCCTGGTTTCCGTTCTAAACAGCCAGTTTTCAGAATACAGTTTCTAAAAGTTTATTGAGCTCACATAATGTCACACTGTATAATGTCCCATTCACCTATAGCAGCTTTGTAACATTATTTTATGCTAGAAGAATATCTGGCATAAGCTTTAAACCTCTGGAAAACTTGAAACCTATCATTACAATATATCTTACAGCAGATATTTGAGGTAGTGATGAATGAACTTCAGAAGATTTGAAGCTTATCTGAAGTTTTTTAGTCCAGAAACCAAACTAGAAAACTCAGGAGTGAGACTCAAGAGGTTTCTGGTACTTCCTGCTTCTGGTTGGGAATAGCTTTTCATATGGTACTTCAGTATTCCTATTCCTGGTACTATAACTGGTGTGAAATAAATGATAGATTATTATTTTTTTAAATTCATAATAGTTTTATCCCTCAACTTTCACCACCAAGTTACTCAGGGCACTGTTGATCATAATAAAAACCATTTCTAAGAATACACTGAAAAATATTGTAATGAAGACCACCCACAAAATATTTTAAACAGATCAGTGGGGAATGATACACTCACAGGAGAAGAAATGGGAGGGCAGGCATTTTTAATACTGACCTCACTGTAAAATGTAGGCATCATAATTACAGTGCAAACTACAGTCATTAAAAACAATAACTGGAAAGGGGGGGGGGGATGTGTAGGAGATAACCGAGATGGATTTCAAAGGAGATTAAGTTCTACCCCTTTGATACCACAGCCATTATATGGTCGCTTGCTGAAATGGGACATGACAGTGAGATTTCCAAAAGACAACTGTGGTGTGATCCAGGTACCCACTGTTCAGAGATATAGGGTCAGATCTTCAGCTAGTACAAACCAGCAAAACTCCATTCATTTCAGCTGGTGTAAAGTGGTGCAGCTCAATTGAGGATCAGGCCTACTGACTCCAATGGAGCTATGCTGATGTACAGCTGAGGATGTGGCCCTCAGGGCCTGATCCAAAGCCCTTTGAAGTCAATGGGAATCTATATCCAGGTCTACAATCTTAAAGGCTTCAGAAAACCTAGCCTGTATTCAGTCCACCACTTAGTATAACAAATAATAATTACATAGTGTAAGGCGTGCAGGGAGGGTGTAACAACACTGAGCAGAGCACAAACAGTGAACAAATGTGCTGCGACATTCTGAGACAGTAAGTTAAACTTTCTCAAAGCTTAGGTAGGGTTCAGTTCAGGTTTAATTGGAGTGGGTTGGTTCTTCTTCTATCAGAACCAGTTATTCCCCTCACCTCAGTCTGAATTTCATAGAATGGTTATTCGTTTAGGAACTCTAAACTTGATGCCATGACTGTTTGCATTGCTGTTAAACTACTGTACGTAGCTGGGTAAAGCCATAGATTTAACTAGGTTTCATGCTAGCTATTACAGTGTCAAACCAAATTCGAATGCTTTCATTCATGTGCTACAGACCAATTTACGAAGACTTTTAAATAATGCCTGAACCCTGGAACTTCATCCATATGAAATGCTGTAATGTGTTTGCATTTGAAAGACATTTTCCTTCTTCCAATGCTCAAAACTGGCCAGAGCTGGGACTAGTCTGTTGAGTCAAATTTCCTGACCCACTCATCCCTAATTATTCTGATGGCCCCATAGTAAAATAGAATGCAGCGTTTTTGCAAGCAAATGTGCTTAGCAGACTGTTTCATTCTTTCTCTGCAGCTGCAAAATTTTTGATTCCAGCGTTACAACTCAACAGGTCTGACACTCTTTGACTAGTATTCCAGATAATACCAGGACTTTAAGTGGAGCTCAAACATATTGCCAGTTTCAAGAGAGCAACACTGGACATGGAATGTAAGGAGGGGGCAAAATATAATACCCCCTACAACTCCAAAGACAACAGCAATATGAAAATGCTATTGTGCAACAGAAAAAAATCAGAGGAAACACTTGTTCTAGCAAACAAGGAAACATTTTAGAGAGTAAGCAGCTTTCTGGCTTATGTCTGCATTTTTTTTTTTTAAACAAGGTGTTTTCTTCTTTTCCAACAGATCAGTGTAATAGGATCGCAAAGAAAAACAAGACACTTGTTCATTATAGTCTATTAAGAAAAAATGTTTGCCATTTTTCTTTTTAAATAAAAAAGTCAACTTTAACTAACAAGTCAAAATTTATTGTAAGATTATTTGTAGGGTTTTCCTTCCCCATGTGTAAGAAAGCTGGGCTTTGATAAGGACAATTGTGGCTGTTAAGGGGAGGGGGGGAAGGAAAGACCAAGTGAAATAAAAAGCAACATTTCCAAGATTTCTAGGGTGCTTTTTGTATCTCTCACCCCTCCCTCCACTTACGCAGTTCTATTCCCCTGTTTACTTGTTTACTTAACATTTCACCTGTCAGACGATGCGTTTCTCCAGTGGAAATAAAAACAAACTGTCGCCCGGTTGCCGACACTGATGGGCAAAGTATCAGAAAGAAATGGTGATGTGGAGCAAACAATGAGGCTATTGTGAGAATGAAAACCCACTGTTTCCAGCATGATGCGTGCCAACTCTTTGCATTAACATATTTTTAATAATCATCAGAAACAAACAGTGTATATGACAAAGCACAAAAATCTGACTTTTTCTTGAAAATGATTTCAAAGTCTAATGTTTCATAAAAAGCTTTAGGTGACAGAATCCACTTATGATTGACTTCCGTTCCCCTTGACATAACCCATGGTGACCTGGCATCTGTTCTAGGATGTTAGACTAAATGTTTCCTAGCTGAATGAGAGTAAATTCCCTTTTTCATTTTTTCCAGGCTGTACAAAATTGCCAGATCAGACACAGAAAGCAGCTAGCGACAAAGAATAAGAAAATCTGGCAGGCAGAAAGCAAGTTGTGCAAGCGGATCTTAAGTTGGAGATGGTGTCCATGTTACAAACAAAGCACCCCATAAAATGTTCCAGATCTCCCTAACACAACTCTAATAGGCTTTGAAGTGTTGACGTAGCATAAAATAAAATGTATCGCAGTCCAAATTATCGCATTGTTGTTTTCCCCCAACTCTCCCCACTTTGATGGCTTCTACAAAGGATTTTATATGGCTGAATGAATTTAAATAATTCTTTACAAGTAAATCAAACCAAAATGTTTTTTTTAAATAAGTTTGGATTCTTGCTACTCGGCGCCTGGGAAACACACAAAGTATGTTTCCAAACACCCTGAGTACAAGATGGTGTGAAGCTGTCTGATCAGTAAACAGCAATGAAAATGGATACCTTTCAAACGACATTGTGATTTTTTTTTTTGCCCTTCAAATGATCATTGTCTCCCAAATTAACACCCTGGTCTTTGATTAATCAACAGCCTGTATCTGAAATCAATTGTGTTTCCACTGTTTTATGCTCTGCCTCTTTGTGTGCATGTCTCTGTGTGAGGTTTCCAAAATGAAATTGGCAAATTAAGATTAATTTATGATGGATTCCTTGGCCAGATCTCCCTCTGTATTACAGCAGATGGACTTTCGTGTGAAATATTTTTCTTTAGTTGCTATAGAAACATGCCAACATATTTCTGCTTAAGTGATTTGCTGGAGAGCTGTTTGTTGTGTTGCCCAGTGCTGACAGGAGTGAATCATTTTCAGCCTTCAGTCAAGGCTGATTAAAACCTGGTCTCTGGGTGTCTTACTGCTGCTAACTGCTACATATATGAGGGACATGCTCTGAAGTCATTATGTCTGGCACATTTTAACCAGGAATTGAAATAAACCAGGCAGGTGGAAGGTTAGAGTTATGAAGAAAAGGGCTAAATGAGGAGAGAAAACAAAACATAAATACAATTGTGTACCAAGGAAAGATAAAGAAGGAGCAAAGGGTGGAAAAGGATTTATAAAGGTATCTACTTCTAGGAGCCAGTTACAATGGAATTAACTCCAGAGTTTATTATGCTAAGTGAGAAGTTGTGCAATATTTGTCAATTAATCCAATGGACCAAGTTAATCTCCGTGGCCAAACCAGGGGTTAATTTGGCCCATGGTATGGTAACACAAGATGCAAATTATGGTCATGATTCAGCGGAGTGCTTAAGCACATGATTAATTTTAAACGCAGTAGAACTCCCTTTATATGCTCACATGCTTCAAGTCAAGGAGGTGTGGAAGAGTTTTGCTGAATCAGGGTCTATCACATCACGAAGGTTATTATCCAAGCAGTTTAACACAACATGTGTACAGTGGATCCCCCCAATTTACAAGGAAGCCTGCAGAAGGAGAACTGGACAGGGACTCAGGAAACCTGGGTTCTAACCCTGCCTCTGCTGTTGGCCTGGCAGTTGACCTTGGGCAAGTCACTTCCCCGCTCTGTGCCTCACTATCCCCATCTGTAAAATGGGGATAACGTTACTTGTCTCCTTTGTAAAGTGCTTTGAGACCTACTGATGAAAAACTCTATATAAGAGGTAAGTATTATTAGCTCAAGGCATTTGGAGACCTACTCTGAGCTATTTCAGCAGCTTCACAAACACAAGTCAGCCTTCAGATTAGGCTAGGGCAGTAATTCCCAATTGCCTGAGAAGCAGAACCCTAGAGGTGTTCACATTATTAAACCTACAGCTGCACTTCTCTCTTTGGGAAGCAATATGATGCAACTGAGTGCTACAAGGTACATTGCTTAACAAAGTTTTAAGCAGCACTGGCTGCCAGGCCTCTCACTTTATTTTTATTTTGCAGGTTAGCCATGAGATCTGCTGTTCAGCATTAACATGTTAGCTTTGCATTTGTGAGCCATACTGAAGGTTTTATAACAGGCACTTTTATTGACCTTTTCTCTCAATTTTAACATTTTCCTAATTTCTGTCCCTGTTTTTGAAGGCCACTCCCACAATGGCTGCTACCCAACTCCTCTTGCCTCTGACTGGAGGGCAGGCTACCAGCTGCTTTTATAGTTAAAGCCAGTACAGCTTCTTGGCCAGCTAGCAGGGGATTGAGGTCTATGGAATAGTTGATTTCCTGCCCATGGCAAGCATGTGACTCATCCCTCCGAGAAGTGTAACCTTTGCTGTCCCTCACTGAGAGGTCTGGAAGGCTTGAAGGACCAATGCCTTCTCCTGATATATTTAATGCTACTTCAGAATCGCCCAGGTCAGGTGATTTAAGTACAAGTTGCAGCGTTTGGAAGATCTAGACAAGATCAGAGTGGTGGGTCTTGAAAACATAAAGCCAACTGGTTCTCAGTCACACTGGTGTAACTCTGGAGTCACTGTGTACACCGGAGCAGAATCTGGCCCATTGCTTTGTGGCAGAGGCATGAATGCATTTGCAGCATCACTGTGCAGTCAAGGTCATATATCTAGGCATCTATTCATGGTGGAGGTGCTATTGAGGTCCATGGGAGTTGTGCATGCCCAGAAGGGACTTATTAGGCATGTATCAGACACTCATTGGCCCAAAATACCCCCTTGTGGCATGACACAGCTTTTCTGCAACTCTGCTGGCCTGTTGCCCAAGCCCATGGAGGACTCACTGGACTCTTTTTCAGGCACAGTTTTATTCTCTAAACATAAAATTCAGGCACAACCTCAAACACAGGACAGCTTCTCAGCCCACCCTGGGCTGTAGCTCCCAGGGACTTTCCCTGTTGCTCCTCGGACTCCTGTAGTAAGCTCTGAGGCAGGAGGCACTGTCCCCTCCTGCTGCTCCTCAGCCGTGCTCCAGTCTGCTGGCACAGGGGCTACCTTCCTCAAGAGCCTACAAGAGTTCATTGCCCTTTCATAGCGCCCCTCATTAACTGAGCTCTCTCACCCTCTGTAGGAATCCCATGACCTTTTCCCAGCAAGGCCATCTTATCCCTAGTGAATCAGGATCAGCTGGGAGGGTAGCTGAGCATCACCAGTGAGGCAGGGCCCTTTGAAGGGGCAGCCAGCCTCGGACTACATATGAAACTCCAATTGATATTAACAGGCATTATGGGGCTTCAAAATGGCTCAGCTCCCATTTAGGCACCCAAATGAGGCGCCCAGATCCCCAGAAGTGCTCAACACCCAGTGTTCTCAAGCAAACTCATTTCTGTCTATATTGTTGGTATAGCACAGACTTCTATATAGGCCTCAATCCTGGAAACTCAGATGCCTGTAACTTTCACATTTGGTAATCCCACTTAGTTCTATAGGGCTACTTGTGTGTGGAAACTACTCATATACTTCAGTGTTTTCAAAATCAGGCCTTTGAAGAGATGTTTTAAAGAATTTCCCTTGAAAAAAACCAAAAACTTTAAGCTGAGGGAACGGAATGCTTTCTGAAATCCAAAATTGGAAAAGAGTTCTAAAGGTTTCACAACTGGATTCTTTCCTTTACTGTTCCCATATTACCCAGTCAATACTGGTCTACTGACTTTCAGAGACCACCAGCTGAGGTCAGAGTATAGTCTCGTCTACAACTTCCCTCACACCTTGGCATTGTTGCTGAGAGGAATGCAGCCCCTTTTGCAGCTAAGGGAGCAAGGGGTTTCTCTCTCGATATAATGTTTTTGGTCTCGGCAATTTCATGAAATACAAAGCATGTTTCTGGATTCACTCAGATTGTTTCCATGAAGACAAAAGTCAGGTTTTGCAAGTAACTGAACTACCCTTTTTCCATGTAAGGCTGCTTTTGCGGCTAATGTGGCAAAATTTCCCTGTGCTAGTGGCAATGGAAATTTCACGTGGGGGAAAACCATGAAAAATGATGACTCGTGCCAGGGTAGAATTACATTATTTTTTCAGCATTTGTGGGCTGACTTGGTGGCATTTTGCACCTGCAGCCTCTTCACTGCTACATGAAAAAGGAGCACTTGTTCCATAGTGACTGTAGGAAGTGGGGTGGGGGAAAGAGGTCATGCCCATTAGCGAGGCATTCCACCACTCTTGGATCATACCTTGGAAATATGCTTTGTCCCCCATAGTCTTACTATGGGATGCCATTCTGCTAGGCATTATATAAACACAATCTGGGTTCAGTCTCTAGGCTCTAGTGAGTATGAATAATAAATTAAATAATAATGGACATGACCTTACCACATTGGCCAAGAAGAGCTCTGTAGTCCAGGTTGCAGGTGGAGGCTAGATTAGAATTAACTGAACTCTGAATTTAGACCTACTGAGAGTGGGCACATCCTGCACAAAATAAGACATACATTGCATTGTCTATTTTTTTTAAACCAATGGGTCCACTCTTCAAAATGTCAACACCCACAAACTCTGGAGTTATTTGGATCCAGGGTTATTTTGGTCAGCACAATAGAGAAAGGACCAATAGAGCTGTGAAATACAGAAAATCTGGTTAAAATTATTTCTCTTTCTAATTGTGTGTGGTATTTGCTGGTGAAACTTGCAAGTTTTCTTGAAAACTCTTGGAGCCCAGTGAACAAGTGTAGCTTCACCCAGTTCTGGGCAGGAGCACTACTCAAAGCCTTACAAAGCTCTTGGTAAGCAGGTAGGTTATTCTAAAGAAGTTCAGTGTTCAGGTAATAGCAGCCCACCATGTCATACTGGCAGTCCTGGAAACTGAAATCTACTGGTCATCTACAGCTCGGCAGCTCCCTCTCATTTCCCCCTGAGAACACGCCTGAAGACTGAGGTGCAGGTTGGTGGTTTTTGTAATAGGGACATCAGAAACGGGGTGGGTGGGTGAGCTCCTCAAAACAGTGCAGGAGATTTTGCCACACATCTTTCATTAATTTTGATTCACTTAAGCATAGATCACCAGTTCATTTCACATACGCCACCAAAACAATATCAGATGGTAATGAGAAGAGCTGGCAAATGTGTTTCCTCTATTCTCCTAATTTAGAAATGATTTCACTTTGGCTGTGCCCAAGCCTCTCGAGTTTACTTTTTCATTTGCACAAACGCTCATTGAAACTACAGCTTAGTCTCATATAATCTAATTTTCACACCATCTCGTACAATCTAATATTCACACCAGAAGTGCTATACAAGATGCAATACTAATTGACACAACAGTCACACAGAGAGTTTCCCAAAACCCATTGCCAAAGCTCCAGCATATATGGAACTAAGCAAGTCAGACAAGGATTTGTGCATACACATTTAATACACTGCATGGGTTTGACAAGAGAAAGTTGCATTCAGACTCTGCACCCAGCCAATACGTTTTGCAGTAGCCTATAGGTCTGATGCCTCTCTCTAAACTGCTCCCTCTCCCCAAGCTATTCAAAGACCAAATGGCTACTTCAAGTCATCCTCCTGATTGTAAGAACTATGCTTATCCAATCAGGGAACAGGAACAATAACCCGTCACAGCTAACCAGAGTCAAATATCAATTTCAAATATCGGTCAAACCAAAGTGCTCATGACCAGTGCATAGGAATGAAACAAAACTCATTCCCCAACACACTATAATTTGGAATGAGTAAATCCAAACAAACTGCACAGCTCTTTCAGGAAGAGACTGTCACCTATGTTTATAGCACACCTTTCATGGGGAGTTGGTTGTGGATTTTAGGCACTGCTACCATATCAATTCTAAATAATAACAATAATGGCCTTGCAGACCCTCCACAAGCATAAAAATAAAAGAGGCTAAATTTGTTGCGTTAACTTTTTGCTGCAAATTATTCACTTGCCTCTACTAATGGAGTTGGATCATTTCTGACTTAAGGCAGATCAGAACCAGTGGCAATAGATTGTGTGATGAGCTGAGCTCTAAAGCGGATTTTCTGTATTTCATACTGCCCTATACCATGCATCTGATTGAGCAGGGACTTGTCATGTCATACATAGTTCAGAAGTTACTATAGTCATACATAGTTTAGAAGGGCATGTCCTTAAGAGGAGAAAAGCAACATACAGGGCAATACCTGCTCAAGAAATGGATCCGATCAGCTAAACAGTACGGCAGAATCAGTACTTGGCAAGGTACCTCACTGCCGATTCAGTAAGTGATACTCTTCTCTTGCGAGACAGGGACTAATCCACTGCCCCAGGCTGGTTAGGACAGCACTCTGCTGTCGGCAGTGCTATATATTGGCTAAGGGATCAAAATGGAGTCTTGCTGACTTGTGGCAATTAACGCCCCCACACACATGGCAGTAGAATGTGGTGTTTCACCCCAATATCCTGCCGAAAGTTTTGACAACCACATGGGAAAACTCACACACTATATGGCCACATTCCCCCTGTAGGTTCAGTTCCAGCTTGCATTTTTCACATCCCAAATTGTTGTACATTGTTGCTGCACACTGCTGAAGAGGAGTCTTCCAACTCAGAGCCTGACAAAGTTATCCCTAGACACAGACAGTAGTTTTTAAAGCACTTAGGGTTCTTTCAAGTTGAAAGGCTCTCTTTATTGTACGATCAATAGCAAAAGGAAGAAAGATGAGACTTCAGACATTGGTTTTTCCGGTGCTTCATTTATGACCTAATTCTCCTAATAATTACATTGGCTTTATATTGGCCTAACTCCACTTACCTTTTGATCTTCACTGTTGGGTGAGGTGAACCAGGGCCTTGGGGCAAAATTTTTAAAAGTGACCAAGTGTCACAACCAGGAAGGAGGTAGTCTGACGTAGTGGTCAGAGCAGGAGTCAGGCCAGATCAGATTCCAGGAGATCGTAGTCGGGAATATGCCAGAGGGAAAACTAAGAGCAGGTGTTAGGAGGTTTGTAGGGTCAGGTTACCAGAATATCAGCAAGGCAGTGGGAACAGGTAGAACAAAAGAAGCACTCCTAAGCACGGAAAACCCAGTTGCATGGATGAGTTCCTCTTCTTGTGTCTGGTTTAAATACATGCAGGGAATCAATCAGGACCTCCAGAGTTCTACCAATCAGAGCCCAGGACTGGTGTCCTCTGTCAGAGTTGAGCTTCTCATTATGGCCACAGTTAACAGGTTTCTCGGTGGCAGGATGGTGAACTCTGGTGCCTATAAGCCCTATGGACAGCCTGTGAGACCCATGGTCTCTAACAAAAAGATTTTTGGTGCCTCTGTGAGAAGGTGGCCAACCTGAGGCAATGTTGATCCATTTTTCAGAGGTGCTGAGCATCAACAGCTCCTGTTGTGTTCTCCTGGAGTTGGTGGTGGTCAACACCTCTGGAAAAGCAGACACAAGGTGCCTTGATTGAGCACCTAAATATTAAGGCTCTGAAAATGCCACTCCAATGGCCATGCAAACCAGCTTGCACAAAATAAGAAATCAGTAATCAAGCCTTCACACAAAACTCCAATTAAACCCCAAAAGAACATTTTTGGGATGTAGTACATTTTTCATACTCTCTTGCTCTTTCTAGTTCCATCTCAGAAGCTTTGGAGGATCATTGTTCCTACATGTATTAGACATATGCTAATCCTCAGCATTTGTTTCTGGAACTGAGCCCTGCAGTTTGATTTGCTGGGGTTGTAATGGAACCCACCCCCGAAGGTTTGCTTCAACATTTGAGTTCCAAAGAGAATTCCCTACACAGCCCCTTCACTCATTGAATGAGGCAGGAATCAGGAGTCTTGGGGAAGAAATAGTGGGCAATCATGTAATTATAGACTGTATCATAATTAAAATGGGCAGGAATTTTCCCATCAACATTTTTTTTAATGGAAAAAGCCAATTCACCTGGCTCAAAATTGTCTGCAGGAAAAGATTAGTTTCAGCAAACTGCCCAGCTCGAAAACATTTAAAAAAAGGTTTTGATATTGTCCAAGTGTCCTTTTTGATATTTTCAAAATGGGAAGTTTTCCTTGGGTTCAAGTCAGCTTTCTGTTTAAAAAAAATCGAGTATGTTATTTAAAAAATTACCAAAAAAGCTAGTTTAAAAAAAAAAAAAGTCAAAATCAAAACAAAATTTTTCAATCAACCCAATCTGAATTTTCTTTTCAGGTTATTGGTTTGTGAAAAAATTTGAGATTAACTTTTCATCCCAATTCTGGATGGGAGATTTTTTTGGAATCTCAAAAATTCATTCAGGCGGGGGAAAATGTTTCCTGCCCAGCTCTAATCATAATGCATATGCACAAGGGGGCCGAATTAAGGTTGCACATGATTTACAAAAGTGCCTACATGAACTGGGCACCTGATTCCATTGAAAGTGAATGAAAGTTGGGCACCTAACCTGCTTGGGTGCTTTTGCAAGTACCTCTAGGCATCTATCTGCATCTTTAGGTGCCTAAAGATCTTTGTAAATCTGGCCCCTAGTGCTGTCTTTTCCCCATTTGTAAAATGGAGACAATACCAATCTACCTCTCTGGAGGCTTTGCAAAGTCTTCTAATAACTTCACACTAAGTGCAAAGTGCACCAACAAAGACCCGTAACTGAGCTCTGAGGTTTCCAAGTGATTTTCATGGTGGTGACCAGCACCAGATACTGTGCTGCTCTCTTTACCCGGAGAAGAGGAACAACCTAGGCAGGGACAGTGCAAGCTTCCCCCATGCTAACGTGCTTCAACCCTGTCCCACCTCTGGCAGTGAGATGGAAGTACGGTCTCCTGCCCTATTCAGTCCCTTTGCTGAGACCGCTAGCCAGGGTTCCAAATCAGAAGGTGGTTTAAGTGCCGTTGGCACCATTGCACTAGAAAGGGGACCAAGACTCATTTCACACAGGTTACCAAACAGACAGATTGTAGTGGCTTCTGATCCACCCCATCTTTGAACTACCACTCGGAGATGGAAAGTGTTGTATCCAATTCCAACCCCTGGAGCCATCCAGTTTCCTGTTAGGGCCCTTTGGGGGAAGGGAGGCACCTTTCATTTGCATCGTAGACATTGGCTGACATTTTCAAGGCCACTGATGGCTGCGCATTGATCCATCCCACTTTGAACTGGGAGTAGATTGAAGCGCACCAGGGAACTGTAGTGCATGGCTGCAGTGTCCACACGGCCCCTTTGTATGCAGCAGGCTAGTGCAAGGTCAATTAACACCCTGGCTTGCTGTGAAGTGAATGTTCATGTAGACAAGCCCTAAAACAGCATGCGAGGCTAAGCTGGTGAACAGAGGGCCAGATTTTCAGCTGGTGTAAATCATTGATTGATATCAGTTGAGGAGCCCGAATTATGTCCGTAGGATGCCTCTCATTCAGTGTGTATTACTCCTGCGTGACTGAGAATCGAGCCCTAAGAGTGTCCAAAGTGTTATAAATTACATCAGCTTTACTTCACCTCTGAATCTGGCCCTTTGGAAGACAGTATACCTGTATGATATACCATAGTCAGTAGTGGTCCCTAAAGCAATGACTTATTCCTACATGGTAGCATAGCCTAGTGTGCAAAGAGCAAGGAGTTAAAGGGAGTGATAATGCAGTGAACCTTGCTTCCTCCAGCCTGGTCCTTAAAATTCCTCATTCAGTCCTTGGAAACTTTAAATCAAACATTATTTATGAGGTTCTGTAGTAAAAACATAGCCCTAGTGCAATAAATTACTAGCAGCAAGCTAATGTTTTAATTTTTTTCCAAACTCAGGCTCCACTCCCTCCTATTAACTCTGTCGTCTCTACAGTTGTCAGAGAGGTTTGTTTTCAGGAGCATTTGATTTCATCAGTTTCCTCTGGCAGCCAGCTGAAGATGCCAACAGTCATGAATAGATGAGTCACAGCCCCAGAGAAGAACCTCCTGTAGGATGGAATATTCTGAAAAGTACTTCATGGCATGAGGTGGGAAAGGCACTAAGAGAGAGGTGCAGGCAGTGGGAAGAAAGGGAAGGATCCTTACCTGGAAAGGTTTGCACAGGAGGCTTGATGCATTTCTGAATCTGACTTAGGTGCACTATTTTAAGGGTTATAGGTATAATTCTGAGGTTGCTGGCGGGGGTGGAGGTGTCTGAAAGCTGAAGGAATCTGGACTCTTGAAAATACCCCATGCTTCCTATGATCACATGCAGATCAGTGCACACAAAATGAAGAAGTCACATGACAGGATCACGATGGGCCAGATTTTCAGCCGGTGGAAATCAGTGTAGCTCCACTGAAATCAAAGTAGTTATGCCAGTTTACACCACACAACGATCTGTCTGACTGTATTTCCAACGTTCAACTATTTTTAGCATGCAAAAACAGTCTGCATTTGATGAAAACATATAAACCAAACTTTTTTGTTCAAGAAGGAAAATAGACTTTCCCGTTGAATTCTGCATGTTGCTTGGGGGCAGTCGGTCCCAATCTTGTAAAAATATCTGTGTATCCCACCATCACCTGGAGTCCCATTGAAGTCTTAGGACTTGATGAGAACTGAAGTGAATATTGTTTAGAGGAAGCACTGTGCAGATTCCCTCAGCCTTCGGATCCACTGGCCGCACGTCATCCTATCGCCTATTACAAAGGAGTGTTTCTCATGTTTCTCTACGACTGGGGTGCATCTGTCTACATCTGTGAGTGCCTTCAACTGGCAGTCAGAGAAAATTGATGCAACCACACGACTTTGATGGGACCCAGTGTGGATGAAAGGTCCACATGCATAGCTGGGCTGGAACCATTATTTGAAAAATCTAGAGCTTCTTTCCTGTTCAATTTGTGGTTGCTAATTTTAGTAAGATTATCTCACATTCATCTAAGCCACTTTCAGACTAAAGGAGCCTAGAAAACTTTCCAAACACACAGTCCCACAGCCTGATGCTTCCCAGTGGGATAAAATGGAAACCAAATGAGGGCACTCACATTTTACACCTTTGCACAGTGGCTGTACATATTTACCCATGCCGTTTGGCAGTGGAGAATCAGGTCAATGATGTTTATTGGATATCTACAAAACCTGTGTTAGGAAAATGTTGAAGTTGCACAGCGGAGCTCTCAAAAAGTCAGTACAGACCCAAACTCAGGCTACACTCACTGATTCTGCTCCCTGTGTGTAGTGTGCACCACAATACGGCCTTTTATACAGGATCACAGACTCCCCCCCCACCCTCTTCCAAGGCTCAATAAAACAAACCCATCACAGGTTGTAAGTGGGAAGAGAATCCACGATCTTCAGCATCAAAAGCACTAGCCTCTAGCACTTGAAGTAAAGGAAAGACTTTCATTAGCTGTGTACTAGTACCAGGGGAAGACATGATCACACAAATTAGTGTGCCCAATGTGGGACAATGCATTGGCAGAGGCTGTGGAGGTTATGAGTTACAGTAAACACATGCACTAGGCCTGAGTTCCTTGTGACACTGGTGAGAATCAGGAGGAGGTCTGCTGAAGCCATCACAGTTAACTGGTGAGCCGAGAATCAGGCCTCACCATTATTATAAAGTTAGAGAACTCTGTTTTTTAAATAGTTTCTTCCCATTTGATCCCCTTCACTCAGATAATTCCATTGCTAACCTAATTCAGCCAGTAAGTAAGTCCACGTCACTTTGTTTTGGTTAACCCCTTTCTGTGATAGTTTGGTTTTGCAATCATGGGACACAAATACAAAGCTGTGGGCTGTAGTCACAAGGATCCTAAACAGGCATCTGTCTCTGCATCATTTCAGTAAATTGCTCAGGGAGCAGAACACCCTAGCTAACATCACAGGATATATGACACCTGCAGGGCTCAGTTTGGCAAGGAATCAAACTCTGCAGGTTGGCTTAGGAACCTGTCCCATGCCTCCTCCATAGGGTACACTCAGAGCTTCTGGCCTAGCAGGATGCTAAGGACAGAACAGTAGCTTATGTGAGGAAGGAGTTATTGCTGCCTCATTCTCAAAAGCAGCAAACAAAATGCAATAATAGCAGGGATGGATCTAACACCACCATTTATTTTAGCACTACAAGAAATAGCCTAGGAACCATCTGACAAGCTTATACCATGTCCTATTCCAGCAGAAAAATAAACTCTTCAAAGTCTTAATTGGCTGAGAATAATCAATCCACTCATCAGTCGTTTCCTAAACAACTCAGTCAAGGCCTAGATCAAAGCCAGCCATTTCTGTGACCCAAGGACCTCTTGATGCCAACTGGAGGAGGGCACAGAGGTACATGGGGGTATAGGGATCCCATGGGTTCTCCAAAAAGGGTTATGTAAGTTGTCTAATGAAAGCCTGTGTCACACTGGTCATCATAATCATTACGAGACGCATGTGTGGAAAATATGTGAGGACTTATGTATATACCCTAAAAATTATGTTCCCTAGGTCTGTAGTTAAAAGCAGGTCACTCAAAGGTAGCATGTCTGGGAGACACATCTTCCTGGTAGACCACTGAGGATTGTGTGTCTCACAACAGAAGTCTATTAGGATATATACTAAGTCAATTGCTAAAGAGAAGCTGGTGGCGACTTGACGAGGAAAAGGTAAACAGTAATGGAGGGGGAAACCCTATTTTCAGGTGAACATCAAAGGTCTGTTTGGGTATATTTGGGGGCATAGAGAAACATCCTGGCATCTTTTAGTCTGTGAAGTCAAGCTGCAAGAGGGCTTGGTTTTATGAAAGGGGGATCTCAGCCAACCAGGTTGAAAATGCTGAGAAAAGGGCTTGGATTATGCTATCTTGTAGGAGACAGGGGAATGTCTTGTGAGTTAAGTTCAGGCTCTTGAAAACATGTTATGATTTTCTTTTAGATTTAACCATTTGTTGCCGATATTCTTACCTGCTATCACTTGAATCTCTGTTCTTTGATGAGAAACTGATTCTTGTTTTCACTATATATAAGTGCTGTGTGTTACATAAAGTGGGGATCCAGAGTTGAGTCTTGCAAGATGTACCATTTCTTTGGGAGTAGTAAATCTGAGAGCTCTGTGAGCAATCAGTGGAACAAGGACTGGACACTACAGAGAACACAGGGAGGACTCGGGGGTTGGTGTGTGCCTATTGCTAACCTGTACAGAGAGAGCAAGGCCTTGGGAGGCCGGGAAGGTAGAGTACTTGTTTTGCCAGACGCTGATAGGTTAGGGAGCTGATCCCCAGCAGGCACAAACAAGACACACTCAGACTAAAGGCAGGTGCTAGTAAGGTGGCTCACAACCCTGGGTACCTCTGGGAAGCATCGCAGTTCCCTATTGCTTTCCTACAGTGACAGGTGACCCTTCTTCTAATGATTCCAGTCTATTTGTATGGTCACTTAGTCCCAGGTGAAGTCTAGCAGGGCACACAGAGCTATAAGCCAGAGGCCCATATACCAAATTCAGAGCTAAGAGCTAAACACCTGTAGATGAAAGCCTTAATGTAACTGCCATGTACCACATTTCTAGGCACTTGTGGCTCCCCTCTTATTGGAAAGTGCACCATAGCTTTGTGTTTCTAAATTCTGTGCCTCCTTCTACTGACCTGCGGAAATCACTTTGAGATCTCCCACTGAAAAGCACTATATAAGAGTTAGGTATTCTCATTATTACTATACCAGCATAAACCGAGTGGAGCTCTATTGAGTTAAAACAGAGTGGTAGCACTGTAAAAACAACATCAATAAGAGCTGAAATCAGGCACTAATATTATAAAGAGTTTCCCAAATGCATTGGCTGGTGAAAATGGATCATCCAAAAGTTCCTTCTGTTAACAAGCTACAGCTCAGGCCTTTGTGCTCCACCACAAATTGACACCATTTTTTTTCTGTATGTGGAAGGAGATTATAACAGGCCTATGGGCACTGTGCACAAAGACATGTCAGGCAACTTCTGCCAAACCATCTCCTCAGCATGACCTGTGTCCTCAAGGCATCTGTATGGGAGGGGAGCATGTAGCTTTTGCTGGGATTAGTTCTTAAAAGGGACGGGTTTTCTTCTTAAAGGAAACTTCATGGGTTGCTCTTGGTCTGTTTCTGGGAATTCCAACATTCCACTGTAATGACTGGGAACTGTCATTGTGGGCATGTAACAAGCCAGGGAATGCCATCAAGCTGAAAACCACAATGCCAACCCATCACGAGATCTCAAATTAACAACAGTTGTTCAGGAAAGGTGATGGATTCATAATCTTCGAGACAGGGTTCTTCGTTTAGCCCCAGAGGAGATCAAGCATGCTCAGTGGCAATGCCAGCTTCCCACTGTGCTCCTCCACAGTATGGCTTATCCTCACCCAGATGGGATCTTCAGGGGTAGGAAAGTAAGCTGAGCTTTTTACTAGGCTGCCCATTGGGATGGTGGTTTTTTATTATACCTGTTCACGAGGACCAGGATTGGAACCCTTCTTCCTCCTCCTCCTCCAAACTCACTTCAAATAGAGGGAGATTTACATACCACAAGTGAAAGCTACAGCCATAAATAATGTATTTGTTTGTGTGAATCTGTACATGGCTAATGTTACAGAATGTAAACCAAGCCCTAATAATGGGACCCAGATTGAAATGGAAACCAGCTCCCCACAATGAGATACAAATCCTCGTGTTTGAAAAGTTTGCAGTCAACTACAATAAAAGTCATGAGCAAGAACCCAGCCAACCCCCATGGTCTCCATAAATATCAATTTTCCTTTTTTTATTGTTAGCAGAAGAAGCTTAGTGTGGTGGCATGCCACCACACTATTAGTAAACAGACTGTGACAAAGTTCCTCTTCTGCCTTGGTGGGTCCTGTGCTTATTGGCGGATTTGCTCGCCTCAGAGATTCACGGCAGCCCTCAGTTTGGCCACTTTTGCTAGTGGCCCAAACCTGCCATTCACTCAGCTAACCTCATCACTGGCCAGTATGGGGAAAGGGAGGAGAACAATCCCCACAGTCTCTGCTGACCCATCTAGTGGACTGCGGGACAGGCCAGAGACCTTCCCCTCTGGTGGGACCCACAGTCCAGGTCAACTCCTCTTGTATCAAATAGGGAGTTGGGGGGATGGGAGGAATCCGGGCCCATCCTCTATTCTGGGTTCCAGCACAGGGCCCTGTGGATCGCAGCTGTCTACAGTGTCTCCTGTAACAGCTGCATCACAGTTACAACTCCCTGGGCTACTTCCCCATGGCCTCCTCCCAACACCTTCTTTATGCTCACCGCAGGACCTTCCTCCTGATAATGCTTGTACTCCTCAGTCCTCCAGCAGTATGCCTTCCCACTCTCAGCTCCTTGCATGCCTCTTGCTCCCAGCTCCTCGCACGCCCCTCACTAACTGATGTGAGGTCCTTTTTAAAACCAGGTGCCCTGATTAGCCTACCTGTCTTAATTGAGTCTAGAAGCTTCTTAATTGGCTCCAGGTGTCGTAATTAGCCTGCCTGCCTTAATTGGCTCCAGCAACTTCCTGATTGTTCTGGAACAGCCCATTATCTTACTCAGGGAAAAGGGACCTGCTTAATCTGGGGCTAATGTATCTACCTTCTATCACTCTCCTGTAGCCATCTGGCCTGACCCTGTCACAACACGTTATAAACACAGAACAGAGATCACAGTAATCATCAACAAGGAAAAGGGAGGAAAACTGTACTACTGAGCAGCACACAAGATAATGATCCTGAGTAAACAGGATAATTCCAATTAGAGATAGCGAATATTGAGCGTTATGATCTAGAGCCCTGCAGCAAGACTGGGATCCCACAGGTCCCACTGTCACAATAATGGGAGTGCGTAAAATGTACTTTGTTGCAGGCGGGATTGGGTGGGCCAAAAAAACCAGGCTGCAGTATAGTAGAACCTCAGAGTTACGAACACCTTGGGAATGGAGGCGGTTCGTAATTCTGAAACATTCATAACTCTGAACAAAACATTATGGTTGTTCTTTCAAAAGCTCACAACTGAACATTGACTTAATACAGCTTTGAAACTTTACTATGCAGAAGAAAAATGCTGCTTTTAACCATCTTAATTTAAATGAATCAAGTACAGAAACAGTTTCCTTACCTTGTAAAATCTCCCCGCCCCCAAAACTTTCCCTTTATTTTGTTAGTAGTTTACATTTAACACAGTACTGTACTGTATTTTTGCCTCTTTTTTTTTGTCTCTTCTGCTGCCTGATTGCGTACTTCCAAATGCTTCCAAATGAGGTGTGTGGTTGACCGGTCAGCTCGTAACTCTGGTGTTCGTAACTCTGAGGTTCTGCTGTAATTTGCGGGAGAACACTAAATCTCTCATCAATTTGTCATAAATAGAATTTCAGCAATGTAAAGTGAGTTGTTGTTTTTTTAAATAAAGGTTTCAATACTTAAATTTCAGCGAGGGATAGAATTATTTGATGTCTATTATAACAGGGGTTAAAGTATTTTTTACCTGGTTTAAGCAAGATTTGTTTTATTCTTTTAATGGTAAAAATTGTGTCTGAATTCCCTTTTTATATATAATATATTAACTGACTGTTGGCTTTTGTTTTAGTCGCATGGAGGAATCTGTCTCTCTTGCAGGATTTGAGGGATCTACGGATTTTGTGGGATAAAAATGCAAGGTAGAAAGCAGGAACAGGTGGAAGTGGGAGTGAATATTGTGGAATAGTCCCGTGTAGTGCTCTATCTGATCAATGGTTTTACAGAACATCTAGCACTTTTTGCCACATTTTCCTGAACTGTGGAACTACCTGTAAAGTGGCCAGAAAGGAACTGTAGAAAATGGCACTGTGGGTACCTGCATTCTCTGACTCCAGAGCAAGAGAGGATTTCTTTAACTACCAGCTCAGTTGCCAAGACCTTCCCATCTGACCAAGGCCCTCCCATCTGACCAAGGCCAACCAAACCACCTTCAGGGGGGCTCTACAGCATGGAGGGTAGGGAGGCAAGTTGGTATGCGAGAGAATGACGTGACAAGCCCTCATCCTCGCTAGCCCTATCCTTGCCCTGCTCCCCTCCTTACTGCGGATCTAAACCACTGAACAAAATGGGGCAGAACAGTGTCAAAGAGGCAGAACTCTGATGCATTTTTTTGTTGGCATCATGGCAAAGGGTGAAAGCATAAACTTGCTGGTTTGAAAATGTAACAAGTGGCCAATGCAGAGTGTCATCATGGATTGATCGGAGGAGGTAGTCGACATCCTGTTATGGAGAGTGAGAGATGATAGGTAGATGGGAATAGGCTGCAAAGGGATTTGAAAGTAGCTCAGGTGTGATGTGATAGAAAACGGGCAGCCTGTGGAGGGATGCACAGGGACATGCTCAAAGTGATGGTCTACGAAAGTGATCTTTGCAGCAGCATTTTGAATGAATCTGAGTGGGGAAAAGCTGCACTTGTTGAATCAATTTAAGCCCATTGCTTCTTGTCCTGTCCTCAGTGGTTAAGGAGAACAATTTATCACCATCCTCTTTGTAACAGCCTTTTACATACTTGAACTCTGTTATTATGTCCCCCCCACAGTCTTCTCTTCTCTCGACTAAACAAACCCAGTTTATCCAATCTTTCTCATAGATCAAGTTTTCTAGACCTTTGTCATCTTTGTTACTCTCCTCAGGACTTTCTCCAATTTGTCCAAAATGTGGTGCCCAGAAATGGACAAAATACTCCAGCTGAGGCCTTATCAGTGCTGAGTGGAATGAAAGAATTACTTCTCTTGTCTTGCTTGCAACACTTCTGCTAATACCTCCCAGAATGATGTTCACTTTTATTGCAACACTGTTACATCGTTGAATCATATTTAGTTTGTGCTCCACTAGAACCCCCCCCCCCCATCCTTTTCTGCTGTACTCCTTCCCAGGCAGTCATTTCCTCAGCGAGTATAAATTGGCATCGCTCCATTGACATCAATGGAGCTATACTGAATTAAAACAGCTGAAGATCTGGCCCCATATGTCTAAAGTTGGGCTTCCAAAAACAATGTATGGTCCCAGAATTAGAGGTCACTTTTGAAAATGTGGACCTATCCCACTCTGGCTACAACAATATAAGTTACTTAAAAAGGTGAAAGCATAATATTAAATAGGTTCTAACCAGAAATGTTTCACTGTTAATCTGTTGGAGAGAACAATAAGGATCTAGTGGTTGCTTTCTAGTCAAGAAAATTAAGCATTTCCATGGAGCTTCATAATTATTTAGCAGTGTGGATACTTAGGGCCAGATTTTCAAATAATGTAAGCATACAGAAGCAAAATATGTGTGCAATTGTTTGCCTAAGTTGTGAATCCAATTATTATGACTGCAGGTGCAAACTGTGCAATTATACATACAAATATCCAGCACTGGCCATTGCAATATAAAATTAGCAAAATGGTACATGAAGATTAACCTTATGGCTGCACATCTGCATAATTTGCAAATTTGGTCTTTGAGGAATTATAGAAACATGGGAGCTACTTGTCTCTTCTTTATCTGATCAGTGATGTCCCAATTCTGGTTTCATTTCATCTTGATCTGCAGTTTTTACTGATCTTTCGCCTAACTCTATTAAGTGAGAAAAAGACATTTCCCCCCAAACCTTTCGGCTATCCATTTGGAAGACAGAACTTTTGGTTTCACTAGTGATGTGAGAAGTTTTGATCAGCTCTAGGGAGTTGACTGGATGCTTCAGGTAAACTCAGGAAAGCTGCTAATAGAGCAAAATAAAAAGGATGCTGACTGATGTGAAGCAACTTGTAAAACTGGGTCAAATATATTTCCTACAGTACATGCGTAGCAAGTGTTCTTTTCCAGAGAGTGTTCACTGTATTCTCAGGAAGAGAGAAAGAGATCTGGTTTAACAGAACGTCACAGGCAAACATTTGGATTTTTACCTTGCAATTTGACAATGATTGTCATATTCTGAATTTCAACTTTTAAGTCTTTTCAGCTTTGCCAAAGTTTTAAAATACCCTGCTTATCCACAAGACAAAACAGTGACTCCATTTCTGACTTCCATACAAGCTCACGGCTTAATTTTAGTTGTTGGGTGAATTAACCAAGCACACACCAAGTCCCCGAGACTTCACAGTCTATCTTTCCCATGTTTTTTAAATTTATGGCCAAACTTTCCCACTCTTCCATAGCAGAGGGTCTGTGTTAGCTTTCCCCTTCATTTCACAGGCTTAATTTATTATAACTTGTCATAAAAAGAGATTACTCAGGGCTGCAAGTGGGTACAAGAGGTCAAAGAAGGATTTTTTTCTTTATGTAGCAATTTCATAGGGATATATATTGGTTGCCATTAAAAAGTCTTTAACTACAGCACATAGTAGTAGATTCTTCAAATATAAACCCAAATGAGTAGTCCCATTGAAATGAGATATGGCTAATCCTGCTCCCATTGAAGTCCTTGGTAGAAGTTGCATTTGCTTTAATGGGATTATTATTGAAGTCAACATGCCAGTTTCTAAACTCGCGTAAATTGGCATGGTTCCATTAAAGTCAATAGAGCGATGCTGATTTACACCAGCTGGGTATCTAGCGCAACCACCACGGTTGGTGCTCAGTCTCTGAGTGTGTGCAAACAGATTTTTTTGGAGGCTCATGACTTGGCCAAATTTGGGGAAATTTTCACAGGGATTGTGAAAAGGCACATCATGAAGTCAACCCCCCTGCCAAATTTCCCTGCACCAAAGCATGGGGGTGCTAGACCTTCTCAGCTTTACGGTTTTAAGATTTTTGTGTTTGGACGAACATGGGCACAACAACGTATTTTTCCATATTCTTGTTTTTGGAAGGGAATGAAACATTTTAGCTGAAACTTTAAAAAAAATAACAAAAATAATCAGCTTGTGCCAGGCACCCAGTATGGGAAATTTCAGCCAAAATGGTTAAAGTTTGCCAAAGTTATCGTGTTGAACAACCTTAATAACTGAACTGTAGTAACAGCCCAACTTATGTGAATTGCTCAGGAAAATCATAACATCTGCAAATCCAAAGGGGATATAAACACACCCAGTCACCACACTGCTCTCTTTCCAGAGCTGCTGATCTAGGACACTGCTGAAAAGGACAGGGGAGAGCAGCTCTCCTTTATAACTGTATATTGATGGGATTAGTGTGCTGCACCAACTCCACCCTGGTGTTTCAGGAGGAAGAGTTTACCTCCTTGTTCACCTGAGCTAGGTGCTTCTGTCTCAGCTGCTGGCTATGCCCATGTAGACAAGCCCTTAGAGCAGGGATCGGCAACCTTTGGCACACGGCCCATCATGGAAAACCAGGCCAATGAGGGCTGTGGGAAGTGGCAGCCAGCACATCCCTCAGCCCACGCCGCTTTCCGCAGCCCCCATTGGCCTGGAATGGCGAACCGCGGCCAGTGGGAGCTGCGATCGGACGAACCTGTGGACGCTGCAAGTAAACAAACCGGCCCGGCCCGCCAGCGGATTTCCATGACGGGCTGCGTGCCAAAGGTTGCCGATCCCTGCCTTAGAGCTAGCTTGTGGCCCCCTAGTGATCAGGACATCACTGGGCTAGGTTCTTTGTAGTACACAGCATGACCAGGCCCCGCTGCTTGCTCTGACTGAGCAGGCACTGCTGTCTAGCCTCCCTAAGGGACTACACCCTTTTCCCCCCCTTATAGTCAACCTGTTGATACAGTTGCCAGAGTGTGAGCCCTGCTGTCTAGAGTCATCCCAGCAACTAGCCCCAGAAGCCTCCACCTGTTACCCCACAGGGAATGGGCCTGAACTCCCACAGGGAATGGGCCTGAACATGTGTGTTGAGAGACCATGCGGCACGAAGGGAACTCAATGCAGTTGAGAGTTGGTGAGTCCAATCAGAAATGTGTGGGTTTCAGCTCATACTAAATTCCCTCGCCCTGTTGGAATTTCATGGAATTACTCTGCCCAATGTTTCCTGTGGGCTTGGACTTTCTTAGGGTCCATGCCCAGCGCCCTCCACAGGGCTTTGGCTTACAGCTTTGTGGGGGTGGGGGGAGAACATAGGTTGGAAGGTGCCCTAGATTAATTCCTGTTCCATAGTGAAAACGAACATTGGCCAGTCTGTTTGTGGTATGGAGAGGCTCAGCAGCCCACCAGCAGATCCTGTCAATTCCCCAACACAGTCTGCAGCAAACCTCCTAAACCAAACTCTGGGAGATCCATAAATCCATCCATGGGTCCCTCTGCACCAATCCCTCCCAGCCAAACTCCTAGACACACTCACAGCAGGAACTGTCTCCAACGTAATCCCTCCCAGCCAGATTCCAAGACCCTGAGAGTTGCCAATCTCCCTCTAAACCAGAGCAGCTAGAAGACTGGTCTATTTGCTTTGTAAGCCCTTATTCTATTGTTTTTCTGGCCTCCTAGGGGGAAAAAAAGTCCCACAACGACCGTTCCCAGCACCAGAAAAATCCCCAGGTCCACGGAGGGTGCAGCACCACATCCCAAGCTCTCAAATCTCCATAGCCTCACCAATGTAAGGATTTTCCTATGCTTGTTCCTCTGATAGCACACTGGCTCCCATACACACATACATCCATGTTTCTCACATCAAGAACTTACCTGTTCCCAGGGGCTTCTCTGGGTTCCTCTTCTTTTCCTCTCATTTTACACATTAAATCTTTTCTTTATAGCTTCTAATTTCTCTTTTTTCTCACCCCCTCCCCCTGTATTTCTTTAGCCAAGAGGTCACACACCCAGCACTCTGTTCTTAGTCTGTTGAACTGCCGAGTCCCTTCTGGAAAAGAAGGCCATGCTTCATCTTCCACCCAAGGACCATGCTGACCTCACAGTGCTGAGATTTCTGCTCATAGGATGACATCACAGCACAGAGCTGACTTGCCCTCCATGCTGCCTCTTTCCATCAAAAGTGAGGGAGTGTAATACTGCCTAACCGTAGAAGAAAGGAACGTCCTTTGTTAACAGAAAGTGTGAGGAAGTCACTGCCACAATCACAGCTGTCTCGAACAGAAGAACAAAAAACATCTCAAATTTTCCAGCTCTCAGCTGTCATTTTAGTTGTATTTGCTCATCCACGCCTGGATTTCCACTGTGATTTGTGTGCCCTGTTTTCTTCTTCCAGTTTGTGTTTGCTGTTTCTATCTATTGTACAGTTCAGCTTTGTTTTCTATATCTCTCTGTAGAGACTCTCTCTTAGTAGGAAGGTTCTGGTTAGGAAACCATGGAGATGTTGTTCCTTTTTATTGTGAATCTTTCCCCTAGCGGTTAGTTTATTTTCTAGACCAACAACTAGCATGTTGGAATCCACCATTTAGTGTTTTGAATCGTGGTCAGTTGAGGTCGGTGATGGTGAAATCTGGGGGTGGTGCAGAATCCATCCTACCCCAGCAGACAACCCTGTGTCCATCATTCTCGGTTTCAACACCAGAGCCCTAGTGTTCAGTAAGATGACAACTCGGCCCAGCCTTGCTGATGGAAGGCTTTCTTCAGCCTAGTTCTCTTGTTCATGCACACACACGATGTCTTCTGACAAGCCCATATCAGCTGCACAGTCCAAGAAAGGGCACTTCTCCTCTCTGTTCTCAGGGACTCATCTGACTTCCTCTTTTCTTCCCAAGTTGCCTCTTGAATCTCTCCTTTATTTTCTCCCATGCCACCCTGCGGCCCAGACACTGCACAGAGCTGCTCTGTTCCTCATGTGAACACTGAACAGCCCTTCTAGAAAGGTGCTAGGCTTCATCTCCTCCTCAGGGGGCCATTGCTGACCTCCATACTGACTTCACAGTGCTTGGCTCTGTTCTGACAGACAGATGCTCTCTCTGATGTCTCTTCGCTTTCTGTCAGACTTAGCAATGAGTACATAGTGTGTGCTGGGATCAAATGGGCATTCGAAGTCTCCCAGTTCTGCCTGGTTTGCACTAGTCTTCCCCGTAGGGGGAAAGAGGAATGCCTGGGTGCCAGAATGGTGAGCGCTGAGAGCACAGGAGAGACTGCCTCCCTGCCCTCAGTGCCTGTATCTGGGAGCAGGAATCGCAGGGAAAGCCCTACTCAGCCCCTGTCAAGGCTGTATCCCCACTTTGAACTTTAGGGTACAAATGTAGGGGCCTGCATGAAAACTTCTAAGCTTAACTACCAGCTTAGCTCTGGTCCCGCTGCCACCATTCCCACTGGATTCCCTCCCTGGGAAGCTTTGAGAAACCTCTCACCAATTCCCTGGTGAATACAGATCCAAACTCCTTGGATCTTAAACAAGGAGAAATTGACCCTTCCCCCCTCCTTCCTTTCACCAACTCCTGGTGAATATAGATCCAAACCTCCTTGGATCTTAAAACAAGGAGAAATCAATCTGGTTCTTAAAAAGAAGGCTTTTAATTAAAGAAAAAGGTAAAAATCATCTCTGTAAAATCAGTATGGAAAATAACTTTACAGGGTAATCAAACTTAAAGAGCTCAGAGGACCCCCCTCTGTCTTAGGTTCAAAGTACAGCAAACAAAGATAAACACTCTGGTAAAAGGTACATTTACAAGTTGAGAAAACAAAGTAAAACTAAGACGCCTTGCCTGGCTTTTTTTACTTACAAGTTTGAAATATAAGAGACTTGTTTAGAAAGATGGGGAGAACCTGGATTGATGTCTGGTCCCTCTCCGTCCCAAGAGCGAACAACCCCTTAAAACAACGAGCACAAACAAAAGCCTTTCCCCCCCCCAAGATTTGAAAGTATCTTGTCCCCTTATTGGTCCTTTGGGTCAGGTGTCAGCCAGGTTACCCGAGCTTCTTAACCCTTTACAGGTAAAAGGATTTTGGAGTCTCTGGCCAGGAGGGATTTTAGTACTGTACACAGGAGAGCTGTTACCCTTCCCTTTATAGTTATGACAGCCCCTATATCCCTAAGCTGGGGCATGCTCATTACAACTGGAATCTTCAGAGAATTTAGTTGCCAAATTCTCACAAGTCACTGCGCATGTGTGAGCTGAGATTTTTCAAAGGATTATAGCTTGTCCATGCTGGGAGGCTTTTGCTCAGGGGCAGCAAAAGGCACATCCCCAATACTAAGGTGCCCTACCAAATTTCAAGCCCTTCCTCCAAAGCATGGAGGCCATCACAGAGTGGCTTGCCCCATGGCCTGGACAGCCTGGGGCTAAGCCAGCCCTGATTACTGGACAAATCGCACCTGGGTTGAATCAGGCGATCCCTAGGATTAAAAGAGCAGGAAGTGGCAGTAAAAAGGGGGAAGCCCAGGAAACTGCAGCTGGATCTGTAGACACTCCTGAGAGCATGAGGACTCCTGCAGGGCCCTGAGTCATCAGGGGAAAGCTGAAGAAGTAGAAGAGTGGGATAGAGCTCTCCAGGCAGGGAGCAACTCTGTGCAAGCAGGGCAGAGGCTGTAAAGGCCAACAGAGATGAAAACTGTGTTACATTCTGTTCTGAGTTATTTTGGATTAATTAGGATAGAGACACAGAACTGAGCTTGAGGCCTAGAGGCACAATATGAACCAGAGGACTAAGTAAATGGGACCCCTTGTGGGGATTGTTTCAACCACCTTTGAACTTTAGGTTCTTAAAGGGCCCTGAAGAGTGGGAAAAACAGAAGCAGGGTGCTGTAGAGTGACCTTTGGCCATGAGGGGGCGCTTGAGAGGCAGCTGCATGATATTACAGAGGTGCTAAAGCTTCTCAGTGAAATGGTTCAAAGAACTTATTTACTATGGGTAAAACTTATTTCTTGGTGCACACACACACAGGGAAGTTAGAAAAAAAAACATAAAATATGGAAGGTTGCACCATAACATGGCTCTATTTCTTAGAATTCAGAACGATAACACAAAAGAATCCAAAAACAGAGAGAAACAAAGCAGGCTGCTCTCTAAACTGATTTGGACCACATGCATTCCTATAGAGCTCCCCTGACTGCAAGTAGGAACAGGAAAAGCCCTGAAGATTTAAAGTAACAAATCACATTTTAACACAGTTTTCAATATACCAAAAAAAATGCATTTCTCCTTAATCTCATTCTCAGAAATTGCAGAATAATTTTAGCTGAAACTTTCCAATTTCATCCCAAACAGTTAAAGTTAAAGGCAAAATTATAAGCAACTAAAACAATGTCTTATAAAGTGAAATGTCAGGCAACCTACAATTCTTAGGCAGTGCTACTATCTCCCCTATAATAAGATAGTTATGGGGTGTAGGTCATTCTTAATAACCAAGTATTACATTTTTCACACATAGTTTTTAATGACATATTGGTTGTTTTTTCTATTAGTGACATTGGACTAAATTCTGCCTTCACTTTACCCCATTCATGTAGGTTTCCATGTTTGCCTATGCCCAGTTATGGTAAATAAAGTACAAGCCAACATTTGCCAATGGTCCTCTGCTATTCTAAGCATAGCAGTAAGCAGTGATAATCTCATCTATGACTCAGTGGCAATTGCTGACCTGTGCTGTCTTTTTAATGACAGTTCCCATATTGGCAACTGTCACACATAACCATTACAGCCAGCCATGCAGCTCAGCTGCATCTACATGTAAAAATAAGCAGTGTGATAGTGTAATCTGTTATTTCTTTTTATATCATTTATTTTAATGTAATCAAATTATTATATATCAGCGTGAGATTTCCAAAAGCATTCAGCATTGGCCTAGCTCTTCTGCCATTGAAGGCCATGGTAAAACCCCTGTTGACTTCCATGGGAGCAGAGTTAGGCCAAGACTCAGTGCTTTTGAAAATCCCTCTCTAATTTGTGCTAAAAGTGTGCTAGGCATCATACAGACAAATAAGAAGACTTCACCCTTTCCCCTGTAGCCCTGCAATCGAATAGTGAACATGTAGACAAAAGATGGGGATATGGGACAACAAGAAGCAGGAAGATATAACAGCAATATGCAGAGTTAAATTCTCAGAGTATTTCCCAGAGCCCCCCATGTGCCTCCCCATGCTATAAAACTCCATGGGAGTTGAAAATATTTACCGGAGCTCCTCTCCGGACAGCTCCCGCTGAATTTAAGACCTGGCAATATGATTTCTATAGGATATCGTCTTTGATCTTCAGTAGCCCTTAAGTAGAACTTAAGCACATGCTATTTTATGCACATGCTTAAATCCATCCTATTCAACAAAACACTTAAGCATGTGCTTAAATTCCTTGCTAAACTGGGACCAAATCCCTGTGAACTGAGCTGTCGTTCTGTCAGAGGTCTAATAGACTGCATGGATTTGGGAAGAACAACCATCCCAAAGAATTTATCCAATTTATTGCTGCTGGATAGAGATGGTCAGAACACTGATCTTCCACCCCATGAAAAACTGATATTTTGAAAACAAAAAATAGCTCTGAATAAGGGTGAAATTAGTGTTTTTCAAAATATAAAATATAGTAAATTTCAAAGAGTCGAGGATTTTTGTTCAAAAAGTATCAAAATGGGATGGTTCAACATTTTCAGAATGTTTTTTCCTCTGATGTTTTTATCTGCCACCAAAATTAAAATTGATACTTTTTGCAAAAAAATGCCATTTTGTCAATAGAAAACTGCTTTGATGAAAATTTGGCCAGCTCTACTCCGGTCGTTGATTTGCTACTTCATTTTTCTACTGAAAGGGTCAAGAGAGAGAGGAAAAAGCTCAAATTTCTCCCAAGCAAACAGGAAAATAAATATATATATTTTTTTTTAAAGAGAGATTGAGAGAGAGAGAAAGAGAGAAAGTCTGTGAATTTGGGATTAGTAAAAGCCTGGCAGAAGTGGATAGTACCACTAATGTCATAATGAAGATAAGCGGATGAAAAGTGCTACTGTGGATTGCAACTGGCTCATGTTTAAAAGTGGTGGGTTTGTAAAGGAATTCCTTCCATTTCATTTTCTGGTTACATTATGGTTCTTCAGTTAATTATATTACCGCATGGAGCTTTAAACAAGTTTCTAGAGTAAACAGCGAACAGAAGGCCACTCAGTTGTAAAAACCAAACCAAGTTATTTATCAGAAAAGTTTGATGCGTATTAGGATTTTTACAAGGCTTCCCCTCTCACTTCACCCCAATTAGATAACTGCTTTTAGTTTTTTACTACTATACACAAACATTCATAGCTGCAAATGCTTTTGCATGTTCTCAATTCAGTCAGGATAATTTGCAAGTATTCCCAGGCTGCTTATGAATTCACAGCTGCACATGAGCAAAAAAAAAGAAAAAAAGAAAAAAAAAAGTCATAAGATCTTAATAGTTATGAAACTTGGGAGAAAAAATACACAAACATCAGCATCCCAAAAATCTGCTTTGGCATTGGAGGATTCAGGCACCAGGGTCTGAACTTTCACTTTCCCCAGCTACCTTGCCAAAAACCTTTTGCCAAATGAACCTTCACCTTTCCAAGTCAGTGACTCAAAATATTAGCTCGCCTGGGGCGGGTGAGGGGTCTCTATGTCCTTTACCCACTCCTTTCAAAGGGTGATTCTTTGTTCTGAATATTCCCCACTTGCCACTCAATGTGAACACTCGTGAATGTGAATATCTTTAGAACAACACATTATCCTGCTGCAGTTCACTCTATGAATGATACTCTGTTTCCACAGTAATTAGGGCTATGTGTTTGATCTTGTCCAGTGAAGGTGCCATGTTGCCAGTATAAATGCAAAGTAAGAAGTGATAAGCAGGACAAGGAATGCAGAGTAATGTAAGTGCTGCTCCAGGGCCACCAAAGTTACACCAGTTTAGCAGCAGGAGAGAGGCCAAAGAGGATTGTTTATAGCTGAGTTCCTCTGCTAAGCATCACACTCCCAGTCTCCTCTATAGGCCAGGCTCCCTGGTCAGACTACATCTCCCCCTGACACACCCAGGTCTCCTCTGTTGATTAGGGCAGGTGGTGCATCATGGGTTATGAAGTTTGGCTGAGGAGCCTAGCACACAGAAGAGAATGAGAACATGAGGCAACCAAACTATTACTCCCATGTGGCACAGTAATGCCATTTTTTAATCCAAATGTTTCAGGTTTCGGACAAAATATTTTGGATTTCAGCCAAAAGCTGAAATTTTTTAGGTTTTCAGGCATTTGGTTGTTTTGGTTTTTTTTACCCCCAAAATGATCTGCAGAAAGTAGACACTTTCTGTGAAAAAATGTGTTTTGTCGAAAACCCAATTTTCCATCAAAAAGCAGATGTGATGGAAAGTTTTCGATCAGCCCTACTAATAATGTTCCAGTTGGAGCTGAGGAGGTGAGCTGTTGCTGTGAATTCAGTGGAAGTATAATTTCCATGGTTTATGCTCAGAGTCTATTCTCCATGAGTGGAGCTATAAGTTAAACCCAGGCAACTTACAAGGACTTATGCTCTTTGGGGACTTGGTGCTTCAACAGATGACAATGTGTGTTCTACAAATATCCCCCTGGTTACTGCAGCATTGTTAGAACACCTTGTCATTCATCAGTTTGTCTCTTCAGTGTGTAGGAATCTGTTGGATATTATTTCATTCTTTGATCCCTGGGGAAGCATCTCAAAACTGTTGGAGTCTGCTGACTGTTTTTAAGGTAGGGATATTTTTTCGGCATATACTGTTACATTTCGTCCTTGTTAAGAAAACTTTTATATCCCATACGGTCATTTTTATTCAGGACAGACATACAAATCTTTCCCAGCAGAACATTCTGCTCCAGCCAACCTACTCCTAAAAAGCAAGAAAATAGCGAAAAGCCAGTGTCTGAAAGCTAACCAAGGCGCTGATTCAGCAAAGCCCTTAAGCATGGGGGGAGGGATAGCTCAGTGGTTTGAGCATTGGCTTGTTAAACGCAGGGTTGTGAGTTCAATCCTTGAGGGGGCCACTTAGGGATCTGGGGCAAAATCAGTACTTGGTCCTGCTAGTGAAGGTAGGGGGCTGGACTCAATGACCTTTCAAGGTCCGTTCTAGGAGATAGGATATCTCCATTAATTTTTTTTTTATAACCTTAACGACATGCTTAAGTCTATCCCTATTTAGCAAAGCACTTCACTTCAGTGGGACATAGTATGTGGTACCTTGAATCAGGGCCCAACTCCTTAGAAGATCTGGTGCACAAATACTGTGATGCTAAGGGATGTATTGGCAACTTTCCAAGAGCATGGTAGCTGTATATAAATGTACATATGCTTTTAAGCAAAAATAATTGCTAACTACTGGCCAATGGGACTATCTGCATGAGCAAGGTCTGCAGGATCTGGTCCAATATTTGCTTGTACTTCCAGTTTCCATGTTGGATGAACAGAAATGGCTTCTTGGAGTTGACCCCCCAATAAAATCCTTCTGTGGCTCAACTTAACCCAACATAGCCACTACAGAGACTGAAGGCTGCTTATTAGAAGTCCATTGGACACACTTCAGTTAACCCTGCCTTAAGCTGTAGTTTCATCATTAATTTTCTAGCTCACTGATCTTCCCTTTAATTTCCCTGTTAAGAGGATAAATATGCTCCAAAACTCTGTGTCCAGGATGTGGCACTCCAGCCAGACAACTTTGAAGTCCGACTCCTTCCAATAATGTCCTTCAAGTTCCAAATAACATCCTCCACCAGCACTGAAGCAAATATAGCAAATCCCTAAAGATCTTCTGCCCCTTCTGGGACTTCCCTTCCATCCCAGTCTGTCCAGCAAATGCAGCCCCAACCATAAGTAACACAGGATCTCTTTCACCCATGCTGGATTTGAGGTTTCAGCTTCTCCTCGTCTTCACTCCAACTTTCTGTCCTTTTTTCAGGTCATCATTGGGCAGGGCTGCTTTCTTCAATTACTGCCCCTTCACAGAGCCCACTGCAGGAGCTAGTCCTGGCTCCAGTCGAAGGCGACATATTGGGGGGAGGGCTGTGGGGTCACATGCCCCCCCCCAGATTTGCTGCTTGGCTTGTACTGAGCATGCTCAGTAGTACTGCTGAAGCCAGCTGCCCTCACTCTGCCCCCCACCCCACCTATCAGCTAGCATGGGTCATCTCTGCAAGGATAATCTGGGCTCCTATAGCTATGCTACTTCTCCCTCCCCTTCACTCTCCCACCCATTGAAGAACCAAGTCAGTTCCCCATAGTTGTATAATCCCTCATAATCACCCCCACTGGGTTTATACTGTGCACAGGGAATGAAGGAGGAAATTCATATAAACTCCAATCCAGCAAAACACCTAAAGTTAAGCGCACGTTCAAGTGCTCTCCTGAATCAGGCCCATAGTACCCTGTGAGATGCTGAGCATCTTTTCATTCCTAATGATGCAAATGGATGTTGAAAACACTCAGAACATCATAGGATCAGGCCAATGTTATCCCAACACCATTAAAGCAACAGTCACTCTTGGAAGTACAGCTTTCATGCCTGTTACAATTGATGAGAAGAAATGCAATGTATTTTTCTACTATGATGGTGCGGTACACCTTCTGGTCCATGTTGGTGGTAGCAGTGCTTTGAAGATAGACCACGGCCAGACTGGAGTTAGGATGGAGATAATCCTGCTAGAGGCCTGGTACAATGTTGTGTTCTGGTGAGCAGGAACAAATCTTGGTTACATATTTTAAGGTAGCTACAGGGAGAAATGTGGCCTCTGATGCCTTGAACTTAAAACAACAGACCCCTGCCTACGCTGTGGATCTAGCTTCTGTTAGGTTCACTAGAAGAGGCCTTGTTGTGTAAGTGGGGACCCAGTCCTGATGGCAGCAGAGTGGGTCTATGGAAGCTTTGGGGAAATCCTGGTCCCATTAAGTCAATGGGTGTTTTGTCATTGACTTTGTAGAAGATGAAATCCTGGACTAATGAAGTCAATGAAAAAAGCACAGCCATTTACTTTAATGGGGCCAGGATTTCACCCTCTATATCGAAAGGGCAGCCAAATAAGTGTCTTAAATAAACCCAAAGCCTTCAAAATAAACGGGCATGAGAGTTCTATGGAAGAGTGTGTTCTGCTCTCTTACTTTATTGTCTTTAAAATAATAATGCAGAAGCAGATTTTTCTGAGAAAAGCAAATGTTTTTGCTATTGAGCTGACCCCTATTCCCCTGTGTCCAAGTGGCTACCTCTCCATTACTCACCCGAGGGTTGCACGGGCCAAGAGAAGGGCAAAGATGGCCAAAAATAGAGACTTTTCTGGCACCAGTGCACTAATTACACTCAGGCTGAAAAAAAAAAAAATAATAGCGATAGAAAGTGCTTTCCAAAAGAGGCCTTGTGTAACAGGGGAATAAAAGGCAAATGGTTCCGAAATAATATAGGTAGCGGAGGATTTGGGGTTATTGATTACCCACATGTAGCAGGGGAGGCTCAGGAAAAGCCTGTAGCATTATTAGTTGTATTAGAGAAGTGCCTAGCGCCTGCAGCTGAGATCAGGGCCCCATTGTGCTAGGCACTGCACACAGAATGAGACATAGTCCCTGACCTGGAGAAGCTTCTCATCTAAACAGTGACTGGGTCAAAGTCCCACAGCAGGTCTGTGGTAGAACTGGGACTAAACCCCCTCTTGTGACTCCTAGTACAATGCCCTATCCACTAGATTCATGGAGTTTAAGGCGAGAAGGGATTATTAGATCATTCTAATCTGACATCCCTGCATACCACAGGCCATTAAATTTCACCCAATTATACCTGTAATGAAGCCAATTAAAGCACATCTCCCAGAAAGGCATCCAGTCTTGATGTGAAGACATCCAGAGAAGAAGATTATCCCACATTATGTTTTTAACTTGCCATATTTTCATTTCAATTTGAAAATATTTCCATTGTACAACACTTTCACACCAATCTTGACTTTTCAAACATGCCAAGAATAACCAAAACATACAGTCTTGATTAGGAGTGGTAATGATGGGACCCACCCAGCTCCCTTATCACCTATGATTGTGGATATGATGTAGTCACAGTTAAATTATGCATAATTCACAGTACAGTGATGGTAACAAACAGATAGTTTCATGCTATGGTCATGGCAGCCAGGTGGACCCTGCTGCTGTGCATTGACAGTTCATTACTTCACTTTGGTCTAATCCCATTTCAAAGAGCAGACAAAGGAGAGATTCTGTTTTATGAAGACTGCATGGCAAGTAAGAAACTAGCACCACTGCGGCACCACAGGGGAGACCAGAGCCAAGCAGGAGGGAGCGAGGCTGTTTGAGTCTTTCGAATGGAGACTCCAGGCAAAGGCCTTTCACTGGGAACCGGGCACCGCCAAACCCAAGTCCCCAGCAACCTCCCTCCGTGAGAAGCCTCCCCTGGCTCCTCTACAGAGCAGCAGAAGAAACTGGGAGCAGGTGGGCAAGGAGGATGGAGCAACCCCCACTAACTGCCAGGCCTAGGCTCTGCCCCTTTGGCCAACCTAGCAGGAGCTTCCCACTGCCTCACTTCAACAGCAGAATGAGCTTTCATTGCCACAATTGCCCAGGCCTCCATCCGAGAAGAATTTGCCTATGGTGTGGCAGAGGCCCTTGGTCCCTCTATAGATTCAGAAAGTATCGCAAAAGAGAGATGGAAATCTGAGAATAGTCAAACTAAGGCCCTGATCCTGCATTCTGATCTCACAGGCAGCCCCCTAAGCCTATTTGGAACTCCACTGACTTCAAGTTGGTATAAAGGTATGTCCACATGAATCAAGTTGCAGGGGATGAAAGATGGCCTAGTGGTTAGCGTGGTAACCTCAGACTTGCAAGACCTGGGTTCAACTCCATATTCTGTAAACATTTCCTGTGTGACTTTAGGCAAATCACTTAGTCTCTCTGTGCCTCAGGTTCTCATCTGTACAATGGGGACAGCAGTAGTTGCTGACCTCCCAGTGGTATTGTGAGATAAAATGCATCATAAAGATGCTGTGGGACTTAGACCCTATGGCAGTGGGGGCCATGTCAATAATTAAGATAGACAGGATGAAGGCCTAAATTAGTTAGGGCAACATTTACCACAACCTGCTCATGATTTGCCTCTCAGGAGACACACTGGTGCAGCTGATCTCTGTCTCTACTATGGAATGTACTTGTTAGCAACTGATAGAGTGCAGATTACAAAATGGTATCAAGGACTAAACCCCCTCCCATATCCATGCTCATAACTGTATTTTCCATAATAGGGACTTTGACACATCACTGGGAGAAAAGCTGGAGAAAATCCTCTTAGGGTTTGAATGATGTGTGGGGAAAGTATACTTTTCTCACTGTAAAAAAATAAAAAATTATTGCCACACTTTTTTCTAAAACTCCCCACAGTGATAATTCAGAACAGCCTCCTACAAAAAAACAAAGATTCAGTCTTTGTCATTTCTCACTATGAAACTAATCTCATGGGTAAGACAGGTAGGATTTGATGCCTCCAAGATGCTGCTAGCTGACAATAACTTTGACAGGCAGCAAGCCATGAGTAATGGTCCTTGTGCTGAAATATGCTTGTTTCACTATTACCTCCTCCTCCTCCTTCCTTCTAGTTTGCCTGGTTCACCACCCCGGGGGCCAGATCCACTGCTGAAGTAAATTGAAGTTGCTCCATTGAAGTTTTAGACCAGCTGAGGAACTGGCCCATTATGTTCTGTTACAACTTAGACTGAGAGCCCTATGGGGCAGGGACTGCCTTTTAATTGATGTTCATACTGCACCTAGCACAATGAGGCCTGAATGGTGGCCCTTAGTGCTACTTCAGTATAAATAATTTTAAAAATTGACCCCTGTACTCATGCAGAATCCCTGCATATTGTATCATTGCCTGGAGAATGAGAGCATAACAACTGGCTTCTTGTTTCAGACCTATAGGGTTTTTTCCCTGCAATCAAGAAAGAAAAAGTGGGAAGGTGGGGAAAGTGATTACTATTCTTACTTCTGTATTTTTGTTTTTGTTTTCCATATTTCATGAATGTTAAAGAAACAAAAAATTAAATGAGTTATAGGAGTGCCTGGGAGTTTTAATACAAACCTGCTATGACTTCAACTCCCTTATTAACTTTTCCACTGTCCCTGCAGAAATTGCTTTTTGTTGATATTTCACTTTTAACTGGGCTGAATAGGAGGAAAAAGTGAATTCCGAGCAGCTGGTTGTCAGCAAAGTGGTGACTACATATTACAACTGAGCACTCCATGCCTGCCAACATACACAGATCCTCTGAGCGATCACACAGGTTTAAAAACCAGAACATGATCACACCCAGAGGAAGAAAGCAAAAGTAGAATTCTGCTGGGCTGCCGGGCAGGGCTGCTGTGTATTTAGACTCCTGAAGGCTTATTACACTTAGACACGCAGTGACTACAGGAAACATAATAATCAGCAGAGTGTTTCAAAAAGCATGACAAGGTGGAGACGTAAACCCATCTACACAAAAAAAAAGGGGGAAGTGAGAGTTAGGATCACAGACTCTGCGCTACCAACCCAACTGCATTAGGGTGCGGCAGAGTCCATGGTCCCTGTCCAAGGGTCACATACCACTGACACCAGTTTGTTTGAAATGTTCCAAGTGGTCTTTGCTCATCAGTGAGTGAATCCTGATTGTAGAGCAAGCAGTGTACAAAATGGATTTCTCTCTCCACAGGTCAGCTCCTCAGGTGGTGTGAATTGGCATAGCCCCACTGAAGTCAATAGTAGAGTGGGAACAGGAAATGGTTTTCCCATCCCATAAGAATTTTTAAGACTGATAATTTTTCATCTCGAATTGGGATGAAAATTTCAAATCATTAAAATTTTCACAAACTGAGAATCTGAAAAAAATGTAGATTAGTCAATTGAAACATTTCATTTAGTTCATTTCAGAACATTTTGTTTTAATTTTCACCTTTTAAAAAAATCCAAAACCAAACTAAAATAACTTTGACAATTTCAAAACTTTTCTCATTTTTTTTTAAATTGGGAGATTTGTCAAACCCCTCACTGTCCCACAAAGGGTGTCACTTTTGACATGTCCCCATTTTCAGACCAAAAAAAAGTTTCACTGGAAGATTCCCAACCAGCTCTAATCAATACAACTATGCGTCATGCCAACCTAGGAACTGCATCAAAGTGGTGAGCTGGACTATTCATTGGGGATCTTCAGGAGCACAAACAATCATACTGAATATCAGGCTGTTCAGAATTTAGGTTTAAGTATCCTTTGCTCTTCCTTTGTAGTTTCAACCTGCTACCCACGCTTTTGATTCCTTCCCAGACCATAGCAGCTGCCTCCAAATCCCTGCACCAGCCTTTTGCCCTCCTTGTGATCTCAACTACATCTTGTTCTCTCTTCTCAACCCCATGGCCCAAATATGCCTCATAAAATCCATATGATCTCAATGGCCTGACCAACCTAAACAGCTCTTCTGCTCCAGCTGCCCTCCCAATAGCTTTAGGATGACGACAATGAGTACTTCATAGTAGTACAATAATAGATTTCCTTTGAAATATGACAGTATTCCAAAGCAATGGCCCTATAACAGGGTGCCTTGGCCTCTGGGCTGGATTATTTAATGAGCCATACCTGAGAGGGACAAGGTGATTCTCCAATAAAGAACAGCGGATGCAGTCATGAGGGCGATGCTCAGATAAGAAATTGTAGCAGTGAGCAGAATCCAGCAGAGCGCCCTGGGATGTGGGACTAAAACTACAGGCAGGAAAGGCCTGGGGCTGAGGCAAAAAGAGGATAAAATGGGTGGATTTGGGGACTTTGAATTTTCCTTTTGAGTTTATTTTATCTCTATAAACCCAGGCCCCAAGAAGGTATGTTGTGATTGGATGAGCAAAAAAAGTGTGTGGAGTCTGTGTAAAAGGCCTGGAAAGGGGAGAATAAAGATCAGTGCATTGGAGAGTTACAAGGGGGCATGCAAATAGTGGCCAACCACATATTAGGCTCCAAATTGGAGATGGTCAAATTATTCACTACAAGTTTTCACTTAGGTTCCTCAGAGGGCAGCCAGCTGACCCATTTCCCCCTTCCAAATTCATTTAAGTGAAATTATTTTCTTTAATTGTTCTTCAGGTTTTTTTTATAGTGCTATATATATCCAGCATTGACATACTTGCCATTTTGGTCTTGCAGTGCAGAGCTATACTGCCATAATTTAGTCCCAATGTAATTCAATGCCTGAAAAGTTGGGGAGATTCAGTCCGGTTAGGATAAGAATCACGCAGATATATGAACGTTGTGGCCCTGCATATTAGAACTAGGAATCTCACCAGCGCTGGCTCACTCCTAGTGTTAAATGCTAAATTTTCCAGTCAGACACAGAAAGTAGAAACCTTAAGTATGTAAAAACAACCACCACCATTTGTGAAAGTTCAACCATGTCACTTGCAAACATTTCTTTTCAGAAGTTGGTGGTACATTTTAAAAGCCTTGACTGAATTCACTTAGTACTTGCATCTAGCTTTTCAGGTTCAAAGTGCTTTACTGACATTGGATCCCCTCAAGGGCTAGGTAAGCAGCATTTTATCCCCATTTCACAGGTGAGGAAAGTCAATCAGAAGTGGTGAGAAGCTTGCCTTAAGCCACAAAGGGACTCAAGGAGAATTGAAATCAGAACTAGGAATTCCTGGCACCCTGTTCATTCTGGAAACCACTAGATCATTCCTCCCTATTATAATAGAGTTGGTTTTGTCTTTAGTTAAGTCATTCTGTCCACTGCAGCTATGTAGCAAACTTGTTTTCACTCCTCATCCGGGGAAAGGATGTGGAGACTTTCCACCTTCTAACAATGACATATGCAGCGTCCAGGGTTTAACATCTTTGCCATGAAAGACAACAACAGGATTGTTACTGCAATAAACTTCAAATGAAATACATCTATAAACACACATGACCTCAATGTTCTTTCAACTTTACTATAGACTCTTCAAACAGCCTAGAGATTTTGACTCATCTCCACTTAACTATCTGGAGGAATAATTAGAACAATAAGGATACTGGGTGACTCTTAGAACAAAAATCCAAAGAGCCTACAGTTTGCTTCAGTGTAATTTATATCCTTCTTTATTCTGCCACACCACTGTCTAGCTAATTGTTGGCAGCCCTGAGCAATGTCTTTGTTGGTTAGTTACCAGGGCCTGGTAACAGGAGAAACTCCAGAAACTGCCAAGGTTGGATTTGCATTTGGGGCAAAGATTCAGGTGGGTTCTTATTTTAGCTCGTTTGGCCTCTAGTACTAGAGTTTGATGGGAAACAATTTTCCTGTCCCATGAAAATCTGAGATTTAATTTTTTCCCCTATTCTACACTGGGACAAAACCAAGATCTTTTGAATTTTGTTTTGTTTTTGTGAAAAACCAGAGAAGGCGAGAGAACAGCTTTGCCAGTAGCCCCAGGCACTCCTGTAGGAGACCAAAGTTCAAGTCCCTGCTCTAAATGAGGCATAGCAGGGATTTAAACCTGGGTTTCTCACATTGCAGGTGAGTACTTGGACCACGGGGCTATTAGCTATTCTAGGACTATGCTCTCTGACTGTGACCAGAAATTCCATCCTGGACCTGAGAAACCTTCCCAACAAATGTTTCATCAAAACTGTTACATTACTGTGGAAAATGTTGGCTTCATGTTTCATTGAAAAAAAAATTCATGTTTCAATGAAAAAAAAAAATCTCATTGAAAAATTCCTGACCCAGTTTTATGAAGGTCTTGTCTATACAGCTATTTAGTGCACAGCCAGCTGAGGTGTGAATCTACAGAGCACTAGCATGCCACACACTAAGTGGATGTGCAAACCCTGCTACCACATAGTAAAAGTTCCATAATACATCTTGATCTACTTCTGTTTGAAACACCACAGAATTTTTAGCATGTGGCAAGCTATAGTGGTGTAGATTTATACCTCAACTTGTCATGCACTATGTGGCCATATAGACAAGTCCTTAGGATGCAGGTGTATAAGCATGAACAAACAGTTTTGAATGGCAGATCTCTCCCATGGAATTTGGAACTTCGGGTTTCAGAATCCCAATGTCATTGATGCTTAGGCAACATCCAGAGAAGATGTATTCATGACCTCAAGAACAAATAAAATAATCCATGTCATTATGATGGATGGTAAGCGGGTAATGCATAGAGTTATCGGTGGCAATGGCTGGGCAGTCTGGATGGCCCATTCATCCCGAATCCATTGCTGACTGCTGTTTTCACTCTGTATGGCTGTCAGGGGAGTTCTGTCACCTGGCTTATTTAGCTCTTTATGAAGCTGATAGGGTTGGTCAACAAGATGACAACCTGTTTGTGAGCGGTTTGCCTCTGCGGCACCTCCACGTGGTCCACTAGAATACAAGTCACCTTATTGCAGGGACTCTATTGGTTGGCTGCTGCCTCTCATGGGGTCTGATGTAGTTGTGCTTTAGCCTTCAAGCCAAGGGACAGTTCAGTCCCACCACTTCCAGGGTGTTAAAGTGCCAAACATCAGGAAAAAAACATAAATCAAAGATGGGTCAAGAAAATCAATCTTCAACAGGACCTCATCCTTCTATTCAGGGCCTGTCTTCAAATAGCCAGTACTTTGGCCAGTCTCCCAGGGTCCAGTCCTCCCTTCCACCAGGAGGCTCATCCAGCCAGGAGGCTACCTCAGTCTCTGGGCTACAACCAGGCTTCTCTCACCTCAGGAGAAGCAAAACTCTGCTTTCCTTGCTGGTCAGTTCTGAATTGGGCTAGGTCTCCACCTTTTAAACTCCCCTCTTGATGCCCGACATCTGCAGCACTTATAGTGGGGTAGAGCCAATTGGCTCTACAGGCTCTCATTAACCCTCTCTTTGCCAGTGTGGGGCCTATCTGCTTTATCATACTCTTTTCTTTAAAAAAAATATTGAAGTGGCTCTGATAGCATTTTCTGAGTGACCTAGGATACTCATCTCATACTTAAGGTTGCAGCATAGTAAAGTGGACTGAGAATGGGTTTGGGCCCTCTTTTACTCTCATTCTGGCTCCATTGCTGGCTTCCTTGATAATCTTGAGCAAGTTACATGAACATCTGTGGGCCTGATTAGCATGGCCAATCCTATGCTGTGATTCTCTGTACCTTGCGGGGGGGGACACCCTACACCCCCATGTCCATCTTTATAAAAGGATTGTGTGGTATCCAATGCAAAGTTTGTCATGTTGGGTGTCTTCGGAAGGCCCATGATGCACTGAGCATGGTTGTTATAGTGATGTTATAGTAATTGTTACAGTAATGTTATAGTAAGGTTATAGGTTACAATTTCATGTCTATAGTTAGGAGGCTGGAAATGTATCCTCATGGCTTAAAGCAAGCCCATGCAAAAATTCTCCAAGAACAGAGAGGCAGTTCACACCTCGTCAGGGCATGGATGGGACAAACCCAGCCCAGCCTCACAGGAACAATGGACACTGGCTTAGGCAGCAAGAAAAGAATCTGTTAGACCCTCGAAGGAGTCACCCCCTTCCTTTGGTCAGTTTGGAACTGTGATGAGGTAATGCTCACCTGACTCTGAAGGGGGTGGGGGCAAAGCCAAGAGGAAAGAAAGGACATAGAATCATAGAATCATAGAATACCAGGGTTGGAAGGGACCTCAGGAGGTCATCTAGTCCAACCCCCTGCTCAAAGCAGGACCATTTCCCAACTAAATCATCCTAGCCAGGGCTTTGTCAAGCCGGGCCTTAAAAACCTCTAAGGAAGGAGATTCCACCACCTCCCTAGGTAACGCATTCCAGTGCTTCACCACCCTCCTAGTGAAATAGTGTTTCCTAATATCCAACCTAGACCTCCCCCACTGCAACTTGAGACCATTGCTCCTTGTTCTGACATCTGCCACCACTGAGAACAGCCGAGCTCCATCCTCTTTGGAACCCCCCCTCAGGTAGTTGAAAGCAGCTATCAAATCCCCCCTCATTCTTCTCTTCTGGAGACTAAACAATCCCAGTTCCCTCAGCCTCTCCTCATAAGTCATGTGCTCCAGACCCCTAATCATTTTTGTTGCCCTCTGCTGGACTCTTTCCAATTTTTCCACATCCTTCTTGTAGTGTGGGGCCCAAAACTGGACACAGTACTCCAGATGAGGCCTCACCAATGTCGCATAAAGGGGAACGATCACGTCCCTCGATCTGCTGCAAATGCCCCTACTTATACAGCCCAAAATGCCATTAGCCTTCTTGGCAACAAGAGCACACTGTTGACTCCTATCCAGCTTCTCGTCCACTGTGACCCCTAGGTCCTTTTCTGCAGAA
>NW_020665189.1:8000178-8065580 GCF_002925995.2 Terrapene triunguis | reverse complement strand
TTTAGAGTGAAATGGAGTCCATTGCAGAGGGCTGACACAAGAGCCCATGCAGGAAGTTTCTTTTAGTAAAGCTTGATTTGGCCCTCTAAAGCAATATAACCTCTTTTCTTTTTCAGGTTTCATTGATGTTGTTTACTTTGCAAGAGCAACACTCTTCCCTCCACCTCCTATTTTGAAGTGAAATAAAGTGCCAATTAAAAAGTGGTAAACTTAGTGAATAAAATCTAATTGCTAGATGAAACTGTAGACTAGAGCTAAGCAAACAACTCTAAGTGAATGATTGGATGAATGGAGATAGCAAATCAGCTGTGATCAGAGAAAGAAGCTATCAGGTTAAATTTTTTGTGAATTTATTTGTTACTGAAATCCTTCTCTGAATAACATCTATGGGTAATGCTTGGTCCACAGAGTGTTCATGAACAGTTTATTGGGAGTTCTCAGGTTCTGAAATGTGAACAAAATGTGTGTCTGTTTGTTTTGATTGGCTATTTGGTCATATGCTATTGTCTCTGGAACCTGATGGGAGGAGCATAGCTCCGGAAATCAAGTTTCTAGTGCTACTACTAAAATGGGCAAGTCCTGAATTTTTTTCCAATGAATATTCTCTCGTATCACCTTAAAATGTGTTGTTCGCAAGTATATTCCTGATGGGAAACTAGCACGCTAGCGTATTTGCAGAACATGAACACAACAGGGGTGAAAATGCATAGAAATTAAATTCACAGAAATGGCTCTGAGACACAGGTGCCTGTACCTGAGAATATATTACAGGTTTAAAGACTTAATTTTCTTTTAATGCATTCTGAATGTGACCTTTACAGCTACATTGCAAATCTAACTTGATGAGTTTGGAATGCAAAACGTGGTTCAGAGTAAGGGCATCTTAGAGGCAATGTGAGTCTATAGTCATGCTTCTTTCATCACTAGACCTAAGCAAATAACAGATTATTTTTCTTCAGTGACCAAACGGAAAAATCCACATGCACAAAAAAAATCTGTTAGATTCAAACTGAAACTGAGATTGAAAAAAAATTCTTACTGAAAGTAAAAAGGAAAAATTATTTCAAATTGCAATGTTTTGACATTACCAACATTTTTTCAGCCAAAACTATTCACTGCTTTGACCTGAATTCACAAATAGCTTCAGTACCTCCCAAAAATACATTTTCGATGAATTTATTATTCATTGAAAAATGTTTGTCCAACTCTATTCATCACTCTAATGGGACTAGATGATGGCAGTGCCTAGAGGCCCAAACATGCTGGGCACTGTACGAGTGTCCCCAACAGGAGATGTGGGGGCAAATAACTAGTTCTGAGAGAAAGCTGAACAAATTGATGAGTGTGATTGTATGATAGGGGACAAGGCTTAACAGCCCTGAGGCTCAATGTTGGTTTATGACTGATGTTCCTAAAGCTCATGCTTCAGGGTTTCAGCTGGCCACTGACAGGGGTTAGGAAGGGATTCCACACTCCCCCCCCCCCATGGTTTTTATTATTTTTGTAATCTCTCTCCTCTGACGCATGAGAGATGCCCATGGTTAGAGATGGGTCATTGGACAGGGAGGGCCAGGACTCAGATGGCACTAAGTATCCTCTCTCTCTCTGTCTGGTGCTTAGTTGGCTGATCCTTACTCACAGGCTCGGGGTCTAACTGATCGCCATATGTGGGGCTGGGAAGGACTTTTCCCCCAGGTCAGATTGGCAGTGACCTTGGGAGTTGTTTGCCTTCCTCTGCAGTGTGTGGGTGTGGCTCACTTGCCAGGATTATCTGAGTGTTTCTTATGTAATCATTGCCCTGCCATTGTAGGGACCTTGAGCACTGGTGCACCTCAGTCCCTCCTATTCTCTATATGTGACACATAGTCTTGTCACTTTGGGGTCTCATTTCGGTTGTTGGGTTAAGTGTGCAGGTGCTGCGTCGTGTTGGTGGCCTGTAATATACAGGAAGTCAGGCTAGATGCTCTCGTGTACCCTTCAGGCCTTAAACTTTATAACACGCAGGGAGAAAAGTGTCCCTGCCCTCAACAGCATCAAATGACACAAGAGGGACAAAGGGGGAAACTGAGGCATGGAACAGTGACGTGATATCCCCAGGGAGACTTGGGAAAGGCCAGGAACTGAATCACTTTCTATCCTGAGTACCAGTCCAGTACTTTAACCTCCACACCTTGCTTTCTTTCTAATTGCTTTTCAATGTACCGCACATATAAGTGTTTCACTGAATAACACTAAATGGTTTTATAGCGATGTCTTTAGAAAAGGCCATCCCTATTAGGAAACCCCCATAGGAGGCTGCATCATCCCCCAAATGTAACGAGTATAATTCTGCTCCATCCTGCTTAGGAGAGTTATCTCTGTCAATCATTTTTGTCCCTCCCTTGAATGGCTTCTTATGGCAGGTTGCACTCTGGTTGTTTGTTTGGGGGGCTTTTTAATAAAAAAAAGTGTCCTCCACTCCCCTCTCTCACACACCCTCCCCACATGCCCATGAGTCAGGCCATACATCCAAACCAGCATAGTTCCACTGCTCAGAATGATGGGACAGGCTGTAGAGAGCCCGTAGCGTGCCCCTGGCCCCGGGGCTCCATTTGCAGTAGCATGGAGGGGGCAGTGCAGGAATGTGGAAAGTGGATCAGTGGCTGCCCAGATTGAATATCCAAACCCTTCCTGGGGAGGGAAAGCAGCAGTGGTATTGCAGGGCCTGGCACCGGAGTTCCATTCTGCTCCCTCGTCCCTGTACTCATAAAAAGCTCAGGCAGAAAAGGTTGCCCTAGACTCATTTACCAGCATATAGATTCTCCCAGTTCTGTTTGTGGCCTTCATAACTGAGGGGCCACATTCTGCCACCCTTACTCCCGTGAAGGTGTAATACCATACTCCTTCTATATCCCCCTTCATTTCAAAGGGCTACTTGAGAAGTAAGGTAGTACTCCATGTGAGTAACAGTGGCAGAATCTGGCCCTATGTATGCAGTGTCGTGGGATCATAGTATTTATGCGATGTCATCAGGAAAGATAGTGGGACCAGAGAGATATTGTATCAAGGTACGAAACACACAGGGCCTGGTTCTCATATACTGTATTACCAACCTCATCGGTTCAAAAACATGTCGGGAATCACAAGACTGGCTTAAAAATCACAACTTTTTTTATATGTATTTTGGGGAGGGGGATTATTTGCCCTCTGGGTTTCTGAGCCTTCAGGATGCAGACAGTTCATGTTTTCAAACTTCTCTGAAACCATAATGACTAGAAACTTAATTACAAAATAATAAAAGCTGAGATTTTTCCACATATTCACAGGATTCCAGGAGATAGACATTTAAGTAGAACACAAAGAATCAAGAGACTTGCTATCTCCCACAATTTTATGACAACACTACTATTTACACCACTCAGGTAGCATAAAGGGGTTTTAAAGTAGCAGCTCTGTGCAATTACTTTTAAGGCTCCTTCATACTGCCAGCTAAGTCTAAAGGAGCCTTAGAATAAATGAAGATCAGGCCTATTCTATCTATACTGGTTAATTTGGACAACTGTAGGGAATTCAGAGGGTCTAGAGGGACTGACTTACAAGAAAAGCTTAAGACAACTAAGTAGCTCGGCCAAAACAATGACTAAGTGGTTGGTTCTCACAGTCTGCAATGGTTTTGATTGTGTAATCATCAAGGAGAGAGGTGGAATTGTTCAGAATGGTTCAAGGGGTTACAACTAAGTAGCAGTTACTAGACTAAACTGAGTCTGAATTTCCTAGCCACAAGGTCTGTTGGACTATGATATCGTTTTCCCAAAGGCAAAGGTGGTGGAAGCACCATGGCTTGAGTCATTTCAAACTAGACAGGACAGAACATAGTGTAGGGAACATCCTGGCAGAGGCTGATGAACGAAACGCCCTAAGGAGTCTTTTCCTTTTTTTGAACAGGGCTTGATGCATCTGATACCAATGCAAATGGGTGTTTGATTTATTTCCTGTTAGTTCAGTGGATGCTCTTATTACAAAAAGAGCTCTCTTCAGTAATAGCCCAAAAGTAATAGCCCAAAAGAATGCAGTAACACTACAGTGAACTGTACTATTTCAGATAATATATTCAGATAACTAGAGGCAAACAAAGATTGGGGCCCCATTGTGCTAGATAGGCAATGTACAAACACAGTGAAACAAAGTCCCTGACCCAAAGACTTTAGAGTCTAAATAGACACGACAGACTAAGGATGAGATCAGAGAGGTGAAGTGACATGTCTAAGAATCACACAGCAGGGCAGTAGCAGAGTTGGAAATAAAACTCTGGTCTCCTGCCTCTCAGGCCATGCCTTCACTGCTAGACTATGCTGCTTCTCTCAGGTTGAATATTCGTATTAGAAAAGAACCAAGGCCAAGATTTTCCATAGTGACCAGTGATTCTGAATGCCACAAATTTTAGGTGCCCAAATTGAGACACCATCAATGTTCAGCAACTGCTAAGAACCAACTAGCTGACAAATCAGACCCCGTTAAGCCATCACAGGCTGAGACCATGAAAATGGAGGCACTCAGAAATCACTTATCACTTTTGCATATCTTGGACCAACCCTACTAAGTACTCGGGTCTTTGTCCAATATTATATGGTGTGTGTGCACAAACATGAAGAGCAAAACAATCTAAGACAGTGGTCCCCAAACATTTGAGGGTCACGGGGGGAGACACAGAGGGGGTAAGGGGGTTGAGGCTGGAACCACAACTGGGGGTGGGTCTGGGGTCTGGGCAGCGGCAGCTCCAGGCACCAGCGCAGCAAGCGCGTGCCTGGGGTGGCAAGCCATGGGGGGCGGCCTGCCGGTCCCTGTGAGGGCGGCAGTCAGGCTGCCTTCGGCGGCATGCCTGCGGGAGGTCCGCCGGTCCCGCGGTTTCGGCGGCGGGGACGCCGAAGGCGCGGGGCCGGCAGACCGCCCGCAGGCATGCCGCCGAAGCCACCTGCCTGCCTGCTTGGGGCGGCGAAAAACATAGAGCCACCCAGAGGCGTAGCGAGCGCCCTCCGTACCCTCCGACCGGAGGGGGCCCCGCAAGGAAGGGGGCCCCTAAAAGTGGCAAAATAAATACCGCATTCCAGTTTCTGCATTGTAAGGGGCCCCGCCTGGACATATGTTCGGAGGGGGCCACCGTTCGGAGGGGGCCACGTTCTTTGTTGCTACGGCCCTGGAGCCACCCCTGGGTCTGGGGCCTGGAGCAGGTAGCCAGGAATGAATCCGCGGTCAGGGGGCAAGACTGGGGGTGGGATCGGAGCTGTAGCTGGGCTGCGGTGGGGGCCAGCAGCCAGCCCCTGACCAAGTGCGGAGCCAGGGCTGTGGCTGGGGACAGGGACAGGGACAGATTCGGGGCTAGAGCAAAGCTGGGGGCAGGGCTAGATTTACACCTTACCCACCCCTAGGCACAGCATCTTCAGTGCCCCTCTCCCCACCTACAGCTGACCTTTGTGTTTCTGTAAAAAATGAAACTTTTAACCCACTTTTAACTTTTAGATGCCCCTAGAACGCCAGCACCTCTAGGCACATGCCTACTGTGTATAATTGGAAATCCAGGCCTGGCTGGGGGAGGGGCGGGACTGGGTGGCGCTCTCTCCCTGCCCCCCATGGGGGCTGGCCCAGGCCTGCCGTGCCCCCCCAAACATTCCTCCATGCCCCCCTAGGGGGCATGCTCCTCAGTTTGGGGACCTCTGATCTAAGAGGATGTATTTCAGAGGGGAAAAGACAGCAACAGGACCAAGTCTAATGTCCATGAAAGAGCATAGTGGATTTAGCTGTGTAGAAGTCTGCAGGAACTGTGGGAACTAAAATAGCTGCTCTCAGAAATTTAAAGTTGCAGTACACAGAAGACATGTACCTGCCTCTTTCTTCTTTAATAAGAAGTCTCTTCAAGATGTTCTCTCTCCAGCTGTGGAATTCTGATTTGGGCTTCAGCTCCTACAAGTGGCCTTTCTCAATGGCTTTCCAAGACACATGCTCTTTCTTACACATGCACGTATGTGCGCAAGTGTAACCTAACCCAGAGGTGAGCATGTGTTTAAGTGCCCCAGAGCTAGGAGTACAGCCCCAGCTAGAGCATCTTAGCTTTTTTAGCTCAAGCTGTAGCATCTCATGCATTTAGCTATAGAGGTCTCTGGTTCAGTCTCTGGGGTATTGGCCAAGAAGGAGGTTGCCACACAAGTTTTGCATAGCAGACTGTACTGGCATTCCTGCATGTGTACCCATATCTGCCACATAAGTGCTAGCAGCATCAAGCAAAAGGTATCAACATGTTTCTAACTGCAAATCAGCCTTTGATCCCGTTCGCACAGATAATAGGTTAGTTTGGCCAAGATGATTTGCCCAACTGCTTTTCAGTATTCAATCCTGAATATCTTGCTGGATTTTTATAAGGTTGAGGAAGACATAGTTTGAGACAGGCGCTGGGCAAAATTCTGAACACTTAGATTCCAAAGCCAGAAGGGACCACTGTGATCATCTAGTTAGCTCTTCTGTATAACACAGCCATAGCATCCCCAAAATAATATCCTAGCGCATCCATTTTAGAAAAAACATCCAATCTTGATTTAAATGATCAGTGATGGAGAATTCACCACAGCCCTTGGTAAACTGTCCCAGTAGGTAATTACCCTCCTAGTTAAAAATGTACACCTTATTCCCAGTCTGATGGACAAATTCCATCACACAAAGGCAAAATGAAAGACATAATATGCAGGCCAAAAACTCCAGAGCAAGTGTCTAATCCAAATCTCACTGCCATGTAGATATTCCCTGTGTCACTTAACAACTGAGCTGCATAACGCTATGAAAGCACTTGTACCAATATTAACCATCCTCTCAAAACCATATGAAGTAAATAAGTACCAGAAGCATTACAGACAGGGAAACTAAGACAGCTCTTCATCTGCTGAAGAAAATGGAATTACACCAGAGATAAATTCACCCCCTAGTGATACATGTGACTTGCCTAAATCAGGGCCCGAGCTAGCGGAAGAATGTAGCAGTTCCTAGTCCTGATTCTCAATCCAGTTGACCATATTAACTTCTCAACTGCTGGGAGGAGTATCCTATGTTGCAAGTACTTAGAAAATGCTTTTGACATTTATTTCCTCTGAATCATCAGATATTTGACACTCCATGACCAGAAACTAAATTTGGCAGACCAGTGCTCTCATATACTATGGCAAATCCTAGGCAGTCGTCCTATTAAATCTTTCCTTGTAGCATACATGTTCTTTTCAGCTGATGTGGCTTTTCCTTCTTAGTCTTTTCACCAAGCCATGGCAATTACTTCCAGGAGGATCACATTCTGAAGCACACTCTCTACATAACGTTATACGTAGCTACAACAGAAGGCAGAAGTACCAAAAACGCTTCATAATTAATAGTCCGGTAAAGTGACACTCAAAGGCCGTTAACCAGATCAATCCCACACCTAGAAAGTTAACATAACCAGCCTTGACAGCTGTATTCCACGTCTGATGATGCCCTTATTACAGATGCTGAATATTCAACCACTTTTTCCTGGCAATAAAACCTTGACACAAGCTCAGGAAATCTACTGTACTTGTGAGAAAAGTGAGGTAAGAGTATGTTTCCATTTACTCTCAGAAAGAAAACAAAAACAAATGACCTGCTACTGAATGTCCTTTTTATTCAGAAAAATAAATCAGCAGCAGTCATCCTAATTTATGTTTCGCTAACTTTTCCTTGAGATTATTTAGAAGAAAAAATGGCTGTCTCCTGGGTTAGGTGAAAGAACATGTAGGTTTTTTTGTCCTGGCTGTTCTTATTACAGGCCATAAAGTTCTGCTTCTTGCTGAGCTTCAGTTACTGGAAGCCCAGCCAGATTGCAAAGAAATGTCATAAATTTAATTAGAAAAGAATATAGCACAATATTAATGGCAAAGTCAAGGCAAAGAAAAGGGGATAATAAGTAGGGTGACCAGACAACAAGTGTGAAAAATTGGGACAGGGGTGAGGGATAATAGGAGCCTATATAAGAAAAAGACCCAAAAATCAGGACTGTCCCTATAAAATTGGGACATCTGGTCACCCTAATAATAAGCCAAATTCACCCCTAGTGTTAATTCCAACTAAATCAGTGCAGATGATTTTGCCTCAGTACAAAGAAGAGGAAACAGAAAGGATAGTTAGAGAGTAATGAGTAGATGCAAAAGTATGGTGTTGCCAGACCTGCTCTTGATACAAGTAAGAATACCTTGTGATCATGTTACAGGAACATAATTGCTACTTGGTATAGCGGAAGGCTAAACATATACCTGGGATGCCTGTGTAACATGTAACCTGTATGTATAGGATCAGAATCAGGGGGAAAATGTGCCTCACTGGGGTCTCACAATAGTGAGACCATAATTAAGGTTGCATCGGAGTTATCTGTTTTACAGGGTTTGTTCCTCTGTGTTTCACCTTCTTTCTGAGCACTTTTTGTAAACATCCTGTCAAGGCTGTATCCCCACTTTGAACTTTAGGGTTCAAATGTAGGGGCCTGCATAAAAACTTCTAAGCTTATCTACCAGCTTAGCTTTGGTCCGCTGCCACCATCACAAGAATTCCCTCCCTGGGAAGCCTTGAGAAACCTTTCACCAATTCCCTGGTGAACACAGACCCAAACCCCCTTGGATCTTAAAACAAGGAGAAATTAACCATCCCCCCTCCTTCCTCCCACCCTCCTTTCACCAACTCCTGGTGAATACAGATCCAAACCCCCTTGGATCTTAAAACAAGGAGAAATCAATCTGGTTCTTAAAAAAGAAGGCTTTTAATTAAAGAAAAAGGTAAAAATCATCTCTGTAAAATCAGTATGGAGAATACTTTACAGGGTAGTCAAACTTAAAGAGCTCAGAGGACCCCCCTCTGTCTTAGGTTCAAAGTACAGCAAACAAAGATACACACTCTGGTAAAAAGGTACATTTACAAGTTGAGAAAACAAAGTAAATCTAAGACGCCTTGCCTGTCTTTTACTTACTAGTTTGAAATAGGAGAGACTTGTTTAGAAAGATGGGGAGAACCTGGATTGATGTCTGGTCCCTCTCAGTCCCAAGAGCGAACCACCCCTTAAAACAAAGAGCACACACACAAGCCTTTCCCCCCCCAAGATTTGAAAGTATCTTGTCTCCTTATTGGTCCTTGGGGTCAGGTGTCAGCCAGGTTACCCGAGCTTCTTAACCCTTTACAGGTAAAAGGATTTGGAGTCTCTGTACACAGAGAGCTGTTACCCTTCCCTTCATAGTTATGACACATCCCCTAGGGAATTTGAACCAAAATTTCAGCCACTAAATTAATGTGTTGTGTAGGATGATTTCTTATGTTGTTAGATTTTTAGGAAATGTGGGAAAACTTGAGTACTGGAAAAAATCACCTTAATTTTTTCCCCCACTGTGCACATTTGCGACTCCTTGAGCAGTAACATTGTGACAACAGAGATAATCAGCTACTTATCACTCGCTCTCTCCAGTTCATTTGCATACTTGGGGAGAGTAGGCAATGGCTGTCTTTGATAACTTATTTCCCCCAGACTACCATAGTATTATCCCAAAGAGGGGTCCTAAGAGGAACTGTAAGGAAAGCAGAGTGGGTCTGGATACGCTACTGCTGTGCTCCTTTGGATTTGTAGTGTGGTATGTTACAGACAGACATTCTCTCGAAGTACAAAGCACCACAGAGTCACATCACAATGAACAGCAAACACAAGACGTGACTCATTGGCCAGCAATTTCCCCCCATGTTTTGCAGCCTTCACACAACCTGCAGAAGCCACCATACCACTTTCCATGCAATCAGACACATTGTCAAACCACACTTGCTGTGGGCGTCCCTAGCCCCAACAACTGGTACCAGTTCAACTGGTAAATTAACTGTGTAAGTTACACCATTTCTTTTCAAAGGATAATTGTTATTTTCACATAGTCCTTTGTTAGGAAAGTAAGATACACAAGTACAGCTCCTTTTCATGTATATTATTGTTTCTTACAAGTGGGAGGTATGACTTTCTCAATATTTGCTTTTTTTTAAATAAAAGGGGAGGGGGAATTATAGCTTTGTGTCCTTACTCGGTTTTCTGTCAAACATCATTTTTTAAAAATGTTTAGAAGTTAAACTGAAGTCACAGGTAAAAAAAAAATTTAATACATTTTAATTTAATTACTTTCAATACATTGGTCAACATGTGTTTGGTGGGCATGCCCCCATCCCAATCAGGTGAAGGCTAATGAGCTCCTTTGAACTCAGTTCCTATCTAATAGATACACCCGCAGAGCCTGCTCCAGCTGGATACCACCCTAAGTCTCTGTCAGCCAGGGCGCGACTGAGAAAAAGTTTTATAGCAGCCGAGGGACAGAATTTCCCCGTCCCTCTAAGGCCTGCAGGACCAACCAGGGGAGGTATGAGACACGCACAAGTAAGGCCCTAACCTCTGCTCACAAGAGGCCACAATCAGGAATTGCCCCAGGGAAGCCAAGCTCCTGCTCAATCATGGGCAGGCCTGAGAGAATGATGGGGTAAGGGAAGGGTGAGGCCCCGCCCACATGTCTGTCTTATACCCCAACAAAGAAAGACTCCCAATGCCAGCCCAGTAACCCGTTACTCCTGTGGGCAACAAGGGCATGTAAGGAAAGAATGCCCTTCATGGAGTGTGAATACATCTAGGGCTGGACCATAGAGTGACACACAAAAAAACCTCCCCCCAAATTGACAGTGCCAGTCTGGGTATAGGGGAAGAGACCACAAGGACTTCTAGACTCTGGGTGCAGCCAGACAGTAGTTCAAGCCTCCCTCACTGGGAAAGACAGTGCTCCAAGAGACACAGGCTATCTGCATACAGTGCATATATCCTGATGTAAAAGCCTACCCCAGCCAGCGGTTACAACTGATTGTGGGAGAGCACACTGAAATGTGGGCTTAGCAGGACTCAGGGAACTGAAAGGATCTTGAGAGTACCCCAACCTAAGCTAGAGTTGGAGAAGGAGGAGATAGCCACCTTGGCCTTAGGGCCCTAGTACAAGCAAGAAAAACTTTGTTCAGGAACAAAGAGTGCACCCCACGTTAAGCCATGCCTATGAGCAATTGGCCTCTGTAAATGAAGTGATGGAACCTTAGCTAGAGCAATACTCCCATTTTGTGCTCAAGAAGGAAAGCCTATGCCTTGTTGAGCAAAACTAAATCTGAGCAGACAAGGACACAACTACTAGTATCATAAAAATACTGCCAACCAGGATGCAGCTTGTGCATGATATCCCTTGCACCAGCCATTTGGGGTGGGAGAAGATGTTGTCTTGAATACTGTCCTGATTCTACTGGCCTGGGGTCCACCAGGAAGCAAGGGAATGTTGCTCCTTCTGTTCAGAATGCCAACTGTCCACTGCCAAGAGTGTCCAAAGGCTCCCTCAGTTCCTTTGCTGCTGATCAGGACACCCTTTGAAATAATAGGGATGGACATGGTCAGGACCCTGGAGAAGAGTGCCTCCAGATACCAGCACATATTGGTAGTTGCTGACTACACAACCTTCTGTCTGGAGACTGTTCCCCTTTGCACGACAAAGGTGACTGTTATTGCACCAGAACTTATGAAACGTTTTTCACATATAGGGTTCCCCTTGTGATATATTAACTGACCAAGGCATCAACTTCACCTCGCAGGTGATGCAAAAGTTGTACTCCCTTCTGAAGATTAAATCCTTGAAAAAACTTCCTCAGACAGATGGTCTCGTAGAGAGATTCAACAAAACCCTGAAAGAAATGCTGAAGTGCTTTATCAGATGTGACCCAAGCACTGGGAGCCACTGCTTATTATTCGCCATAAGGGAGACCTTGCAGGCCTCTAAGGGATTCTCCACCTTTGAACTATTGTATGGCCATCAGCCTCAGGGGATCTTAGATTTGCCGCATGAAGGTTGGGAGGAACAGGATGCAAGTACTGCCAGTTTAACCCAGTATGCTATCCACCTAAGGAAGCACCTTAAAAAATTGGGTATATTTGTGAGAGAAAAATCTGGAGGAGACATAAGACACAAGAACAAAGCTATAACTTAGGGGCATGCCTGCATACTTTCCAGCTGGGAGACAGAGTCTTATTATTGTTACCATTGGCCAAATCTAAAATAATCTCCTGGTGGCAGGGTCTTTTTGAGGTAACTAGATAAGTTGGACCAGTAGACTATAAAATACAGTTACCAGGCTGAAGAAGAGAGACCAGAATCTACCATCTGAATCTTTTTAAGCCCTGGAAAAAGCAGGAAGCTTTGCTGATAACTACCTTCCCCCCAAGACCCAATTTAGGACCTCAAGTTAATGTGAGCCAGGGGCTGATACCTGTAACACTAGTTGTGGGACTGTCTTGGACAGAGAGCACAATTTTCCCAAGTGAGTGAGAGCTTTGCTCACGTGTTCTCAAACACCTGGAAAAACTCAATTAGTACACCACCACCTGGAAATGACATCTGGACAACAAATTAGGGAGAACCCCCAAGCTCTACCATGGAAAATGTGGGACATGGTCTGGGAAGAAGTAGGGATGACATTAAGAATGGGGGTCACTGAAGAGTCCAAGAGTGAATGGAGGAGCCCCATTGTTCCCAACCTGATAGTTTGATTTGGTTTTGCATCAATTTCCATAAAGTTGATGCCATTTCAAAATTCAGTGCTTATCTGATGCTGCAGGTAGATGAGCTGCTGGAGCGGTTGGGACCCTTGAGATCCTTTGTGAGACCAATGGTACAAAGTGGATATTGGTAAATCCCTTTATCCCCCTCCTTGGGGTTGAACAGGCAGTCTTCTCTCCCATTTGTCACTTTCATTTCAAAAACATGCCATTTGGACTGCACGGGGCTATGTCAATCTCGCAACATCTCATGAATAAAGTTCAGAGCCCCCACTACCAATATGCTTCTGCCTACCTGGATGAGATCATCTATAGCCCCATGCAGGAGGGTCACCTACAGCATATGAGGGCTTCATTAGTATCACTCCAAGAAGTTGGTCTCACAGCTAACCCAGCTAATCATAAGTTAGCAACCACGAAGGCAACCTACCTAGAGTATCATGTAGGAAGTGGACTCTTGAAGCCAGGAATTGACAAAGTTCAGGCTTTAACAAGCCCACTCCCCTAGACAGAAAAAAGGCAAAAGAGACACTTCCTGGGCCTGGTTGGATATTATTGGAGATTTATGCCTAACTTTGCTTCAACTACAGCTCCCCTAGTGGATCTTATGTAAAGCCAGTAACCCAAAGAAGAGCGAATGGTATAAAAACCTCAGAGGTGGCTTTTAACACCTTGAAGACATGCCTTTGTCAGGCACCTTTCCTTTTTAATCCTGGCTTTTCCACGAGAGCTTATATTATATATGGATGCCTCAGATGTCGGACTGGGTGCCCTGCTTTCATGGGACTTTGCAGGTGATTAACCCAGTTCTGTATTCAAGTAGAGAATTGTTCCCCAGGGAAAGAGCCTACACCATTATTGAGAAAAAAAGCATTGGCAATTAAGAGGGCCATAGACTCTCACATATTATCTGCTAGGCAACCCCTTTTCACTGACCACGGATCACACACCCTTACATTGGTTGAATACCATGAAGGAATTGAACCCCTGGATAAAGTGGTGACACCTGACACTCCAGCCAGATAGGTTCAGAGTACATCGTCATGCAGGGAAAGGGCATGCCACTTCTTTCTTTGATTTCTTTTCAAGGGAAGTTGGAGCTGTTGATGCTCAGAACCAGAAGCCCCTTACCATTTTGAGGGCTGGGGTATGTCCCCATCCCAATCAGGAGAAGGCTAATGAACTCCCCTGGACTAGATCCCAGCCAAATAGAATATCAGGGTTGGAAGGGACCTCAGGAGGTCATCTAGTCCAACCCCCTGCTCAAAGCAGGACCAATCCCCCACTAAATCCCCAAATGGCCCCCTCAAGGATCGAACTCACAACCCTGGGTTTAGCAGGCCAATGCTCAAACCACTAAGCTATCCATCCACCCACACCTGCAGAGCCTGCTTCAGCTAGAGGAAGCAAGCTTAAGAAGGAGAGCTAGTCACAAGAAGCAGCAGCAACCAGGAGGAAAGCTGCTGACTCTTGTTACAGAGTAGCAGAGGGAGACAGCTAATAAGCCTCCATTCCCCCAACCCCAAAACCCCAAGACACCTTTGAAAGGGGGAAGTGCTCTGAAGCTGCTTGGGCATGATCCCTCCTCTCCTCCCCCACCCCTCGCCCCAAGAAAGGCCCTGCCTATCATAAAGTGGCAAGTACTTCTCTTGCTGCTAGTTCAGGGCTGCCCACCTGCTGTGATTGTATCTGAGCTCTAGAGTAGGAGATCAGGGGTTAGGATTTTTAAGATAGTTGTTCTAATCTGCACTTGATCCCTGCACCTTTATGGTAGGGGTTATCTTGGGAGCAGAAGTAGCCTGATTCCTATATGAAGAGGACACAGGGCCATTGCTATTGTCAGCCCATCTGCAGTTGCTGAGTAGTCCAGATTTAACTCTGAACCCTCGGATCATTCTCAGAGTTGTGAGTGCGCCATCTTTTAGTGAGGTAGTCAGGGAAATTGTTTGGGAGGCCCCCTATTCCCTGAATTGTGTCCTCAAGCCATCGGGGAAGAATTTGGGGATTTTATTACTTGCTGTCTATTAAACCTGTGGAGGGACTTACTATCTTATCCAATGTGAGAGTCTTTTGAGCTGTACTTACCCAAGTTGGCCAATTTGCTTATTACTGCTACAGAAGATATCATTTTCACAGGTCGTCAAGGGCCTCCATGGACTATGCATACCACCATGACACTAAAATTTTATTCCCGCTATATCAACTCACATGGCGGGGACTTTTGAAGAAGTTCCTTGGTATTATCAATATGGGGAGGACGTAGGTATCCTAAGAGCATTGGTCTACCCTGTTATGTCATAGTGATATCCTGTTTAATACAATTACTCTGTTGAATATATTGTATGTTTGCTTTCTTCCTTGGGAGCCTCCAACTATCTGGCAAATAACTCAGGGTTGCCCTGTGGTTAGAATTTTCCTTCCAAGCTGCCCTGGTGATCTTTTCAGGAAGGAGCGAGGGAAGGCACCGCCAATTAAATACATCTGGGAAGAGAATAAAGGAAATTACACCCTGCTGTGCTGGAATCCCAATGAACCCAGGCCCATCCATCCACTCCCATAAGGAGACTGGTGTTAAAAGAAGGTAACAGAGGACCGGGGTGTTACATGAGAGTGACTGGTTAACAGAGGAGCTGGTTGAAAATTTGATAAAAACTTTGACAGAAAAGGGCATTTTTGATCAAAAGATTTATGTTTTCATTGAACATTTTCATTTCTTAATCCAAAGTTTCTCATTTATTGGAACAACTCTGGTTTTGGTTTTTGACAGCCATGGAAAAGTATTGTTTTCTGATGATTTTTTCCACTGGGACAAAAAAAATTCATTTCCTGGCCAGCTCTAGTTAACAGCAATAAACAGAGGCCCACTGATGGGAAGTACACATGGTGGTTATCACTAGCAATTTGAATACTGATGAAGGACCTTGAGTGGCCTATCGGGGCAGTTAAAGTTTTTTATGTCTGGGTGGAGAAGATGATTCCTTCCCCACTTCACCTACCCTCATACATCATAGGCTAGGTCTACAGAGCAGCTGGGAGGGAGCTTCCCTGCATGACTAGACAGATACATGCTCGCTCTGCTCAAGCGTGCATGCTAAAGATGCTAGTGTGGCTGCAGCAGCATGGGTAGCCGCCTGTTCTTCCAAGCCTGCCTGACACCCTGGTTAGACATGTGGGTGGCTAGCTGAAGCTGCCACCAGTGCCACTGCAGGCATGCTGCTATTTTTAATGCACTAGCTCAAGCAGAGCTAGCATGTATCTGTCTAGCCACACAGGGAAGTATGCGCCCAGCCACCGGGTAGGCCTACCTTCAGTCTCCCTCCTGCACAATGCTACTAGCATCTCCTACTCCTCTCAAAATAAAGACCCTGCTAGATATTGCCACAGCAGTTTTTTTCCCTTTAGGTTGCAGTGTTGGGCCTGGGATATTAGAGAGACAAGGTGGGTGAGGTAATATCTTTTATTGGACCAACTTCTATCTGTTCTATTTTACAAGCTCCACTGCAGATTGGATATTGCAATATATTTGGTCTTCTGCTATTATACTTCAGCACATGCACATTGGGCCTGATTTAAAGCACACGGGAGCCTATGGAAAAAACCCCATAAGCTGTGGATCATGCCTCTGTTAAATGCATTCAGCAAGGACAATTATGCATGGCATAACTTTGTATTAGCTAAAACTAGCCAGTCATAGCCTGAATCTTTCCCATGAAAATCAATGGGAGCCAGAAGTCTCACATGGGTAGACAACATCTAGCTCCTTATAATAGGTTAGGTCAAGTTGTTCATTAGGAATCATTAATTTGCGGTGCCTGAGAGATTGGGAGCCCAACCTGAGACCAAGAACCTGATTTTTCAGAGCTGCTGAATATCTGCAAGTTCCATTGACTCCAGTTGGAATCATGAGTGCTCAACTTCATTGAAAAATCAAGCCCTATGTTCTCAAAGTTTGGCTTCCAGAAACTGAGACATCGAAAGCTGTACGTTTTTGCGGGCCAAGGTCTTTATTTTTTTTATGAAGTGTGTGTATAGTGCTTAGCACAATGGGGCCCCCATCTCCAGCTGGGGCTTATAGACTACTGTCATTTTATGCAACTCAATGAAAAATTATTCAGCACTTTTGGAAACATGAGCCATAATCTTTTCAGTAAAGCACTGTTGCAAGCTGTAGTATATAATCTTACAGAACTCTGTGCCATTTCTCTCCAAATCCATTGTGGCTTGCTCTGAGTCAGCATGACATGGTGCAATATTTGACTCACACACTTACATATGACTCATAATATATAGCCAACCACATTAGAAGTACCCTTCCTACTGGACGTCAGCTGGCCACCTGCCCCATATCGCCTCCACTGGCTTCTTCCAAGGGAAAGCATGGGGGTGGGGAGGGAAGGAGGAACAGGAAGGCTGACTTCATTCGTTTTCATACATGAGAATGCATGGGTGTTGGGAAGTGGAAGTTTAGAAATGTTTTGAGCGTTAATGAGTCCGTAGCAGTGATGTACAATGTGAGATGCAGGCCCTTGATTATACATGCAGTGCTGTTTGTGATCTTACAGAATTTACCTATTCTTTCCTACTTCCTCTGGCTTTAGCATATATTTTTTTTAAAGTGAAATGCAAAGGAAAACCCCCATCCCTAACCTTTACAATAAGCTCTCAGCAGCATTCCAACATCACAACTCTGAGGATGTTGCATTTCTGCTTCTAAGAGGTAGATTTGAAAAACAGAAAATATATTAAATGTAAAACAGAACCGCTCTGAAAATCCATCCTATAAATTATGGACCTGGGCAAAGCAGATATTTTTCTATGGGAATCAGGCACACAGTCTGTAGGCTGAACTATGTGTAAGAAAAAACCCCCTAAAGTATGATTTTTAAGTTGGTCTAAGAAAGGATTTCTTTCCATGGATCAGGGAAGAGAAGCTTAAGATGCAAATGAAAGGCCAGCATCAATGAAACCAGGCTAAGCCCTGAGTTAAGATAAAGGTGAGTGAAGTTTGAACTCAGTGGGGATATGATGGAATTTCCATTCCTCTATGCACCCTGCTACCCCCTCTTGCCAATGGCAGGCCTAATTCTTCTCTCACTTACTTCATATTTACATCAATGTAAATCCACGGATGCTAATATAGTCACATCAGGAGATTGGAATCAGGCCTGAGGAATTTATCTCTAGCTCAGATACTTGACCTCCCTTAAAACCCTTGGGCGTCTAGAGCTGGTATTTCCAAACGCCTATTAAATCTCAACAGTATGTGGGTACCTAGCTCCCAGAAACAACTTTGAAAATCCTAGCCTAGAAGAGCAAATTGTTTCACTTTGGAATGTACCGTATCACATGGCATCAAATGACAGGTGTTAAAAAATTCCAAGAAGCAGCTGCCTTTTGGCCCCCTCTACTAGAATTTTACCCAGTCTCTTTGAAATTATGGCGCTATCTGCATTGTTCAACCACGACTAAAACAACACAGGAATGAAGAAGAGACAGATAAGAAAGTAACTGCAGCCTGACATTAGGTACATCAGTGAGAGAAAAACAAACCTGTTACAAATAACAAAGACAGGAATCAAATAGCATGATCCCATTCCACCTACATATATGTAAGCCAAACAACATAGCAGCCAAAGACAGTTCATGGCACTCCTGTTAACAGCGCACTCTTCTTAACATCACCAAGAACTTGATACTCTTCTTATTTACACCGGAGAGAGTCAGGAGTTGCTCCAAAGTCACTGCTGCAAGAAAAGAATGAAGTCATGTCCCTTCAAAGTCCACAAAAGCCACACAATCCACTTTATTACAAAGGAATTTGAGATGTTCATTTCTGCCATAAACCTCCATTACAACAGGTTTTTAATGCAGATATTCACTGCTTTGGATGCCTCAAATTAAATCATTCAATAGAGGGAAATTCTTATTTGGTCTTCAAAAAGAAAATGAAATCGATCAAACAAACAAATAGTCACAACACTTTGAAACATTCAGTGCTTGCCACCATTTAACTGGCATTCTTACAATGCTATCGCATTAAGATTGATTTTGGAGAGAACAGAACATTTTTAGATATTTCCAAAGTAACGTAGACACCTAGGAGGCTAATTTCCATTGCCTTTCAATGAGACTTAAGCTCAAAAATACCTCAATCAAGTGGATTTAGGAGTTTTTGAAAATGTTATTCCAAGTCATTGATACTTAGCACTTAAATTGTTCTTTTCACCCATAGATGTCCAATCATTTGGGAAAGGTAGTTGAGCATTGTTATCTTTATTTAGCAGGTGGAGAAACTGAGGCACAGAGCAGTAAAAGTCCAAACTTTTAAAATTAGATCCCTGAAGTTTGGCCTCTAAACCCATATTCAGGTACTTGAATAAGAAGTCCAATTTTCAGACAGGCTGTGGCCATTGATTTAACTGAGAGCTGCTATTGATTTAGGTTACCTGAGATTGAAAGCTTTGCCTTATTTAATTAAACTCACATAGTAACTCAGTGGCGAGTCAGGAGCAGAATCCAGGTCTTGTGATTACCTGTACAGCACTTTCTCTGCTGCCTCCCTTTTGCCATGGGATGGGTGGCTATGGTGCCTTTTCCTCAGTAGGTCTCTGGTTCAAATCCAGCCCAGACTGACAGTTAAGTAACCAACGAGAGAGCACGAAAACTCCTTTCAATCCAGTTCCTTTGATGAGTGGCTGTCCACATCACAACTAGAATCCATGTTGTCACTCTCCGCAGAGAGACCAAAGGCTGAACAGTCCCTAGAGACTCAACTATCCTCTCGCCCCCTGAGACAGGGTCTCCAAAACCTGCTCCTTAAGTTTTGGCTGTGCTTCTTTCTGTATCTCTGTATTATTGGCCCCCCCACCTGAGGGCCTCACCACTTCCAGAGCTCTTCATTACCCGGCTCCTGCCACTGGCCAAGCTGGCTGTGCGTAAGCCCATGAGGAAAGATCAATCTCAGGGAGGCTCTGTGATTGTAGTACCATTTTCCTCACTCATGCAGGCATCCGAGAAGAGTTGCATTGGCCTGCATCCATTGCTTCTCAGGACCTCTTCTAGGAGTGGTGGGTGCAGTGAGGGATGCACTGCTTGCATCACACCTGTGACCACACTCCCATCCATGCACTTGTTGATTTGTCCTACAAACTCAGTTGGCCTCAGTTCTTTTTGGCACCCTCCCTTCTTTCTACTGTCATTTCGTGGCAGGGAGGGTCCTTCTCTCTGCCTCAAATAGGCCAGTGCCATTCACCAGCCTAAAATTCACTCCAGAAGTTGGCTTTTAAAAGCAAAAACAAAAAAGCAGAACACTCACCTCACACCACTGTCACTGTCCGTGCTCCTAGGGCCCCTCTCACGTCCAGAAAACCCCCTCGCCTCCCCTGTGGTGGGTGCGGGGGGAGGGGATGGGCGGCTGCCAACACGTGTGCACCTCCTCCCCTGCTGCTGCCCCTCATTGTAGCCTCACTGGGGGTGGGGGCATGAGGCAGGAGTGGTGACTGAGGGCAGGTGGGCCCCATGTGCTGGGGGAGGGTCCTGCTGGAAAATGGAAGGGTCCATCTGTCTGAGGCGGAAGGGCAGGGTCAGGGTCAGCCGGCCTTGGCACTAGTGATGGAGGGCGCTAGGACCCTGTGGCAGCAGTTGATGCTGGGAGCCAGCAGAACTGAGCACAGCGTGGAGCTGCAGGGGCAGCCGCCCGCTGCCCATGGGCAGGCAGGGATGATTGGGGGTAGGGTGACCAGATGTCCCGATTCTATAGGGACAGTCCCGATATTTGGGGCTTTTTCTTATATAGGCGCCTATTACCCCCCACTCCCTGTCCTGATTTTTCACACTTGCTATCTGGTCACCCTACTTGGGGGAGGCGCGCAGGGGCAGCAGGTAGGACCGGGGGAGGTGCGCGGGGGAGAGACCCGGCCAGGAACATTGGTGGAGCCGGGCCCCCATGCCCAGAATATTGCTGGAGCACGAGCACCACGGGCCCATATAACTCGCCGCCCCGGCCACAAGTTAAGGGAAAGCGGTCTGCAGCCAGTTTCTAATCCTGTACTCAGTTTGGTACAAATCAGTACAGGAAGAGATGCTACTGTAATTTCTGAATTCATCTCTGCCTTCCCATCTGTAATTTCTACATTACACTGCAACTAAGTACAGCTGCCATTATGCCTCTTGCTCTTTCCAAAGGAACCTTACAGCAATAAGAAATAATTTGCTCTTGTAGAGCAGCTACCCTACTAGTATTTAAAAGTGCTTTTTGGACATTTATGAATTAAGTCTCACAAACACCCTGTTCAGATAGGTAAATATTACAGTTGACTAAAAACTGTAATTTCCATCCGGCAGGAAATGCTGCTATTTCAACATTTGTTTTCTTCTTGAACCAGGATGAAAAGTCAAAATATTTTAACTGCATGGAACAAAAGTTTCCAGAAGAATTTTGACTTGGAAGTGTCAAAACATTTCATTTCAACATTTTTGATTGAAACAAAATGTTTCAATATTCCCAAACCAAAACATGTAATTTCCACTTGTTGGCCCAAACCAAAACATTTCCTCTTGAATTTCCCAGTAGAAAATTACACCCCTAAAATAAAAAAAAAATCTTTGCCAGAACTAAAATTTAGTTTCCACAAAGAAACATTTTCCCATCGGAAAATGGAGTTCTCAAAAGTTTTGGACCAACCCCAGTAGATATTACCCCTATTTTAAAGATGGGAGAAGTGAAGCACAGGGTGACTTACCCAGGTCCCACAAAAAGGCAGAGCCACAGCCAAGAACCCAGAGTTCTTGACTTCCAATCCCCTGCTCTCACCAACAGAATGCATTTATCAGTCTGGCTGCCTTAATGCAAACATTGGACATAACAGTTACTTTTAAGAGAGTCTGCCTGGGCTACTTCCCTATCTCAAAGGGGTATTGAGAAACTACATTAATTAAATGTTTGTAAAACTCCTTGAACTTAGATGGAAGATACCGAGCAGCATTATTGCTCTTGTATCAATAAAACAGGCTAAAATGACTATCACTATATACAAAAGATTTTTTTAGCTGCTGAGGGCAAACTGTTTCAGAATTGGGTCAAAGACAGCTTAGGCACTTGGGTCCTGATTGTCCTTTCATGAATGTTCTCAATGGAGTCATGCTGGCATAAAACTGGAGTAAAGCAGCAGGAAAGGAGGCCCTTTGAGTCACATTCTGTGTCAATCACACTCTTGGAATCTCAATATCTTCACTGGGGCTGCAGGTGGGTAACAAATTCTGGAATTTGGCCTATTTTAATTGTAAATGCATATTTTTAAAATAGTGCATCTGGATTTTAAGTTCCCTTCCAAATGTTGTGTGTGATTTGTTCTTGCCAGAGAAGCACACCTGGGAGTAGGAAGGGGGGTTAGATAAGTGCCTTTCCATATGGCAAACTGACCAGTGTTTCATTCTGCACTGCTTAACTTTTAAAATAAATCTTGTATCATTAAGATACCAGGTTCATATTTTATAGGGCAACTGTGCTTCACTTATTAGAAAGAAGGATTTGGTTTTGGTGCTGCTATTGTTGATCCAGTTAGCAAATCTGAAGTGGTACTCCTGGGCATTACATCATCATTTGAATTCTTCCTCCTTACATTCCAGCAGATATAATTTAGACCTCTTCAGAGGGTAGACACTAGGTGGCTTAATAGCAAAAGAGCCAACACCACATTTTCTTCTCATAAATTATTGGTCACAGACACTGCACTAAGTCTAGCAATAAAAAGCATCATTTTAAGTGACTTTTAGATACTGGGGCTTTTTAAGTAAAGATATTGTCAGTACAAAATGACAAAGGGAAACCAAGTACTAGCTCCTTGAGAGACTGAGGGCTTGTCCACATGCTGCTTTAGCCTGCACCAGAGGACATTTTATTCCACACTAACATGTCGTGCACCAACTGGCCTGCGTGGGCCTTGCTGACGCACATGGAAAGTTCCCTGGTACGTATTATCATAGTACTGTTTGAAACAGAACTATTGAAATAGAACTACACAGGTGTTTTCAGTTGCACCCTCAGTGCACGACATGCTAGTGTGGGCTAACATTTACACCATCTGGTGAGGACTAAAGCATCTTGTAGACTAAAGCCTAAAGAGTGCAGTGTGTGTTTTAGCATCTCCTCCGTGACACGTGGGACCACACGCACAGAAACCCGTGCTCCACTCACTACTCTGCATCCCCATCAAGTACAGTGTTCAGTGCAAGGTCTAGGTCATCACCTTCTACATTTTTCATGATCTGGGCCCAGAACACCTGTGAGACCATCTCACTTTGCAGGATCTTGCCACCATCATCACCATCCACTCCTCTGGCACAATGCAATTGCCTGCCACAAGGGAAAAACTTGTCTGCATCGGGAGCCAGAGCTCTCTCAGGGTCCAGTCCAAGAATGGGGAACTCCTTCCCTCATCACTTTGTTTCAAGTTCAGAGTACATGCTTTGACCCTTCCTTCAATAATATTACTATTACAGTGGCATACAGCAGCCCCAACCAAGCTCCAGATCTTATTGGGCTAGGCATTGTCCAGACATATGATAACGGACGCTCCCCACCCAGATGATCTCACAATCTAAACAGATGACATTGGGCAGGAGAAAGGAGGCATCACTCCCATTTTACAGAAGGGGATCTGAGGCACAAGGAGATTAAGTGACCTACCCACATAGGCCTGGGGACTAAACTCAGTCTCGTCACACTCCACTGTCTTAACCACCAGACTTTCCTTCCCCTCTGTGGAAGAAAGCACATAGCACATGATAACCTAGGAAAAATAACCCATGCTCAGGTCTTCCAAGCAAGAGGAATGGAGAAGACACCATATATAACCAATTGCAGTCACATTGCTTGATGCCTCTGAAAGGAGCTCAGATACCACGCCCATCACTATGGTATTCTACCCCGGCGAGAACAGAACAGCAGATTACCAGATATTTAGAGGTGCAGTACATAGAAAACAAGATTATGCAATTTTCATAGCTACACAGCTAGCTACATTTATTTCCCTAGTTCGCACTGGGGACTTCTTGGGCCAAGTTTCAGCCTGTTCAACACATGCAACCATTCTGAGTTCTGTGGAGTTACATAGATGCACGTAAGTAGATTTGGACCCCATATTTGCACTGAGGGTTTTATAACACTCCTGATACCTGTGAACCAGATCCTCAGCTAGTGTAGAAGTCAGCTGAGCTACACTGATTAATAGAACTATGCCAGTTAATATTCACTGAGGATCCAGGTCCATTTGTAGAACACAAATTGCTGATAGAGAGCAGACAATGCACTGGATATTTGCATTGCAGGTATTAGGAGGCTATTTTGCCTTCAAACTGTGTTTAGAAAAGTAGAGTTAGCCACTGGATAACAGCGATCCTCCCTGGGAAAGAATGCTGTCTTGTCACACGCATTTTAGACCCAATCCCAGAAGGCCCTGAGCACCTTCAATTCTCACACCAACTTCAATGGTTGCTGAGAGTGTTGCTGGTGGTGTTCAGTAGCTTCCAGAATTGATCTGATCACTTGTCAGGCTTAGGTGCCACCTCCCCCCGTACTATTGTTAATCTAACTGGCTGTAAAGAATGGGATGCAGCTCTTGTTTAAATTCATTTTAATTGCAAAATGTGGGGCTCCCCTCAAAGGAATTTTTTGGCAGTGGGGCAGGGAGGGATGTGGAGGTAAGACTGGTGGGTCCACAGTCATCTGACAGTTCCTCTACTGTGGGCTGGGATCAGAGGTTCTTACAGCCCTGGGGCTGCCATAGTGGTGAGACCACAGTTCAGGTGGTGCTTTGCTGTATGGGAAAGCCATGCCATGTGGAACACCCCTGACCTAAGCCAATACGCTCCAACTTTGAGTTGAGGGGAGGGCCTGACCATGGAAGAAGAGCAATTGCTTAGGAAAAAAGCAAGTGGGTATAACTAGGAGTAAATGGAGGAAATTTAGCAATGGAAAAAGTAGTCAGGTTATCTGGAAAATATTCCTCATGGTGATGTCTATTAGGCAGTGGAACAGGTTCCCTAGAGCAGTGAAGGATAGAATATGTCATAAGAATGGCCATACTGGGTCAGACTAATGGTCCATCTAGCTCAGTATCCTGTCTTTTGACAGTGGCCAATGCCAGGTGCTTCAGAGGGAATGAACAGAACAGGTAATCATGAAGTGATCCATCCCATCGCCCATTCCCAGCATCTGTCAAACAGAACCTAGGGACACCATCCCTGCCCATCCTGGATAATAGCCATTGATTGACCTATCCTCCATGAACTTATCTAGCTCTTTTTGAACCCTGTTATAGTCTTGGCCTTCACAACATCCTCTGGCAAGGAGTTCCACAGGTTGACTGTACATTATGTGAAGAAATACTTCCTTTTGTTTTAAACCTGATGCCTATTAATTTCATTTGGTGACCCCTAGTTCTTGTGTCCTGAGTTATTTTAAACGGGACAGAGCCACGCCCCAGAGAAATCATTGCAGGGAACAATCCTGCAATGGCAGAGGAATGAACTAGATGATATACTAGGCATTTTCCATCGCTACTTGCGTTAAGTGGCTGGAACCCCCTCCCCCATGGCATTTTTCTAACATACCAAACACAGAAGACTTGTCCCATTAAGGAAGATTGTTTAAAAGAAGCACAGAATAGAAAGGAAAAGATTCAGCCTTTAAAGCTCCAGCCCTGAGTGTTAATCTGAGGGGAAAATAACTGCGTATTGCCAGGGCCTGTTACGAAAGAAACCCTCATTTAGTCACAGATGCCACGTGCAATGGGAAACATAGGCCACAGAAATAAAACTATGGCATGTCAAAGGGTGATGCTGGGAGCTACCTTCAGAAACAGACAACGGAGAAACACGACCAGCCTCGAATTCCAGCTGCAGCCTGAGGACAGGTGGGTACAATGTACGTTTCCTACATAAAAGCAGTCCCAGGTGAGTAAGAGGCCATTATGACCCAACTTAAAAAAAGCAGTGCCTTACTCTTGGATCCAAAAAAAAACCTGCCTTACTACTTTACTCTATCCCATTAATTTTATTGGAGCTGAAAGTCCCAACTATTTGAAGGTCTGCCAAAACATAAGGGGATTTGCACACAGGTGAGTGTTCCCAGTACCAGACAGAGGAATGTTCAGAAGAAATGAAGGAAATAAATGCTATTAAGTGGTTATAGCAACAGTAGGTACGTGTGTTTGAACCATGCATGTTAAAAATAAAATGTAAAAAAGGATGGGAAAAATCCCTACCCCAGGAAATGCCACATTGGATCAGGCCAGTGGTCCATAGTACAGTAGCACCTTCAGGCCTCATCTGAGATTGCTGGACAGGCACACAGTGAGTGTCTTTCCAGGAAAGCTCCAAATCCAAACAGACAAGTCAAAGGGAGGCAGGAGAACCAGACACACAGCACCTCAGTGGTAGAGCCAAGAATACAGAGCCCAGGTTTGCTAATTCCTAGGCCCATGTCTTGTCTTCTACATAGACCAATATCCTATCCCTGACAGAGGCCAATACTAGTTTCCTCAGAGGATGGTGCAATGATCTCTGCAGTAGACAGTTATGGGAAAAAGTGTACTTCTGAGTGCAACCCTGACATACTCCTTTGAGATCTACTTTGCACTTGATCCTGCACAGTGCAGATGTGGAGGTGTGTGTGCATAAAAAAAACCAACCCAAACACAATGAGCAGACGTGGAGAGGAGAGAATCTGATCCTGCAGTAATGAGAGTGCTGCTATATGGCCACCATGTTACTCCTGCCTAGCAGGAGAAGTGATTTAATAGGTTATCAAAGGGCTAGTGACAATTTTCATTTATTGAAAACAGTTTTGATAAATCATTTGTCATTTATTTTAAAAAAGTTTATAGTAAACAATTCATAAAACCTTTTGATAATGTCTTCAGTAATTTCTTATAACAATTTTTTGGAAAAAACTGAAAAAAGGCACACTTTTTTGTGAGAAACAGAAACACTGGAAAACAACTTGTAAAAAATAATTGCCTTTTTTCCCTCCAGAAACAAATGTTTGCTAGAAAAGCTGTTAGAAGTAGTTAGGGTCTACCAGCTCTGCATTAGAACCACAAAATTGTTCTATTGTATTTTCTACTTTTTATACATCAAAAATAATAAGAAGCCATTTGGACACAGCTAGGTCCCAAATAATGGTGTTTACTGAATATACAGAAACAGGCAAGGCCTAGTTATATATATATGCTGCTTTTCTGGAAGCTTTTACAACATAGAACACAGCGAGTACCCCTAGAAGGCTCATGCACCATTTAAAAGGTGCATTCCTTATTCCTATAATCTGCAATGTCCATCGTACGTAATGGGGAAAGAGATTGAATCAAATGGGGACAGACAATTTTGACTGACAGCACCCGACAGCCACTTACTCCTGAGATCTCTTGCTCTCTTTTTCAGCTTCTAACTTTGTAGATGTGATAGGGATACGATTTTGGGGGCATGTTCTAATAGCTACATGGTAAGACTTGTCTTCAGTGACCAAACCAGGGACCAGCAAAATACAGCTGCTTATCAAAGACAGCCTTCTTAAATAAATAAATAAATAAATAAATAAATAAAAGCAGCAGTAGAATAGCATCCAGGACATTTCATCTGGGGATATGCAAGGCAGGACATTGCCTGGTCAGGAAGGTGTCCTGTTCAGGGCTCACTGCAGATGGAAATGGATTTACTGTATGAAAACGAAGTAGAAGGATTGCAGCATGCCATTAGTTCACTGCTCCAAGGACACACTAGAGCAACATAATGTGTCTTTGACGTGTGTCAGGGAGATTAGTAGAGTCAGTGAATTTTAATTCCTGGCATATGCCCTAGTAAGATTCATTTACTAGCTTGCAGGGCCTGATCCTGGCCCCTCTGACACACTGCTTGTGGAGGACACCCCTCCCTCACCAAGAGGGAAGTCAGCCTCCTCCATAGCAGCATGTCATGGTGGGGTGTATTAACAGGAGTGTCGTATGTAAGACATAGGAGAGGATTGTCTTGCTCTACTCAGCACTGGTGAGGCCTCAGCTGGAGTATTGTGTCCAGTTCTGGGAGTCACACTTCAGAAGAACTGTGGGCAAGTCGCAGAGTCTCCAGAGGAGAGCAATAAAAAATGAAAAAAAGGTTTAGAAACCTGACCTATGTGGAAAGGTTAAAAACTGGGCATGTTTAGCCTTCAGAAAAGGAGACTTGAGGGGCAGGGGAACCTGATAACAGTCTTTAGATATGTGAAGGGCTGTTATAAAGAGGATGGTGGTTAGTTCGTCTCCTTGTCCACTGAAGGCAGAACAAGAACTAATGGGCTTAATCTGCAAAAAGGGAGTTGCAGATTAGATATTAGGGAAAAAAATCTATCAGGATAACTAAGTGCTGGAACAGGCTGCCCAGGGAGGCTTCGGAATCCCCATTGTTGGAGGTTTTTAACATCAGATTGAACAAACCTGTCAGGGATGATCTAGGTTTACTTGGTCCTGCCTCGGCGGAGGGGGATGGACTTGATGGCATCCTGAGGTCCCTTCTAGCCCTCCATTTCATGATTCTATCTTCAGCTTGGCCAGATTTATTACTTTTTTTTTTTTTTTTTTTGCATCACTGCTATCTCTCTGCCATCAACACTGCTACACAGCAAGAGCCCCTGTACACTGTACAGTCATGCTCTAGCACAGACACCTGAACTCTCACCAAAATGGATTCTGCTCCCATTGAGCACAATGAGAGTTTAACCAGTTACTCTGCGTGCCTCAGTTTCCCCACCTGGAAAATTGGGATAACACTACCTGCTTCTAGAAGTCCTTTGAGATCTGATAAAAAGCATAATATAAGAATTAGGTATTATTATTACTATGTTAGTGGGAACAGGCCCTGAATGGTCTTGATGGCACTGCAGTAACATGCCTACAGCACCCAGAAGCAATACGTTTTACTTCCCTCCTGATGCAGACATTCCTTGTCACAAGTGCATTGGTCATTTTGCTGAAGTCCGGGGAGGCATGTAATGCCAATGCTGCAGTGGAGAGACTGCCTCCTGGAGAGAAATCTCTGAGTAGTGTTTCGCAGAATGCCCCTCTGAAACCATAATAGCATGATATCTATGCCCTAGGCAGGGAACGGCCAGAAAGACTGTAACAGGATAACACTGATTAAAGAGAGGATCTGACTTCTCAGCCATTACTCAGACAAATCAATGGGAACTTTTGCATGTCAGCAAGGACTGCAAGGTTCTACTCAAGCAAAAACTAAGCGACATTTTCTGCCTCAGGCAATCCTAATGCAAGATTCACTGGGTGAAATCCTATGGCCTGCGTTATGCAGGAAGTCAGACTGGATGATCATAGTCTCTGCAGCCTCAAAATGTCTGAATCAATGATAATAGCAGGAGAAATGTCACATTGCCTGAGCAGACCCCAGGATAATAGTTAACAGAAGTGACAGAAAAGCTGTGCCACTAACAAAGGGAAAAAAGTTTCCCCAGAGTGAGATTCATTAGACTGTGGAACAGTCTCCTCAAGTGACGTGACAGGAGCTCCATAACTTGGATCATGTTAAAGCAAGAATGAACAATACAAGACAGACTATAAATTTAAGGAACAGCCCGACACTGGCAAGGGGCTGGCTTACATGATCTATTTTCCATTTCTCGTTTCTGAGTTTTCGCCATTTACACCAAAGAAGAACCTAGCTGTGTGTCAAAGAAAACAAGAATCTAAAAAGTTTGTCTTTAAAAAAAGCTTTCACCTTTGCCTCCTATGTGAAGGGGCAGACTGATGCTCAGCACAGTTTCCCAGCGGGATCTTTTCTCATTACTGTAATAGTTTCGGAAACTAGCATTGGGCCCGACAAATATTTGTGTTTCTCGGCTTTGTGCTGCAGTCTTTGTATCTGGAGATTGCCACTGCACATGCCAAAGCCAGACAGCTGGAATTAACAAAGGGCCAGATGCCGATACTAATGTAAAGTAGTAGCTTACTCCTTACCTGAAATCACAGGGAGTAAGGCACTACTGAATGAGAGTATAAGGGTCTGTCTACCAGTTGGGTCAGCTGACTTGGGCTCACCGAGCTCGGGCGCTAAAATTTTCTGCGTGGATATTCAGGCTTGGGCTAGAGCTGGAGCTCTGGGACCCTGCAAGGGTGATCCCTCGATTCGAGGATGAGCTCTACCACAGATTTACATGGGGGTCGTGAGATGACTCAGGAGTTCGATCCTGAAACCACAGGTCCGCCTGCAGTAGGTACAGACATTTCCTGGCAGGTCAGCTGCCTGCTGGGAGAAAGTTCTTTCTTTTTCCTTCCTTCTCTCTCTTTTCAGATTTGAGGCAGCCCAAACCTCTATACAGCAATTTTTAGCCCAGCAGCCTGAGCCCAAGTCACCTGACCTGGGCCAGCCATTGTGGTGTTCTGGGGCTTTTATTCCCATATAGATGTCACTTTTTGGGTCTAGAATCTGGCCCAGATTGATCTGAAATAGAAAATACAACTTGCTCTTTGTACACTATGTGCCCAGCTTTATGCACTACCCCCCTTCCCTAATCCCCCTCAACTTTTTATATGTACTAAATAAAAAATCAAATCACAAAATGATTCCTTCTTTGCACTATGACTTTCCAAGCTCCCACACCATAGACCCAATTGACTGCTACAATGTGAACCGTTCCCAGTGACCGGCAGGGAGCCTGTGAAATTAGAAGGGCTTCCATGCTGTTTTACAGGGGGAGAAGAACTCTATTTCACTGTAGCCCAAAATAATTTAAAAAAAGGGATAATGTCAGACACACTCTCAGCCAAAGGTCAGGCTGCACACAGCTAATTCCCATGACTGAAATATCCAGGGGAATTGCTCAAACTTGCTTAGAGAGACTCAGTAATGCTCACCTGACTCAGGGGGGAGGGGGGAACCAAGAGGGAAGAAAGGACATGATAAAAGGGAGAGACATTTGCCATGCACTCGCTCTCTCTTCCACCTACACCTACAGACACCACCAAGCAACTGAAGCGCTGATCAAAGGGGAGAGCCTGACTGAAGAGCAACCGACCAGCCTGTGGTAAGAAGCATCTAAGTTTGAAAGGGCACTGAAAGTGTTGAGATCAGCTTAGAATGTGTTTTGCTTTTATTTCATTTGACCAAATATGACTTGTTATGTTTTGACTTATAATCACTTAAAATCTCTCTCTATATAGTTAACAAATCTGTTTGTTTATTCTACCTGAAGCAGTGTGTTTGGTTTGAAGTGTGTAAGAGGCTCCCCTTGGGATAACAAGCCTGGTACATATCAATTTATTTGTTAAATTGAGAAACTCATATAAGCTTGCAGCATCCAGCGGGCATAACTGGACACTGCAAGACAGAGGTTCCTAGGGTTGTGTCTGGAACCGAAGATAATAGCTAGTGTCATTCGCTTGCAAGTAGCTGGGAGCAACTTACATGCCAGAGGCTGTGCGTGAACAGCCCAGGAGTGAGGCTTCTCACAGCAGAGCAGGGTAAGGCTGGCTCCTAGAGTCAAGGACTGGAGTGGCCTAGCAGATCACAGGTCCGGATAATACCGGAGGGGAATGTCACAATCATCTTGACTAATCGCTATTTATGTACCTATCCTCCATGAGGTTGTCCAGGCTCAGGTGTGGGAATCTTCCTCACATCCTTTGCAGTGAAGGCCTGCACAAATAATTCGTTTAGCTTCTCCCCAATGGTCTTGTTTTCCTGAAGTGCACATTTAGCACCTCAGTCATGCAGTGGCCCCACTAATCATTTGGCAGGCTTCCTGCTTCTGATGTAATTACTTTCTGTTGCTGTTAGTTTGTGTGTCTTTTGCTGGTTGCTCTTCAAATTCTTTTTGGGCCTGCCTAATTATACTTTTACATTTGACTTGCCAAAGTTTATGCTCCTTTTATTTTTCTCAGAAGGATTTTTCTTCTAGTTCTTAAAGGAAGCCTTTTTGCCTCTAACTGCCTCTTTTACGCTTTAACCATTGCGGCTCTTTTTTTTTTTTTGGTCCTCTTACTTTTTAATTTGGGGTGTACATTTAATTTGAACCTCTATCATAGTGTTTTTTAAGTTTCCATGCAGTTAGCAGGCATTTCACTCTTCTGGATGTTCCTTCTAATGTCCATTTGACTAGCTTCCTCTCCTGCTATGGGTTCCAGGACTAGTTTCTCCAAGAAGTCCTATTTTTCGGTTAGCAGCTGGCAGAGATGTCTTTTGATGTCGGTCAATTATTTTCACTAGCCTCCCAGCATGGCATCTTCTGTATACAGATATTCCCTCTCCTCTCAGTGCTTCTGGACGGTTCACATTTACTTCACTGATTAGAACGAGTTTTCAGTTCCCATCCCATTGCCATTAGAAAACAGAGAACCCCAGCACTACAATGTGACTGGGGTATTCAAACTCAGTAACCTAATAATCTCCCAGCTAATGTAAATCCCTACTTGAAGTTTTTAGTAAACACTGGAAAAACTTCTGACTGAGTCCCTCAGGGACCTCTTGCACTAATGTGATTTACTGGAATGCTAACAGGGAATAACATGTTGCAGGAAGAAAGCACCAGTTTTCCCAAGACATCCAGGTGATCTATCGAGCTCTTCGATAGACAGTATACACTTGACTCTGGCACTAAAGTAATTATCTTTCATCTTTCTTCCCCCACTCTGTTTTAGAGTAAACTGTAGTTCTGAAATAGTCCTTTGGGCACATGATTTCTTTTACAGCTTCCAGGAGAGACCTTGGTTGTTTTGAATAGCATAATACCTTTAGCAAATGCACTTTGTAAATTGTCTGTCACATAGGAAACAAAGCCTATGCAATAGAAGACACTGACCAATAGGATTTAAAAAATGATCTTTGCATAAATGTGACTGCATCAACTTCCACAGATCCAAAAGTTCTGTTCTCATGTCCAATGGTCAGATCCTGACATGAAATTTAACCAAATGTATCATTATTATTGGTACTGTGCTAGTGCCTAAAGTCCCATTGGGATCCAGGGCTTCATTGCACTAGGCATTACACAAACACATAGATCTGGATCCTGTCCAGAAGAGTTTACAGTCAGAGCATGAGGTGCAACAGCAGCATTCTGCATATATGGGAGGGAGCATATGTGGCTTTATAATATCTTTTCACCCCTTTGATCTTGCATTCTACTGGGGACCAAACCAGCCCCGTCTGCAACCTAAAGCAGCCTCAGGACTGCTGTACATGCACTAGCCGATTAAGGGGCAGCTCCACTTGCCGTAATTGCTGGAGTACATATCTTGCTGTACCCTCACATAGGATTCTCTATATGGGGGTGGGAGGGGAGGAGAATATCTTTAGCTGCCCAGTTAAGGAAACTTTATGATTAGACCTGGGGAAGACAGTTCAACTGAAACTTTTTGGTAAATACACATAGTTGACAGCACCAAAACATTTCGTGAAGTCATGTCAGTTTCACCAAATTGTTTTGGTTTAAAAAAAAAAAAAAAAATAAAAAAAAGTCCTAAAAAAATTTCAACCCTTCTCCCCCATCCCAATCCAAACCAAACAAAAAACCATTTCGCTTCAACATTTTCAAAAGGAAAAGTCTCAGTGTTTTGATTTTAAAAAGTGACTTTTTTAAAAAAAGATTTTAAAATGGTTGACATCTATGGGAAATATTTTGATATTGTCAAAACAAAGTGTTTCCATTTGATCTGTAAATCTTTTTATTTTTCAGTTCACCAAATGTTTTGAAAAAGTATTGTTTTAGTTCAACTGGAAACAATTTTTTGTTTCCAATTTTGTGGAATTGCCAACAAACCAAAAAGTCTATTACACCTGGCTCTGTTTATGGTCCCTTTGAACTACTGGGGCAGTACAAAGGAAGTGAATCGGGCTGAGGTTTTTGCACAGTGTGGGGTAACCAAATTGCTTGTTGCAGTTTAGGAAGAAGAACATGTGTCTTCTTATGGGCAACAGCAAAACAGGGACTTCCTTTTCCTTAAGTGGAAGGTACTTGCATGGTTAGAACCGAAGAATCAGGGTTCTGGACCCAGTTCTGCACAGGTGTGGTCTATCCAGCCATTCACCAATAGTTTTCAAGGAAGGAGTGTACGTGACCGGTGTGGAATTGATTCTATCCAAGAATTCAAGCCTGATTCCAATGTAGTCACCCTTGTTGATCTATTCACTTCCCAACCTGAACATTTCCCAGATCCTTTTATGAGAGGTGGTAGTGTTAGGAAAGGCTTTTGGTTCACACTGTTTTTTACTGATCAGGATCTGGCTTCTATCAATATAGACTATGCATTTGGAATACGGCATTGTCTGCAGCTAAACCCAAGAGTGAAATTAGTGGGTCATCAGGCAGCCTACAATTTATCACTTGGAATTGTTCTTGTATCAGTCCATGCAGTGGTCCCAGGCTTCTCCCTCTGCAACAGAAGGAGCAGAACCTCTCTTCTCCGCTTCCCAGGCTTCTGTGTTTTATTCAGGCTCTTAAGAGAACAAACCAAAACTAAGCAACACAACAAGGCCCACCACAGGGCTCTTTGACAGCAGCACATTATAGAATGAGCACTCCCCAAAGCATAGCAGACTTAGCCCTCCTACCACTCCAGGCCAGCAGCCTTGCTGTGGACTCCCCCTTACAATGCAGTGTGAAGAAGTGTCCTGTTTCCCTGCATTGCACCCAACTCCACATATTTGTTTACGTCTTACTAGGGTGAAATACACCTTTGATGATTTTTTTAAAGCTCATTATTAGCATTTTGGCAGTGCCTACAGTCTCCAGCAGAGAGTATGGCTCCATTGTTCAAGGCACTATATGAGCACATGTGAGGTCTCTTCTCCACAGTGTTTACAATACAAACAAAGGGTGGTAGGAGAAACAGAGGAGGTAACTCGACTCAGCTTGCAGGCAGGACCAGGAATAGAACTGAGATCTCCTGGGTGCAATTCTACCAGCCCATTTGACTCAGCTACGACACTAAGGAGCCATAAGTAAGAAAAGCTTCAGCTGGGAAACAAATAGATACACATACACTTCATTGCTGAGCAGGCTTACCCTCTTCACCAGTTCAAACTGGCTCACTCTTACCCAGTACAAAAACCTCCCTTTTAGACGAACCCCTATATCAAACAATTCTGTGAAACAACTGTCAACGTGGAAGCCCAAGTGATAACAAATGGACACCTATGTTAATCTGATGATAATGAGATAAGGGCAGTTCTGACTTCCTTAAATGCTGCCAATACAGGCCACTGAAGGATTTATAAAATCCAGTGTGTATGGGGGTGGGGGGAAACAGTCTAGGCCAGGGCTTTTATTGAGAGTGTTTTCTTAATAGTGACAGAGGTTTTGAAAAATGAATTTCCATCTTACAGAGACCTGAGGCAGAGCGATTTCTTTAGACTGAAAACCATCTCAAACCTCACTGATGTAGTTCTGGCCACCTTCCATTTACATTCTAAATCACTCTTAAAGATGTCACTGAATGGTTGATTGATATCTGGTTTGGAAGTAGGAGGGGAACCACTGGCCTTTTTCACACAAGCTGTAATAATAAAAAAAGATGGTGTTTTAGTTGTGTCTGACCATTTCCCAGATCCATTTATGCCAGGTGATAGTGTTAGGATAGGGTTTCTGTTCACACTTTGTGTTTTTACTGATCAGGATCTGGCTTCTATCAATATAGACTATGCATTCGGAATATGGCATTGTCTGCAGCTAAACCTCAGGGCCAGATCCTCAGCTGATGTAAATGAGTACAGCTCCAAATAAATCAACAGAGCCACACCCATTTATAACCGCTTGGCATCCGCCAAAGTATTACGTGCTACTGTTTCTTGCATTCCTTGTCACCTTTGTAACCACATTCAGTGTGATGGTTACCTTTGAATGACGACTGAATCTCTGGAATGTTAGATTGGGATTTTCCAAGGAGTTTAAGGGAGATTGACACAATTACCATTAATTTTCAATACGAGTGGGGTGCTACTTCCTTTGAATGTCCCACCCATAACACATTGCCCATCAGATTTGGTGTTGTGCTTCTGCAGTGCCCAATAGCTGATATTTCACAGGAAGACAACGCCAAACCTGCATCTAGCCAAATACGGAATGCTGATCACAGAAGTACAATTCCTTCCTGTCCCAGGAACAACAAACTTCTATTTGTCTAGGAACTTACGTGACGTCAATCACCATAGTACCTGACCATCTTGCAAACATGAACTTATCCTCAACACTTACATGAAGTCAGGGCCGGCTCCAGGGTTTTGGCCGCCCCAAGCAGCCAAACAAACAAACAAACAAAAAAGCCGCGATCGCGATCTGCGGCGGCAATTCAGCGGGAGGTCCTTCGCTCCAAGCAGGAGTGAGGGACCGTCCGCCGAATTGCCGCCGAACAGCTGGACGTGCCACCCCTCTCCGGAGTGGCCGCCCCAAGCACCTGCTTGGTAAGCTGGTGCCTGGAGCTGGCCCCGCATGAAGTAGGACAATGTTATCCTAATTTTACAGAGGGGAAGTGAAGGACAGAGGACTACATGAATTGCTCAAGTTCACACAAGAGGTCTGCAAGCAAAGCTAGGGATCAAACTAAGGGCCAGTCCTGTGCCTTAACCATAGGATCACCCTTGTTCCCTTCTCCTTTTGAAGCATGCAAATGGATTGTCCTTCCCTTCATTTTCCTTACATAATTACAGTTATTACTGACATGCAAACTCTTGGGGGAGGGGGTGAGTCAAGGGAGAACTATCACTGGGCCAAGTTATTTGGTCTCATGATTTGCTCTATTTTTACCCAGATTTCTCATAGCTGTGTTTAGTTATTTTCGCCCTCAGTCCCAAACTGAGCAGCAGTAATTTGTTGCAGCTTTTGTTATTTCTAAAGGGCTATTTGCACGTTTTGTTCCTTATTATAGTTTCTGACTCATAAATCAGTCTAGTCACTTCTAATCATTTCTATACAAAACATTCAACCACTTAAAAAGAAAAGGAAAAACAAAAAACAAAGTTTGTGCAAGTCAGTCATTGGTGGATTGGGACACAAAAACTGCCTTTGCCGACTTCTATCCAAAATGTTTGGACAAGGTGAGGTTTGCTAGATGGAAGTGCTTTTTTGATGCCTCTTGGACTTTCGATGAACATTAGCAACTCTCACTTTAGTACATATGAATTTTCTTCCTCACTGCTGGGATATTGGTTACCAAGACGGAAACTGTGTCCTGGAAAGAGATTCCAGGAAGAGATTTAGGATTGTGCATCAGATGTGTTAACAGTGCTTCAACTCAGAGAAGTATGTGCTAACATAATCCACTTGACCCGTATCTCCTTCCCCCTACAATGGCATGTGCTGTGACACAGCCCATTTCTTTTTAATGGGAAGAAACACAAGCATTACAGTGGATAATCAAACAAATGTGGACTCTTCAAGTCTTGGGTGAGATTTCACTGTTAGCTCATATCAGAAAACATGGGAAGAATGTGCCTTAATTAAACCCTTCTCCAGCAATGGTTGACTAGGTTTGGAATGAGCTATAGGAACTACGCTGAAATCATAGTCGCCAACATAGAGACTGGGACTGAAAGATTTCCAGCGTACAGGGTATTGGAGTGAGGCCTAGGCTAAGATGCTGTTCAAGTTCGCCAAGGGCATTTACTGAAGGGATGCTGCATACAATCACTTTTGTACAGATCTAGACAATGATGACAACATTCTCCTAGGTTTACACCAGCACAGCACATTGGAGACTATTGTAAACTCAGTGAGGAGGAGAATTTACTCCTGAATAGCCAGCAGCACATGCGTATTGTAAGGGGACTGTTGGCCCCTTACTAAAACTCAGTGGGGTTTTTTGATTGGCTAGTTCCCAGTACCAAAAGAAAAGGGGAAGGTTCACTGAGAAATCAGGACCCTGAGACTGACAGTGCTCAGGAGCAATGGGGAGAGGCCAATGCTCCAGGTCAGCCTGATTGACAGGGTGGGCAGGCTAATGAGGGAGTCAGGAGGCCAGAGGGATCCCATCCTCCGTATGAGCTGGAATTGCCTGGAACGGAGTGGGGCCGAGCTAAGGAGAGAGCAGGGGCCTGATCTGAACTGAGAGCAGAGCCATGCCAGCCAGAGAGAACCAGAGAAGTAGCCCAGGGAGCTGTGCTGGAGACAGAGCAGCATCAGTGCTGAGGCAGAGTGGAGCTGGAGCTGGTGCAGTCTGGAGCCAGGTGCAGTGAGCAGCTGGGGAGAGCGAGAGGGGACCCTGGGCAGTGGGCCCAGTGCATGGAGACACCCCCAGCCAAGAGGACCTGCAAGCCAGACTTGGAGGGGGATCGTAACCCCAATGGGGCGGAGGCGACGCTGGGAAGAAGGATCCTGCCACCTAGAGCCTAAAGGCGTGTGGCCACTGCCAGAGCAAGTGTCTTACCTGCAGCATCCCTGAAGCACAGCCAGGGCCTGAGAAGGAGGCAGACTGTGAGTAGCAGACTGTGAACTTCCCTTACATTCCAGCCATGGCTGTTTGTGATGTCCCTGTGCCATAGTGCGGGGTGATGTGTTTTCCTTTAACCTTTCCCATTTTTTTAAAATTGGTTGCTGTTTAATAAATTGTATTTTCTTGAACTATATGTAATGATCAGTGGGTCAGGGAAGCATCCAGTGCAGAGAGAGCACCCTGGAGTGGGGACACCCTATCCCCTATCCTACGTGACCACAACAAGATTGGGGTTTGAGCCCCAGAGGAATCCTGGGCCCAGCCTTGTCAGGGTTACAAGGACTCTGCCACACAGGAGAGTGGAAGGGGAGCCCTCAAGTTCAGGCAGGCCTCTGGGTAAAGGAAGTGGGAGCAAGGACTCATATCCTTTTCGCTAGCCCATTTCACTGAGGTAGTGTATAAACCAGAAAAGTTCTCCACAATAGTGGGAGTATTCCCCCGCTTACATAATTGGCATCATGAACAGGATCCTATCCACAGGGTCAGGGCCGGCTCCAGCATTTCTGGCACCCCAAGCAAAAAAAAAAAAAAAAAAGCCACGGTCGGCGGCGGCAGTTCAGCGGCAGGTCCTTCGCTCCTAGAGGGAGTGAGAGACCTGCCGCCCCCGAATTGCCGCAGGTGCCGCCCCTCTCCCTTGGCCGCCCCAAGCACCTGCTTGTTAAGCTGGTGCCTGGAGCCGGCCCTGCACAGGCTACACCCCATTGGTTTACTGGTAGAGTTCTGTTGCACTGTCCAGGCCTGATCAAGAACCCTACATGGCTCGAATTGAAGAACTATGGGCCCAGTTTGCTGAACTTCAGCGCAGATTATCAGACGAAGCTGAGGCATTACAACAAGCTAGAACCGAACAGAGAGAAGCCTTATCACTGGCTAACGCAGTAATTGACCAACAGGCAGCAGAAGCTAAGAAAACCCCTACTATTTATGTCCCATGGGAGCAGAAGGCCACAGAGTTAGGTGGCTTCCCGAATAGATCAGGAGACATTATGGCAGAGGAGTGGGTCAAGTCTGTGAAGGCAGCTATGCGTGTGCTAAGAGTACCTGAAGAAGATCATGTGGACTTCATAGAGGAACACCTCAAGGTCCAGGCAAAGGCCACAGTAAAGTTAATGGCACTGGCAGATAAGAAAGATGTTGGAAGAAATGTATGGAGACAAGGTACCTATTGGAACCTAACTAAAGTAGTTCTTTGAGAGAAAGCAAGAGTCCGGTGAAACTGTCCGGGCATATGCGTATGACCTCCAGGAGAGAATGAGCGAAATGGAGCGGCGAGACCCTCGATGAGTTCCAGATCCAGATATGGTTCTGAAAGAGCAGTTGGTCCTGAGGCGCCAGGATACTCCCTCCGCCATGAAATAAAAAGGAGGTTTAAGGAAGAGCCTGGTAAGAAGTTCCATGAACTCATGCAGGCTGCCATTATGTGGTCAGAAGAAGAGAAAGTTCCTGTGGAGGAGACGGCCAAGCCTAAACCCCGTACACAAAGTGGGGGCCTAGTGAATGCAACTGCTGGGGAAAAGTCCCTAACCCAAACACAGTTAACACTGGAAAGTTTAAGTGAAGCTGTCGAAAAACTGGTGGTCCAACAGGAGCTGATGACCAAGGTGATGAAAGAAAAAATTCCCATTAGGATGCCAAAGTATCCAAGGGCACCAGGATCTCAAAGATCCCCACTGAAGGAAGAGCTGGGAAGGTACATTTGTTACACTTGTGAAAGGCCAGGGCATACTCGCCGAGAATGTCCACTGAGAAGGAGAACAGAGTCCCAGGCCCTAGAAACCAATGGGGCACCAGGAGTGAGTGGTCCATCTACAGTAGAAGGCCAAACAGTGGCAGAAGGATTCCTAGGCTTGTCCCTGGTGAAAAATCACTCTGCATAAAGTGTTGAAAGGAACATGGACAGTGCCAGCATATCTAGCAACTTCTGTAAATGAGCATTTGGAGACTGTCTAACTGCTGATGTATGTATAGCAGAGGTGAAGACCAGATGTTAGTTAGATACTGGCTCAGAAGTCACCACCATTACTGAGTTGCATTTACAAAAATATTTGAAGGACAAGGAGCTGACCATGCACAACACGTGGTTTGTACCTCTAATAGCAGTTAATGGACTGGCAATCCAAATGGTGGGATGCCTCGAAGCAGATATAAAATACATGGGCCAGACACTGCCAAGAAAATGCATCTTCATCCTGAAAGACAAAGCCTCTGAAGGGAGCCATATAGGAGAAGGAGTCTTAGGGATTCTAGGAATGAACATCATTAGTGAGCTGAAGGAGCTACTGTTGCCAGGGGAAGAAGCCAGGAGGATGAACCGTCATGGGCACTCTAAGAGGAATGCTGTGCTGAGTAGAGTACTGGCTCGAGTGGAGAAAGACATTCCCTGGGCCCTGCGGGGCAGATTGGAAATGTTAAAATGGGCAGAAGATAGTTGTTCCTCCTCAGAGAGGGAAGATTCTTGATGAACATTGCTGGGTACCAGGAAATACCAATGGATATCAAGCTCTTGTAGAGCCTACATCTGGGGCAAGCCTACCGAATAGGCTCCTGCCAGCCAATGTACTGACTAATGCCATCAAAAGAAGAGTATCAGTGAGTCTTCTAAACTCAAGTGCAAAGGCTGTGGAGTTGCATCCTCGAAACAGAAATGCAGAGGTGCACAGGCCTGGGGAGGTGGCTCCTCAGGTGAAGGCAACATTTGAAGAGAATAGAAAAGAGCTGTGGGTGAAAAGGAGGGAGAAGGGAGGACGAGTACCTTTCCTCAAGATGTGGTGGGAGACTGCCAGGTCCAGTTAAAGTGGCGCTCAAAGGGCCGATTCCTGCGCAGGTGGTTAACTTAAGGGCATTGCAGAGAAGCATCAAGAAATCTTTTCTAAGGATGAGGTGACCAGTTTCGATGACTGGATCAAAGATTTCCATGACAAGCCAAAGACAGCCAGTGAAGTTGCTCTCAGTACAACTAAAGACGCAGCCCAAAGTAGGAAAAGGACGTACGATTGCAAGTCCAGTGGGGCTCTCATCAGACTTTGTAGTAGTAGTAGTATAAGGGGACTACCATCAATCCAACATAGGCCCTGCCCCATATCCTTCAGGCCCCGCCCATCTGACACCCTAAGATCCACCCCTGGGGGTATTACTTCCAGGGTCAAGATAGACATATGACCAGAGCAAAGGGTGTCATGTGACCCCTCTAAGAACTCCTCCCACCGTCATCTACCAATCAAGATGGGGTTCATCCCATGCAGGACTGCCCCGAGAGGAGATTTGACCAATCAGGGGGTGTTCCGGGGTGGGGTGAGCCATCCGGAAGTGGATCTCGTGACCCCTCTAAGAACTTCTCCCACCACCTTCTACCAATCAGGATGGGTTTTGCCCCCCGTAGGACCTCTCTGAGAGTGGATTTGACCAATTAGGGGGAGTTCCAGGGCAGGGTGACCCACCCAGAAGAGGGTCGTGTGACCCCTTGAAGAGCTCTCCCTACCAATCAGAGCACAGCACCACCCCTGGAAGTTCCAGCGCCGTGCGGAAGAGTCCATTTTGTTCCAAGAACATGTGTTTTAGAACCCGTGGATACCCTGAGAGGAAACATTGACTCCTTCACCACCCCCATGAGAACTTTGGACTTTGTTTTAGCTCTGAGGGCCTTCGACCATCCGTGGAGGAAGTGTTACATCAGCAACAGTTCCGAGGAGGATAAGGGAGAGGCCATGGGGAGGCCTTTGGCCCAGCCATTGATGGATACGCTGGAACCTGATCCTGAAACCTAAGCACTCGTGAGGCAGCCCGACAAGCGTGCTGGTCTCTCGTCATCCACCCCTATGGAGAAGGCGACCGCAGATCAAGGGAGTCACCGGTGGACAAGATGAACGGAAAAGATGTCGCTCGGATAAATGAACGATTATTGGGGTGTAATGGGGTTAGAAACTGACCCGGGGTTGCGTGAATCTAAAAATAAGCGGGGGGGGGAGGGGGCTTACACTGTTTCTTTTCTGAAAATCTCTCGACAGCTCAACGATGCTTTCCTAGAGACCTTTGAGAACTTACACATCGGTAGCCCTGTGGGAGTAAATCTATCAAGCATCAGCTGTTTTTGCTCATGTCCGAGACACAGATCTCAAAAGGAAAATCCGGAAAAGGACAAAATGGAAGAATGAACGTGCTCAGACTCCTTAATGGTAGGGGTCCTGGAGTCCATTTTCACAGGTGGCTGTAAAATGGAGTGTTAAACCAGGCGATTAATAAAAGTTGTTTAAATTTGTCAATATGAATGTGTCCCCTCCATACTCGCGTTAGTAAAAGATGGTACAAATAACAGTCATGTCTACACAGACGACTCTGTTAAATAAAATATATTACACCCCCAGGGAAGTTGGGAGCTTTGGCAGGGTGAATCCTCTTTTTCAAGTGGCCAAAAAGCATAGTAAAACTTTGAATAGAAGACAGGTAACAGCTTGGCTTTCAGACAGGACGCTTATGCTTTACACAAACCAGCTCAAATATATTTTAAAAGAAACAAGACCATTGTTTCAGATGTGGATGAGCAATGACAGGCAGATTTGGTGGATATACACCGATTCTCCAAACACAGCAGTGGTTTTAAGTACATCTTAACAGCGGTAGACATTCTATCCAAATATGCCTCGGCCTTAGACCTAAAAGACAAGACGGGTGGTGAGGTATCCAAGGCCTTTAAAGTTATTTTCAGCGAAGGTCGTGTGCATCAAAAATTACAAACTGATCAGGGGAAAGAGTTTTTAAACAAACCTTCAAACAAATTGTTAAAGTGCATGGCGTTCACCATTTTGTTACTAATAATGAAGTCAAAGCAGGGATTGTGGAGCAATTTAACAGAACTTTAAAAACTAGGCTTTGGAAATATTTTACAGCCCATAACACCTTTCGCTACATCAACGTGTTACCTGACTTTATAAAGAGTTACAACCAGAGCTTTCACTGAACTATACGTCCCAGCCCCACTGATGTTAACCCTTCAAATTCTCTGAAGGTATGGAAAACGGTTTACGGAGACAGCTTTAAAATAAAACCGGTTGTTGCTCCTTTTAGAAAAGGCAACCATGTGAGACTATCTAAAACCAAAGGAGCTTTTGAAAAAGGTTATGAACAAACGTTTACCAATGAGAGATTCATAGTGGATGAAGCCTTAACCCGGGGCCAGAGACCTGTATACCGATTAAAAGCTTATGAAGGTGAGAGGGTTACTGGATCTTTTTACCCTGAAGAATTACAAAAAGTAAACCCCAAATGAGACAGGATTTACAGGACTGAAAAAGTTCTAGTGGAGAAAGGAAAAGGGAGAAAAAAGCAGCTACTGGTGAAATGGTTGGGGTGGCCCACAGTGGCGTAGCCAGGTTCTAACATCAGGGGAAGCGAACACAAAAAAGGCGCCACCCGCTGCCATATCAAATTACTAGTTACATACTTTTAAATTTGTTATACATATTTATGTTGTACTTAAAATAAAAACACAAGAATGATATTGTTTTATAAGTACGTGCGTTATTTTGCATTTAAAATATAAAAAAAGGTTTACAGTATTGTATATAAAATAAAAACATGTGAATTGTTGCTTAGAGAAGCTCCTAAGGGAAGGAATCCTCATGGTGATCTGTACAAGCCATTTGCTGCAACTGAAGGGTGTGAAAGTGATTTAATCAGGGAAGTTTCAGTTCCTAACAGCCAGAAATTTTCTGTTGTGAATGGATCCACTGACTTTCCTTTTGAAAGATCCAGTGTGGGTAGCTTTAAGAAGGTCTCAGACGGAGTAAAAGCTGTTAAGAAAGTTGAGCAGCCCTATACCCAAGTGGCTGTGTGTGGCCAGCTTGTTGGGAAGACAATGGTGTTGGAACAGGAATGTCTCCATGCTAATTCTTTAAGTGAGCAATCTGTGCTTCAGGGTCTGAGGACAGATTTGGTTACTGGGGTTTCAAAGCAGAACAGTTTTATGGCCGAATGCTTGAGGATGCAGGGTAGAGCAAGCAAACTCTCACCCTCACACTCTTTGAATTTGTGTGGTATCTCTTTAAGACAGAGTCCAGTATTGGAAATGATAGCTGTTAAGGATATGAAAACTGGTGGACTGGCTCCTGTCTGTGGTAATGCAAATTACTTGCCTGGCTGGGAGAGGAAGGACTTGCTAATAGCTGTTAGCACAGAGAGACCACCCAATCAGCCAGTGAATTCTGTTAAGCAAGAGAAATCAGGGTTTGATCCTGCAGGACAAGGAGGAAAGAGAAAACCGAATTTTGCAAAGGGAAGCCACAGGTTAACCCTAAAACGTCCAAACGCCAATGGTATTGAGCCAAAGGTGTGACACGACAAACATGATTGTAAATGGACACTTGCAATGAATTTGTTATTGCTAATGGTAATTTTTGTAACAAATGTGTTGCTATTACCACAAACTGTAAAAATGTACAATGTGCCTAATCTTTTGAAAAATCCCTTGAACATGTTAAAAGGAATACATAAGAACACACTTTATGTTAAAAGGCCTTGTTATACTGGTGTTTCACAGTTAATGCCTGTAAACAGTACTGGAACTTTTCACAGGGGAAAAGACATTCCAGACCTAACGTGATGTATGAAAAGGGAAACTGAGGCACACTTCCATATTGCTTTCATGGCTAAATGCCAAGATTCCTGTACTATGAACAACATTAATATCTACATTAATTTGATGTTAACTGGGTTCCAAACATTTGCCAGAGCTTGTATGGATAAAGTAGCTGTTTTCTTTAGCTCTTGGGAAGATCATGAGTCATACAGGAATCCTGCTGCAAGAGCAGATCCAATCCAAGCCTGAACCAAGAACTTTGCCATTACTGAACGTAATTGATTCCATTTAACCGATTCTAATTCTCATCTATATCTTTTTCCTTTTATGAATAAACCTTTAGATTCTAAAGGATAGGCTACAGCGTGATTTGTTGGTAAAATCTGATTTGTATATTGACCTGCGTCTGGGGCTTGGTCCTTTGGGATCAGGAGAACCGTTTTTCTTTTACTGGGGTATTGGTTTTCATAACCATTTGTCCCCATAACGAGTGGCACTGGTGGTGATACTGGGAAACTGGAGTGTCTAACGGAATTGCTTGTGTGACTTGTGGTTAGCCAGTGGGGTGAGACCAACGTCTTCACTGTCTGGCTGGTTTGGTTTGCCTTAAAGGTGGAAAAACCCCAGCCTTGGGCTGTAACTGCCCTGTTTTAGCAATTTGTCCTGAATTGGCACTCTCAGTTGGGTCCTGCCAGAATCGCATCGTCACAACCCCCCCTTAATGCAATCCCAATGCTGCCTCCCCAAGGGACCTGAGCCCCCAGGATCCCAATGAAAAGGGCTGGGGGGGCGGGACTGGTTTGCTTTCTGAAAGGCAAATTCTGCACAAAAAAAGCAAGTCCTACTGATGTGTCATTGAATGAAGGAGAAGCCCGGAGCACTAGCTCCGCACTTGGGCACACCTGGAGTGTCAATGATCAGGCTTGCTGGCCTGGCCCCCAGCCCCCATGCTCAGCTCACGCTGCCTCACACTCCTCAGGCCGGGGTCACCACCCAGATGGAGGCAGGGGCAGCGCAGCATCTCGCTGTGAGGTAGGGTGACCAGATGTCCCGATTTTATAGGGACAGTCCCGATTTTTGGTCTTTTTCTTATATAGGCTCCTATTACCCTCCACCCCCGTCCCGATTTTTCACACTTTGTGTCTAGTCACCCTACTGTGAGGGGGCCATTGCTTGCATGCCCCCGGTGGGACAGCCCCTCTCATCTCTCCTGAGGGGGCTGCTCTGCAATCTGTGGCCCCTGGAAGCAGGCAGCACAGAGGAGCAAGGGCGGGCACAGTCCCCCGCATGAGAGAGACAATCCGACAGAGGTGGGCAGGGTCTGTTGGGGGTTTGCATGGGGGAGAGGGGGTGGGGGGCTGCACTGGGAGACTCCAATGCAGCACCTAGCCACGCTGGCTCTGTGCATCATGAGCCCACTCGGGAAAAGGAGGCAGCAAGAGAGAGAGGCCGAGGAGGAGGTGCCCTTCCCCTCCCAGCTGGGTCTGTGAGTCCCTGATCTCAAAGTCTCAGGGCTGCAGGCACCCAGCCCCCAGGTACTGGGCTGGGCTGCACTGCAAGCTAGAGGGGCTGATACAGAGAGTCAGGACCAGTCAGAGCACTTCCCATGTCATCATGAAAACTCACTCCTGGAAAGCTGAGTGAGGTAATATGGGATGGTGGGGGGTAATATATATCAAGGTGGGTGAGGTAAAATATTTTTTATTGGACCAGCTTCTGTTGGTGAGAGACACAAGCTTTTGAGCTTTCACAGAACTCTTCTTCAGGAAGAAGAAAGAACTCCGTGAAAGCTCCAAAGCTTGTCTCTCTCTCACCAACAAAAGTTGCTCCAATCAAAGATATTACATCACCCACCTTGTGGCTCTAATTCCCTGGGAACAACAGGGCTACACCAACACAGCATACAAAAATGCAAGTTTCACATGAACAGCACAGAGTGACCATCATCACACCAGGACACTATTTTCACGATTCATCTTAGCATAATGTCATCATCACACCAAGGAAGTAGCACCAGCACAATGAGATAAATATAGCCACATGTGCATGTCAAAAATTCACAGTACAAGCACACTGGGATCCACACAGCAGGATAGTAGTGTCAGTTTAGCTCTCAGTCTCTGAGTCCATCCCCACTAAACTGAGTCCAATGGTTCAGCTAAACACAAGGGTACCTGCAAATAGCTGTACTAACAGCAGGATCTACACTGGCACAATAGGAGGAGTTGCAGGGCACTAATTCCCAGTCCCAGTGCAAGGCAATATGGGATCCAGGCAGCAGGTCCTTAGAACCAGAATTTGTAATTTCATCCCACTCTCCTGTGAGTAGGATGAAATTAGAGAAGTTACAGAAGGCAGCTCCCAAGAAACAAGGCACTTGACCAAATGGCTGGGTGGATGTTAAACAACCATCACCAGCCATTGTGTGCAGCAAGTGAATGACAATTAGTAGTTTAATGACCACTATCACCAGCGAATTACTCAACCCTGGGACTCAGCAATACCGCCCCCCCCTCCTCACAACATGATCACAAGACAAGCCCTTCCCTTAGGAGACAATTCAGGTTTCCCCTGATAGGAGAGGGGGAAATCAGGCTACCTCTCCCTGCTCCCCAACATGGTGCCTGGACTTGTGTTTGCCAGAGCATATGGACTACTAAACACATATAATGTTTTCACCCCTCAGCTCACAGAGAGCACAGCAGATGGTTCCAGCATTCCATCCACACCCCCAAGGCTAGGGTTACCATATTCAAACATTTAAAAAAGAGGACACTCCACGGGGCCCCGGTCCCGCCCCCGGCCCTGCCCCAACTCCGCCCCTTCCCCGCCCCAACCCCGCCCCAACCCCGCCCCCATTCCGACCCCTTCCTCAAAGTCCCTGCCCCAACTCTGCCCCCTCCTCTGAGCACCCTGCATTCCCCCTCCTCCTTCCCGCTCTGATCTTGGTTGGGGGTTGCTAAGGGCTTCCCTGCTCCCCACTCGCCCTGCAGCCTCTATGCCCCTGCCTGCCCTGCTCCTCCTCGCCCTGCAGCCTCTGCACCCCCCCGCCCCTGCAGCCTCTGTGCCCCCTGCTCCCCACTCGCCCTGCAGCCTCTGTGCCCCCTGCCTGCCCTGCTCCTGCAGCCTCTACACCCCCCCCCGCCGCCTGCCCTGCTCCCCCCGCTCACCAGGCAGAGGGAGAGCTGCAGGCTCCAGGTGGACTCAAACACTGCCGCGCTGCTCTGTGGGGGAGGAGGGAGTGGGGGAGGGGGAGGGACTCTGGCTGCTAGAGGCCCTAGTGGCTGCGAGCGGCTTTCAATCAGGCCAGGCGTCCAATCAGCCGCGCCGCACTCTGCATGAGCGGAAGGGGAAAATCCTGGACATTTCTACTTGATTAGAAATCTCCCCCTGGACGGCCATTTAAAGCTTAAAAATCCGGACATGTCCGGGGAAACCCAGACGGATGGTAACCCTACCCAAGGCAGAGATTGTAGCTATGAAGATTTCCCCTGATAGTTTTCCTCTCCTACCCCCCCCCTCCCTTCCCCACTGCCTCTTCCCTTCCATCCCTCACCCCCTAAGAGGCAGTCACCCAGATGCCAGGGAGGGGGAACCAAGCGCACTATATGGCCACTGTCTCCGAGAGGCAGGCGTCTCTTCCTGGGCAGGGAGGGCAAGCAGGGACACCACACCCCACAGGAGACGCGCCTCCTCCCCACCCCTCATGCCTGTCCTGGTCCAGCTGCCCAGCAGGGGCTGGTGCTCTCAGTCTCTCTGTGCTGCGGGGGTGCAGGGGATGTTTTTGGAGATGCCTCTGGCTGAGCCCCCTGCCCCCCACCATGCAGATGGCCATCCCACCAGCAGCCAGGTGCTGGCTCTCACAGACACCTGGGGGTTTCCAGTCCCCTCCCCACCCAAGCCACCCTCACCACAAGAAAGACCCCCTTTGAAATACACTTACCAGCTGCTGCTACTGGCTGCCTTTAGCTGGGTGAGAGGTTAGGAGCTGCTGCTGCAGAGCCAGAGAAAGCATGCCTGCCACAGTGCCACAAGGAGCAGGTAGGAGAGGAGGTGGGTCTGCACCTCACTGGAGACAGGGACCCCAAGGGCCCCATAAACAGTTGACTGGTGGGGTGGGTGCCCCTGCCCCCTACAGGGGCATGCCCCAACCAACCCCCTTCTTCCCCAAGGCCCCAGCCTCTCCTCCTCCCCAGGAGCCCAGCTTGCTGGAGCTCAGTGCTTTCCACCTTCCAGATTAGCAGTCTGTCTCCCTCCTGCTGGGGGACAGCCGGCACGGCAGGGAGGGGGCAGGGTATGCAATGCACATGCTGGGGGAAGCCGGCAAAGCCTGCCTGCAGGAGCCCAGCTCTTAATCTTGCCCTACCTAGGCAATCAGCTGTGTTTCCTTCCTGCTGGGAGACACAGCTGATCCCCCAAGGTATGCTAAGCACCTCTCCGAGTCCTCCCACTGAGCCCAGCTTGCCAGAGGCCGGAGCTTGGTTCTTATCTTCCCCTCCCTGTGCGATCAGCTATGTCTCCCTCCTGCTGGGAGACGCAGCTGATGGGCGTGGCAGTGAGAGGGGGCGGGTAATGCAGCAGCATGCTGGGGAAGCCGGCTTCAGAGTGGCACCGCTGGCGCCATGGTAACCCCACCTAACTAAGGCGCGTTTTTTGAAAAATTTGCTGAGGGGAAGCAGCTGCTTCCCCTGCACCCCTCCAGCTACGCTACTGGTGGCCCAATACGTTTAATATCTGGGTGGAAGCTTCTCAACTCTGTGACATTTAGACATGAACAAAAACAATTCCTGCTGCAAAGAGAAAGAGAGAGGGAGAGAGAAAGAGAGAGAGAGAGTAATGAGCGACAGCGGGTTTTACATCACTTTGCCTAGCAACGCCAGCTCTGGGTTTTTTCCCCAAAACACCAGCTCGAACTTTACAATATGGCTAAGTAAGCCTTTGGATCTCCCGAGTGCCTGGGAGGTGGGGTTAGAAATACAATACCCGCAGAGCTGGAGCACTATCAATGAAGACACCCCTTTCGAATACACCTTTGGAGATATGGCATGGAGTTTTATCCTACGATGAGGTTATTACTCGTCCATACCCGAATTACTGGATCATATGAACAGTACCATGGCTCGTCATCCCAGACCGCCTGAGGTGGCCATGAACTACGACCCTGGGGGTAGAAAAGTTAGACTTAAATCCACCTATTTTACTTATATGTTTTCTACTGGCGGGGAGCTAGCTAACATTCTGGGTTTGGGCCCCAAGTGCAGTGTCCAAAAAATCCCCTTCTCAGCAGACATCACAGGGAGTTTCAACTCCTTGTGTTTATACATGGATATCGTAGAACACCAGTTTGTGGGGGACTTTTCCATTCCCCTGTTATGCTGCGTCCCCATCTGAGGAAGGAACAATGAGTTTGTCACCATCACCTACGATAAACCTCATTCTGTAACTGTCAGTAAACACCACATCGACACCATCACCACTGAAATAAAGACAGATCAGAACAGAGACGTCTCATTTCGCTTTGGCAAGGTAATTGTCAAGCTGCACCTGCGTTCCCAGAGAGAGCGAGGTTTCTAAAAAGCAAAGCACTATGGTGACCCTAAAAAATTATGGTAACCCCACCATCTCTTGCAACTATTACAAAGCCCAGGCTGGATACGCCCTTCCTGGATATCACAGGGCCCCCGTAATGTACGGGGCTGGCATGGGCGGAATATTCCATAGCCTCTTTCGAAAAGACGTACCGCTTTTGAGGAGAGGTCTAGAGATTATTAAGCCCCACGTAAAAAACGCCGCTCAAAACACAGCTAGCGACATGGTAGGCCATGTCTCTCATGTTGTTCTGAAGAAGGTGGGGAATCCAGCTGCACAGGAGGGATCGGGGCTGATGTACATAAAAAGGAGGAAAAGAAAGAGAAATGCGTCATACCTGCAACACACGGGTGCCCCGAAACCCTTTAAAAGAAAGGCTTTGATGCGCAGGGCCGGCCATAAGCGAAAGTCCAAGAGGAAGCCTGGGTAAAAGAGGCTCTCTCTACGTGGTAAAAGGATATATTTTAATCAACATGGCTTTTGTTCACTGCGGGTCTGAAGAGTGCATCAAATCTGAACTAGACTTGTTCCAAATAGCCCCTACGCAGACCAGCATCGAGAAAAGCATCTACATCGAGGTGACGCCTCTATCGGCCATTACGGAGGCTGCCCTTATTGACTTTTTTATAGCAGGGAATGGCATAGATTATATAGATTTAAACAACACACTGCTATACCTTTGTTGCAAGATTGTAAAAGGAGACATAACTGAACTCGCCGGGGATGCTGAGGTGGGCCTGGTGAATTACCCCATGGCCTCTATTTTCAGTCAGTTGGATGTCATGCTGGGAGAGCACCCCGTAAGCCAAAGCAACAACCGTTACCATTACAGGGCTTTTATAGAATCAGTGCTCAATTACAGCGACGACACCCTCGCCACACAATTTTCCGCCAGCCTGTTTTACAAAGACCCTGCTGGACAACACGAAGAAATGGAGTTGGATGGTGGGAATCTAGGGTTTGTGAGGCTGGCAAAGCTGACGGCCCTGAGCAGGAAGGTAGAGCTGTTGGGTCATCTACACAGCGATCTGTTTTTTCAAGAAAAACTTTTGTTGAACGGAGTGGATGTGAAAATTAAACTGACGCGCAGTAAAGACGCCTTCTGTTTAATGGGCAGTGCAGCCTAAGGCTTTAAACTGCCCATTGTATCAGTGTCCCTTTTTGTGAAGAAAGTACAGGTGGCCCCGGGCATCCGTCTGGGGCACACGGAGGCCCTGCTTACCACTAATGCTAAATACCCCGTTGTCCATGTGGGAATGAAAGTGTTTAGCACCCTGCGGACATCAGGGTCAGTAAACAGGAGAACCTGTTCTTGGGACAGTTACCCAAAATGCTTGTCCTAGAGTTTGTGGATAACGATGCCTTTAGCGGAAGTTACGCTAAAAACCCCCTTTCATTTTAAACATTACGATATTAATTTTGTGGTATGTGGATGGTGAACAGATATCAACCAAGCCTCTGCAACCAGACTTGAGGCCGGATGCTGCATGAGAAAGTACATGAATCTGGTACAGACAGCTGGTAAATACATGAAAGTTCGTTCTCTATTAATCGATCGTGAGGAGTTTGCACAGGGTTACAGCTTGTTTGCCTTTGACCTGTCTCCCAACCAGGAATGCAGCGATCACTATTCCCTGATAAAACTGGGAACTGGAGAGCAGAAATATATTTTGGGAAGGCTTTGACAGTCACCGTCAGTATGATCATGTATGGGGTTTTTGACAATGTCACAGAGATAAATCAGAGGAGAAACGTTCTGTTTGACTGGATGTGAATATGGACACTGTGCAGCTCTCACGTGTCTTATCAGTGGACCCTTACACAAAAGAGAATTTTTTAGATGTGTTCCCTTGTGATTGGCTCCCTGGTGGCAAGCTGTCTCAGAGACCCCTAGGATTGGTGGTCAACACACATCTGTACCACCAACCGGGTGAACACTGGCTCACCTTGTATCTGGCTGAGCGTAACCGTGCAGAGTTTTTTTGACTCATACGAGCATTCCCTGAACAGTATGTTGTTTCCTAGAAGCATTATGAAATTTGTAAACAAAAATGCCACCGACATTGTGTTTTACACTAGACAATTACAAGACCCCCGCTCCATCGCCTGTGACTATCACAGAGTGTTTTTCTTACGTCACTGTAGCAAGGGTTTATCTTTTGACCAGATTTTAAAATTGTATTCTATCGACTTAGTGCAAAACGATCAGATGGTGATGAATTTTGTAAAAAATATAAAATGTAAATTCTCAGGCATGTCTAGCCTTGCTCAAAGTATGTTTAACAGACCCAGACATGCAACGACTTTCATAGCCATGTTACCCAATAAAGCACGCCAGATGAGGGGTTTAAAGACAATTGATGTTTGGTGTGTTTTTGTTCTTTTTTTTTTTTTTTTTTAACAATTCCCAATTCAGAAAAAGTACACATAGATTCTGTGTCAAAGATACGTTTCCTTTTAAGGTATTGAGTGCTATTTCTGAGATGGCTGCTACTAAATCGTCAGAGGCTGAACACACTGTAGCCTTCCTTTGCTTTGGGGACGATTTGCTAAGTAATTTTAAAAGGAACAGGTTTCTCTTCACACAACTAGATATGTTTTCGGTCAGCAACCTGTTAAAAAGGGCCTGCCGATAATTCATCTCTTTTTATACCTGGCTGTTGTTCTTTTTGAAGTATAAACCGCCAGCCAGTCTGGAGGGAAAAGACTGGTTTTTAGTCTATAAGCTTCTGGTGTGGAAGCATTTAAATCCACCAGCAGGTAGCCATAAGGGCTTTTGGTAGCATCCTCAAAAGCTTCTAGAAAGAATTGCGCTTTGCTGGGGTACATTTGCCGAGCTAGCATAGCGATTTGTTATTTATCCCTGGGGTTTTTGAACAGAACCATGTACTTTGTGTTTAGGTTAAATGTGCAACATTTTTTTCCCTGACAAAATACATTCTGAACTATATACATAATGCTCAGGTTCCTGTGATACACGTACTTGGTAAAGGCTTTCTCAATTTCATTGCTTTCAGAAGCAGAGTTCATCAGATTGTCTACGATAATCATATTTACTTTATTGGTAGGAAACAAATGGTCATCGTCAAAAGCATCGGGCAGCCCCTCAACAAAATTGATAAAGGGATATTTACCGAGCAGTTCTTTATACAGAGGTTGCCAGCAACTGTAACACCACACAATGTTCTCAGGCATAACAAACAACGTTCGTTTGGCATTATCCAACACATTTTTTTATAAAATAACTTTTCTCGCAGTTGCTAGGCCCTGCGAGAATTACAGAAAAGGTGTGTTTCCACCTTGTATCCATTTTTAAACCCTTCTCCAAGGACCCTCTTGTTGTGAACGACTTTCTGCATTTTCTTAAGGGTCTTTGTCTCTATTTGCCACTGAGTTTTGTTCCTTATGATAGAGGGCTGCTGCACCTCTATCTTTTTTGGGGTGTTCTCTCCCAGGGCCGCGCTATAGTCCAGGACTAGATCTTTCAAACTGTCAAAATTGATCTTTTCACAGTTTGCTACGTTCAGGGTAATCCCTTTGACTTTCCTACAGGCCTTTCCTCCCAACAGCTTGTACCCATATGTTTTTGGACCGGCTGACACAAACTTGGTGATGTGTTGATCTGGCGGGATCTCACTTGTGAGGTCCTCTAAATAATCCCCCAGAAGAGGGTTCCAGTCACCCTCCCTTTTTACAAATATCACTGAGACAGTGTTGTGGTACAAGCACCCCTCTTGCAGCCTGTCTAGCAGGTTGTATAATTCTAAGCAGGCTGTGATGGTCCACGCCCCTGGGGTCAGGGCAGCGTGGCCTAGCGGCCAGAGTCTATAGCGCCACCCTTCAGTGCAGGGCTGCATGGCCTAGCGGCCAGAGTCTATAGTACCACCCTTCGGTGCAGGGCAGCATGGCCTAGCGGCCAGAGGCTATAGCGCCACCCTTGGGTGCCAGGCAGCATGGCCTAGCGGCCAGAGACTATAGCGCCACCCTTTGGTGCAGGGCAGCGTGGCCTAGCAGCCAGAGGCTATAGCGCTCCCTTTGGTGTAGGGCAGTGGGGCCTAACGGACGGAGTCCATAAAGTGACCCTTTGGCGCAGGGTAGCGTGGTCTAGTGGCCAGAGTCTATAGCATTGGGGTGTGGCAGCCCCGGTAGGGGGGCCCAGGCCCACCCGACTCCACCAGGCCCCGACCCAGGGCCCTAACATTGGCGTAGCTGCTTGCCACTGACTCAGCAGGGGGGTCCTGCCGAAACACGTTGAGTTTCCCTGGGTGGGAGGTACCACTCTGACACCCTCCCTGGGTCACTTCCTACCAGAGTCTGTGATGGGGTTTCCCATGAGACGTCGATTCCCCTGTGTTCGGCAGGTCCAGTCATCTCCAAGGTCTCCTCCAGTCACCGGGGTGCAGGCGGACTGTGGACGGCTGCGATTCCCGGCGTAGTCAGAGGCTGTGGCTGGCCCTCTGCAGGAGCTTCCCAGGCAGGTCCTTCCCCTGCGGCCTCCAGCCCAGAATGAGCCAGTCTCCCTCCCTTTATACTACTAGATCACTTGGAGCATGCCCAGTTTTGGCAGGGAGGCGGGACTTCCACTGTCAACACCTGGGGCTTAACCCTGTCTGGGCTAGTGCGGGGTAAGCCGACCCCGTCACACAGGCATAAGTGGTGGTGAAACACTGGTGTTGCCAGAGACTGAGTAGAGTCTTTTGCATGCTTCCAAGAGACGCATGCTGTTTCATCATTGATAAACTCGCAGGATGAAACCTTGTAATTGGGGGAAAACAGGTAGTTAAAGAGTTCGTCAGAGTTTCTCACGATGCTGGTGTTGGGTAGGTTTGTTCTTTGGCCGAATTTACCCCACAGAGAATTTAAAAACAGTTTAGCGATTTGGCGCTTAGCAGGGTTCAATGTGATCTCGTGTTGGTGTAAACGCATGCCTTCTTTCCGGTAAAAATCATTAACAGACTTATTTTGTTTTTCTTTGTCTGTGCACCAGCTGGGATACCCTGAAGCCTGTTATTTCTGGTGGAGATGTAATTTTATGTACTTTGAAAAGAGTTTGTCAGATTTTTCTTCAAAATGCCAGATTTCATAGATTTTAGCCACCGCATACCTCTTCGATACAGCCGTGTTCAATTCCACAGTGCACCAAATCCCCAGGATGGCTCGCTCCTCGTCAGTATGGGTGCACGTCTCCCGCTGCTCAGTTTCTGCACAGGTTCAGCATAGGAGGAACATACGTTTGCCACCCACTCTGACAGATAACAACGGGAAAAAGAGGCCTCGTGGGGGTACACTTTAACTTTCGCAATTCCAAAATAATTTGTGAGGGATCCAAATTTGTCATGAACTATATTGGAGTGTCTGATAGTGTATTCTTTGATTTTGTTTACGAAAGGGTACAGGCTGGTAAAATCATAATAGTGGATTTCTTCACCAGGGTTAGATTTGTAATATAGGCGGATAGCGTTAGTCCTCCCCGCAAAAAGAGCATCCCTAGGCACGAGAGGCTGAGGCAGCTGGTCTTTGTTTAAGAAAACTGCAAGCTCCCTGTCTGTTTCTATCATCACCTCCCACTCGTGTTCCCAGAGGGTCTTCACTATATAACCAAGTCTTTTCAGATAGTTGGTCTTGAGCTGCGTTTTGTAATAAAGAAATCCAAAAGTTGTCCCCGTCATAGGTTTCTGTGCTTTTTCACAATAACGGGTGACACAGCCATGGAAAAAACACCCATTAAACTCAAAGGCTGTGTGTACCCCATCAACAATGGTGTAACCGTCTAGAAACTAGGGGCCTACCAGTAATTCCCCACCCTGTAAATGGTACCAGATTTACCCGTTACTTTGGAGTATGCTCATTTATTAGGGTTACTCTTCTGGGGGCGGTTCTGTAATTCTATCAATGTACTGCTTGTGTCACTTGTGTTCTCATACGGAGCTCTACTTCTGCAAGTTCCCTCCCAGTGGAGCTATCCTGCAGGACCTAGGTTCCCCAGGGCTGGGTTCTTCCAGCCCCAGAATCAGATGAACACGCACACACACACACACACATTAATAGAGTGCGTCTGAGAGGACCGGGTTAATCAGAACTCCCAAGCTGACCCCTTATATGTCCCTGGATTCAGCAGGCTGGGTTGAACAGCACCTCCAAGCTGTCACCCTCATATGCCCTGGGCAATGCACCGGAATAGAGTACGCCTGAGAAAGATGGGTCTAGTAGCACTTTCAATTTGCCACCTTTATATGCCCCTGGACTCAGCAGGCTGGGTCGAGCAGCATTTCCAAGCTGCCACCCTCATATGCCTCAGGTTCAGCACGTCTCTATCCCCACTTTCACGTTATGATTGTTCTGGTAGTAACCCACTCGATGAGCAAACCCCACAGGATTTTTGGGCTGAAGAGATGTTTAGCTTAGGTATGAGGAGCGTTGTTGCAGAGCGAATGAAGAAGCCAAAAAACACCCGGGGGGGGTGGGAGGGGAAGAGAGAGAGAGAGAAGCAACCAGCTTAACCATGAAAGTTATTTATTGCCAGGTAATAACCATAGGGGAGCCAAAAAACCAAAACAGTTATAATAGTAAATCTAACTTAAATTTGATTATAAAAGTCAGGTTTAGAAAACTATAACTAATCACACAAGTCAGGGTCAGAAGGTTATACCAAGACACAGAGAGAGAGAGAGAGAGATGGATTCTCACCACTCCGTGAAGCTTGAATCGATCAGGAATCCCAGGTGATGGTGGTAGCTCAGGGTCCGGAGTGCTGGAGACAGGCAGAGCCCCAAGCACAATCAGTCAGGAGAAGATGAAGTCCCAATGGAACTGATGCAGATTTTGGATCCAGGCATCAGAGCACTTACTTCAGCAGGGGTAGGGGTTTTTGTAGAGAAAGAACAATGGTTCAAGAGAGAAGACTAGATTTGTTTATGGGTAAACTGATGGCTCAAGGGAGAATACCAAAATTGTTTTGTTCAGGCTAGACAATAGGAACTGATCATTCCTAGCTATAGACGGTGTTCCTTTGAGGGAGCTCACAGTGCAATTAGGCAGCTTCAGTATTTTGGATACCAATAAAGGATTTATTACTAGAATTGGTCTGATAACTACTGAGCTGGGTGTGTGCAGGCATGGGTTCATTAACATCTGGAGCAGAGATCCCCCATTATGCAATGCTTCCCTGCTTTTCTGGTCCCAGAGTTCCGTGCGGTTCTTGCCTTGGGATCGCTGTTCTCCATTCTGTATGCTAATGGAGATGGCTCCCTGCCCCATCTCCGATGCAAATGAGGCTAGGGGAGTTTCCTTAATCCTGTCACCCTTGTCCAGAGGGGTTTAGGTGTGTCTCCCACTGCCTTTTCATTGCTTTTTGTAAGTCTTTCTTCTGATCGCCTTTGGTTCAAGCAGAGGCTTGTCGGGGAAGGTCTTTCGTGAGTCAGACAGACTGGGTACTGTGCACTGGTTCCCCAAGAACACAGAGCTGATAGGTAACATAAAGCATGCTGTATCTGTATATTTTCTTTGTGAGTGGTCTATAACAGCCATTGAATAGAGAGGGTCGAATATCTCTTTTTCTGCCTGTGATAGTTGTCTGGAGGGAGAAGAGCTACTGTGTTAGGCTGCAGACAGATGCCAGCGTTATGTACCAGAAAGGATCTATACACAATTTTACCTCTGTGAATTTACCAGGACCTCTCTCTACAATATCTCCCATTTCTCTTAAACGTTCATGTTCTCTTCTCTGTACAGGATACAGGCCCGTCTCAAAATTTTGACATCCTGCTGAAAATAATATGCAAGCTCTTTCTGCAAGTCAAACATCTCATATCTGTTGTCCCGATACCAGTCAAGAAATTCTGCTTTCTCCCTGGGCATCATGCTGTCTACGCCATAGTGCTCTGCCCTGGGCATAGGCCCCATGTAATTTTGGTTTTCTAAAGTGTTAAAAAAATGTATGAAATATCCTTTGCAACCTTCGAACTTCATCGGCTGCAGGAGCTTGCTAAATTTCATAGGCAAGAAGTTTAAAGGGTCTATAAAACAAATGCCATGGGCCTTAACTTTCACACAGATCAGTTTACTACCCTGAGTTTCAGTTCTATGCACATATTTTCCTTCAGTAACTGTCTAACAGCGAAGTACGCATTGTAACCTTTGAAATTGTGCACTAGGAACGTGTAGTCCTGGAACTTTTTGCCAATAAAGGTCTTAACAAAGGTAGAAAGACACTCACCGGCCTTAAATTCCCAGGATTTTTCCGGCTTTAGGGACATAGCAAAAATGTAATTGGCACATGCAACCCCATTTCCTGCATGCATTCAAAATAATAAAAAATATACTTTTCTGATGATTCTGGCTTTCTAATGCTATCCATAAAACACAGGTGGCTGTCTACATCACCACCTGTGATCAAACCCTGACACTGCCTACAATGCCTCCCTTTACACCTGTGCCCCTTGTCCACCTAAAACTGACACTTATCACACAAAGTTTTAGACAGGCATTCAACTTGTTTTTTCGATGCACAGTTGACGTGGCTGTCTAAATACTCTTTGGAGCGACAATACGGTCTACAACTAGGATACCTCAGCTGCACGTCCACACTGTCTGAGCACATCGCACTCAAGCAGAGTCGGCAACAATGCCTGCAAGAGTGGTCGTGACTGTACACCGTGTGGCAAAACTCACAACAATTTTTCGCACCGAACAACTTTTTCACATCCAGAACCCCATAATAATGCTCATCGTGCAACAGTGAAAAAAAGTCTTGGGGAACACTGGGCCTCCTGTTTTAAAGAAAAACCACCCGCCTTTCGCCGCATAAAGCACCACCTGTAGGTTGACTCCTAAATGCTGTTCAAACGCCGCTATGTCGCTGAGCATAATCTTTTTTTGATCTGACCGCCCAGTTTCTCATGCAACTTTCTCATCCCGTCTAACAATTCCGCATCTGTGGGTTTACAGTCAGACATGACGGCCAAGAGCCAGGCCGCAAAACACAGACTGATACCAGTGTAAGTCAGGTCTACTAGACACTCTCTCTCTTTATGGATGATTAGACTACTGAGGATAGAATTTAAAACTCTATGGCCACCCCTGCCCATGTTTTCTACAACTGTCACAATGAGGCACAACGTCCCATCAACGTGCATCTCTCTCTTATTTTGTAACAGCTTTGAGGTCTGATTTAAGAAGTCTTCAGTAGGCAGCTCATCCCTAGTTCTTCTTACCAAAAACAAAGAGTTGGTTAAATTACGACTCTCTAAATGTAACTGACTGTAATCATAGACTCATAGACGGTTAGGGTTGGAAGAGATCTCAGAAGGTCATCTAGTCTAACCCCCTGCTCAAAGCAGGACCAACACCAACTAAATCATCCCAGCCAGGGCTTTGTCAAGCCAGGCCTTAAAAACCCCTAAGGATGGAGATTCCACCACCTCCCTAGGTAACCCATTCCAGTGCTTCACCACCCTCCTAGTGAAATAGTTTTTCCTAATATCCAACCTAAACCTCTCCCACTGCAACATGAGACCATTGCTCCTTGTTCTGTCATCTGCCACCACTGAGAACAGCTGAGCTCCATTCTCTTTGGAACTCCCCTTTCAGGTAGTTGAAGGCTGCTATCAAATCCCCTCCCCTCCCCCCCACTCTTCTCTTCTGTAGATTAAACAAGCCCAGTTCCCTCAGCCTCTCCTCATAAGTCATGTGCCCCAGCCCCCTGATCATTTTTGTTGCCCTCCAATGGACTCTCTCCAATTTGTCCACATCCTTTCTGTAGTGGGGGGCCCAAAGCTGAATGCAATACTCCCGATGTGGCCTCACCAGTGCCGAATAGAGGGGAATAATCACTTCCCTCGACCTGCTGGCATCGATCCTACTAATGCAGCCCAATATGCCGTTAGCCTTCTTGGCAACAAGGGCACACTGTTGACTCATATACAGCTTCTCAGCCTCTGTAATTCCCAGGTCCTTTTCTGCAGAACTGCTGCTTAGCCAGTTGGTCCCCATCCTGTAGCGGTGCATGGGATTCTTCCATCCTAAGTGCAGGACTCTGCACTAGTCCTTGTTGAACCTCATCAGATTTCTTTTGGCCCAATCCTCCAATTTGTCTAGGTCACTCTGGACCTTATCCCTACCCTCCAGAGTATCTACCTCTCCCCCCAGCTTAGTGTCATCTGCAAACTTGCTGAGGGTGCAATCCATCCCATCATCCAGATCATTAATGAAGATGTTGAACAAAACCGGCCCCAGGACCGACCCCTGGGGCACTCCACTTGATACTGGCTGCCAACTAGACGTTGAGCCGTTGATCACTACCTGTTGAGCCCAACAATCTAGCCAGCTTTCTATCCACCTTATAGTTATAGTCCATTCATCCAATCCATACTTTTTTAACTTGCTGGCAAGGGCCTGTTAACGTCATCGAGAACTAACTGTATCCCCCTGTGTACGGCTTCAACGACCTGCTGAGCTGAATTTATTCACTCAAGATTGACAAAACGAAATTCCTCACAATACACCAAACCCCCAAATCTAGGTAATTCCCGTTGCTAACTTCTCATTCGCTCCATATGCACATCTGTTTGAGGGTCTGCATCTGCATTTTCAGGGTTACTTGGGGGTTCTTCTATGGGACCATCAGCTGCGTCTTCTACATCAGACGCTATTTGAGAGTCAGACTCCGAGGGGCCACCATGAGGATCATCAGGAGTAGACAGGGACCCCTCTAGAGAGTCTTCTGGGGAATTTTCTAAATCAGACTCTGTGTGTGTTTGTGTGGTTGCTTTTTACCAGAGTCTTTTATTTTGTCCTTGGGTTTGACATATATGAGCTTTGGACTGCCCTGATGCTTCATCTGTGCTCTTGTGCTGTTTTGCAGTGGTGTTGTTGTTGTTAAAGGTCTCAGGTCAGATTTCTGATTCTTTGGCAGTTCTGGTGGAGGTGTCCCTGTAGCTCTGACTACAGCATTGTCAGGAGAGCTGCCCATGCCTGATTAAGAAAAACAGATGTTCCAATTTAACCTCAAATAAACATTCTACAAAACTTAACTTTACCATCTTTCTCACCCACTGTGACACTCTGTATCTCAGGGGAACACCCTGCACCCCCATGTTCATCCTTATAATATGATTGTGTGGTATCCAATGCAAATTTTGTCATGTCGGGTGTCTTCGGAAGGCTCATGATTCACTGAGCATTTTTGTTATAGTAATGTTATAGGTTGTAATTTCATGTATATAGTTATGAGGCTGAAAATGTGTCCTCATGGCTTAAAACAAGCCGAGGCAAAACTCCCCAGGAACAGAGGGGCAGTTCACACCTCATCAGGGCATGTATGGGACAAACCCAGTCCAGCCTCACAGGAACAAAGGACACTGGCTTAGGCAGCAACAAAGGATCTGTTGCACTCTCGAGTGAGTCACCTCCATTCCCTTGGTCAGTTTGGGACTACGATGAGGTAATGCTTACCTGACCCTGGGGGGGGGGGGCGTAAAGCCAGCTCTTTGTTTCAGAGTCTGTAGTTAGCAGGTTGATTTGATCACTTACAAGTCTTAATTAATAGACACTTAAGGAAATTAGGCACCCCTCCCCAAAGTTCCCTTTTGTGATCTGAGGGGTCGGGGGAATTAAGTTGTCTGCACAACTTGGTGGCTTTTTTTTTTTAGTTAAAATATATTTTTCTGTTTCAATGAAAAAAACAGAGCACTGTAGGGCTTTCTTACAGTATTAAACAGTAAAACACCATACACAGCAATCCTTAATGTTACTGATATTAATGAATGTCTTGGTTTTTTTAAAAACATGTTTCTTTCATGCTTAAAGTTTTGGGCTGTTTTGAAATAAAATGGATGTATCACAACCATAGTAAACACCCTACAAATACCCATAGCTTTTAAACATTTTTACAGAAAATGCTTGTTCTATAAAAGTATGGTGGAGATTTGTGAACCCTTGAAGCATTTCAGTTTTGGGTTAGACTGTTTATTTTTGTAAATATATTATTTTAATGACTTTGAGTTGCTAGAAAGAGTGACCCATAGCGTTCAACCAACTCCTGAGGTTTTATTGAAACTGTCCAATAGAGTTCTACAAACTCCTGGGGTTATATTTAATCTGTCCAATAGCCTCTACGAACTCCAGAGGTTTTATTTAATTTAACATTAATCAGAGTTCACCATCCCCACCCACCCACTTCCCTTACTGTGGGTGTACACCCATTAGACTTAATTACTGATCATTAATACATTTAACCCTGATGACAACAAGGGTAATCATATCTAGACCTAAGGACTCAATAGAGTCACCCTTGCTGTTCAGTGGGGGTGTGGTTAAACTATCAGCTCAACAGCGTGAGTCAGCTTTATTGTATTCAAACATGTCTCAAACATCCCTGTTTTATATAGAAGCTTTTGTTTTTTGGCTTTTATTTTAAACACTTTTGGGGGGGGATCCCCACAAGATTCTACTACACACATTTCAGCATTTTGCTGTAAATGGGTCTTTTTTACACAAAGACACAAGAGCTAGTTTCTCACAAACTATATTTGTATTTAAAAGACGTACAGCCCCTTGAAAACAAACCAAGATGCTCCATCAAAACTTTTATCTTACTTAATGGCCACACAGACCTTCTAACAGAAACACAGATAGTCACAAAGCTCTTTTCAATAGATATTTTTATTTACAGCTAACAAGTTTTATATCGCATGTTTGTCCCCTCACCATTCTCTAACTTAATCCTTTTAGATTTCTTACAAATAGTCTTTTTCTTAAGCAGGGTTCTGTAACTTTTTGTGTGGCCCAGGCGGTCAATATAACGCTGTAAGCAGGCATCCTCTGGTTTGGTCATTTTCTTTAAAACACTGTCAGGGTCTCGACCGAATTGCAGAGCATTTACCAAGGTCACCCCTTGTGCTAAATTTTCTTGGGTTAGGCACAGACATTGCAAAGCATAACCTATGGCAATAACAGTGTTTAATAAGCTTCTATGCGTCTATGACACAGCCCTCACAATCTTCAAAAAGCTTTTCCCTAAGGCAGTGATAAAGGACAGCATAAACAGCAACACGTACTGCATGACTGCATGACGTTTTTATGCTCATGACGTGGCACTGGCTCAGTTAGTTCCATTCCAAGCCTCCTCCTTAAATCCATATAGCCGTCATCCTAGGCGTCCTCGTCAACGATTTGTACTGGCATTGAGCAAAAACAAGATGGGCCCAGGTGTCTTCCTTGTCTGATGCAACACTGTCCAGGGCCTCTAGAAAGGTATCGTTGAGCCATCAAGATTTTCAGAAAAGAAACAACTGTAAGCCCCCACTGCTTGTTTTTAGATTTATGCAACCTGGGGTCGGTTCCTAAACCCATTACACCCCATCCTCAACTGTCACTTCCTAATCATTCATTTACCTGGGTGACCTCTTTTCCGTTCACCTTGTCCACCGGTGACTCCCACGAGCCATGGTCACCTTCCTCCTCTAGGGGGGTGGACAAAGAGAGGCCGTCATGCTCATCTGTCTTCCTCACGAGCCGTTGGGTTTCTGGGTCGGGTTCTGGCGTATCCATCAATGGCTGGGCCAAAGGACTCCCCTCGGTGGCTCCCTCCTCCTCCTCAGAACTGTCACTGATGTAGCACTTTCTCTGCGGGCAGTCAAAGGTCCTTGGAGCTAAAACAAAGTCTGAAGTTCTCATGGGGGTGGTGAAGGAGTCCATGTTTCCTCTCAGCATTTCCACGATTTCTAAAACACATGTTCTTGGAATGAAATGGCCTCTTCCATGCAGCACTGAAACTTCTGGGGGTAGTGCTGCACTCTGATTGGTAGAGGGTGGTAGGGGCAGCTCTTAGAGGGGTCACCCCACCCCGGAACTCCCACCTATTGGTTAAATCTGCTCCCAGGGAGGTCCTCTGCAGCTGAAACCCACCCTGATTGGGTAGAGAGTGGTGGGAGGAGTTATTACAGGGGTCATATGGCCCACTTCTGGACGAATCACCCCAGTCCGGAACACCCCCTGATTGGTCAAATCTCCTCTTGGGGAGGTCCTATGGGGTGGTGAAACCCATCCTGATTGGTAGAGGGCAGTGAGAAGAGTTCTTAGAGGGGTCACATGACACTATTTGCTTCCGGTCATGTGTCTGTCTTGACCCTGGAAGTAATACCCTCAGGGGGTGGTCTTAGGGTGACAGGTGGGCGGGGCCTATGTTTGATTAATGGTAGGCCCCATGTACTACTGGTGACTGTGCACCAGTTCATAACCAAAGATGCCGTAGACATAAAAAAATACAGGGCAAATGGGACTCAAATCCCCACACTGTGGTCATCCACAACAATCCTGAAGTATCAGTTTATACTATCCAGCCTGAACTAGGAGGTCCTGCGAGCGTAGTACAGAGGGACCAGCTAAAACTTTGGACTTTTAGTCCGACCAGGGCTCAGAGGAGACATAGAGCAGTATGTCCCAAGGAGACTGAAACCAATGGGGCAAACCCAAACCCTGATGAAAATGGCCAGATCCTTCAAATTGACCTGGTGTTACCTGGGGACAGGGGAATAGACAATATGGGTAATGAACCATCAGTCTTAAGAAGGTCCCAGAGAACCACTAAGGTTGTACTGCCTGTTAAACTTACAGATGATTATGTTATTGGTTCTATGTAGTGTTTTAATAAATATTATCATGTATAGTATGAAGAAGTAGACATAGAATGTTACATATGTTAAATGTTATTTTGTTAATTGTTAATTTTTTTTTAAAATATAACCTGATGTTGGTATATGTTGCTAATATGGGACCCAGAGATACTGGTGTGAATATTGTGGCTGTGGCAGAATTTTAGCAAGGGGGAATGTAAGGGGAATGCTGGCCCCTTAATAAAACTCAGTGGGTTTTTTTGGTTGGCTAGCTCCCAGTACCAAAAGAAAAGTGGATGGGTTGATGGGAAATCAGGACCCTGAGACTGACAGTTCCCAGGAGCTACGAGAGAGGCTAATGCTCCAGGTTAGCCTGATTGACAGAGCAGGCAGGCTAATGGAGTCAGGAGGCCATAGGGGTCCTTCCCTTCCTCCATGTGAGCTGGAATTGCCTGGAACAGAGTGGTGCCCAGGGCCGGCTCCAGGCACCAGGCACCCAAGCTGGTGCTTGGGGCGGCACCTGGAGGGGGGCGGCGGCGCGG
>NW_020665189.1:7967290-8000078 GCF_002925995.2 Terrapene triunguis | reverse complement strand
CCCCCCCCACGGGGGGGGGCGGCCGGAGGCTTTTTCGCCTGGGGCGGCGAAAAAGCCAGAGCCGGCCCTGGTGGTGCCGAGCTAAGGAGAGAGCAGGGGCCCAAGCTGAGCTGGGGAGCAGGGCCACGCTGGCCAGAGGGGCCAGAGAAGCAGCCCAGGGAGCTGTGCTGGAGGCAGAGCAGCATCAGTACTGAGGCAGAATGGAGCTGGAGCTGGAGCTGGGGCTGGGGCTTGAACAGTCTGGAGCTAGGTGCAGTGAGCAACTGGAGAGAGTAAGGGGGACCCTGGGCAGTGGGCCCAGCATAGGGAGATGCTCACAGCCAAGAGGACTTGCAGGCCAGACTGGGGGGGATCATAACCCCAATGGGGGAGGGGGACTGATGCTGGGAAGAAAGGTTCTTCCACCTAGAGCCTGAAGGCATGTGGCCACTGCTAGAGGAAGTATCTGACCCACAGCATCCCTGCAGCACAGCCAGGACCTGAGGAGGAGGCCTGGATGTTTGAGGAACAGACTGAACTTCCCTTACATTCCAGAGACAGCTGTTTGTGATATCTCCCTGCCACAGAGCGGGCTGATGTGTTTTCCTTTAACCTTTCCCATTTTTAAAAATTGATTGCTGTTTAATAAAGTGTATTTGCTTGAACTATATGCAGTGATCAGTGGATATGGGAAGCGTCCAGTGTGGAGAGAGCACCCCAGAGTGGGGACACCTTATCCCCTATCCTACGTGACCACAACAAGATTGGGGGTTGAGCCCCAGAGGAATCCTGGGCCCAGCCTTGTCAGGGTTACAAGGACTCTGCCACACAGGAGAGTGGAAGGGGAGCCCTCAAGGTCAGGCAGGCCTCTGGGTAAAGGAAGTGGGAGCGAGGACTCAGATCCTTTTTGCTAGCCCATTTCACTGAGGTAGTGTATAAACCAGAAAAGTTCCCCACAATAGCGGGACAATTCCCCCACTTACAGTATGATCCTGTCTCCAAGACACAGGCTCAGCTGTTACACTGTGATACGGCATAACAGAATTGCTTCCATGCTGCCTTCTTCATCTCCACAATTTAAGTTTTCATTAAAGAAAGAGATGAGATGTGTAGCTGTTATGGTTGTTGAGATGGCCTCAAAAACCATTAAGTCAGAGTAGCTGGTGCACTGATGTCTGCCTGCAGTTTCAGATTCTGGAACAATTCCCCTGAAATGTGAACTGCCCCATTCATCTCAGTGAGGGGCTAACTCAGATGGCCCCTGTTAACAAGATGGATGGTTACAGTATTAAAGATTTCACTGCTCAAAGCATGAAGCAAAGGAGAGGGAAGATTATATTATGAAGATCCGTGCAATATAATGCCAGCAACAGCTCATTTTGGCACCTTGAGTGAGTGGCCTTTGGCCAGTACCACCACATATGCCCACCCAACTACTAAGGAGCTTAGAGCCCAGAGGTGGCATGTGAGGCGCCCCTGAAGGGAAGCCAAGCCCATGAAGCAAAGTGGGCACATAACCCTCAGAAAGGGAAGCCAAGCAGAGCCCAGCGGTGTCTCTGGCTTCCAAAGAAGGTGAGCAAGGGGATAGATATTTTGAACCTCTGCACAATCTACCATGAGTGATATCATGTGGGAGGAGCTTGTTTTGTGGGAAGAGCTCAGGTGAGAACATTTTCCCCTCCAATCTGACCCCTGTCCCAACGCTGGTCTCCCTTTCTCATGTCCTCTGTAGGCTCTTCTCACACAGTTCCATTCACTGGTACCTCTTTGGGCTGGCCTTGCAGCTTACATCCCAGTTGCAGAGCCCGGGGAGTATCTACAGGACTTGGAGACCAAGAATTTCTCCATGTCTGGTGTGCAATCCTCACCGAGCACAGGTTGCAGTTTAGATTCGCAATCTTGGCCTATATTAAGGTGGGTTATAAGTGATGCTGCTGCCATTCTATCAGCTGTCAATCTACAAAGCTCTTCTCTTTCAGCTAAGATTGCTCTCTTAACAAGCCTACAGACCAGGGCAGGGTAAATCAGCTCACTAACTGATGGTTATATCAGTAAAAGCCCTAGTGCAGATGCAGTTCTACTCGCAAAAAAACTCAGTAATTTTGCTAGTATAGCTTATTTCATTTGGGGAACTGGTATAAGCTATATTGGCAAAATACCGTTTTTGTCAGTACAAATTGCATCTCCACTAGGAGGGTTGTCAGTATTATGCTGGCAAACCTTCTCTAGTGCAGACAAGTAGTGCCGACACTAGGCATAAGCAGACTAAGTAATTGCTTAGGGCCAAGCAACTCAAGGGAGCCACCTACTCACTTATTTTCACAAGAAAATGCCTGTTTTAGTATTGTATGTGAAGGGGGGCACTACAGCATGAGTCAAATGTGCATAAGTTTTAGGCTTCTCTTTTGAAAAATCTTGGCCTAACTCTAAGCACCCACAAATATATATTAGGCAGCTAAGGTGAGATTTTCAGAAGGGCCTAAGGCATATAGATGCACAGCTTCCATTGAAAGTCAGTGGGGCTTGTGCTCCTAAATTCCTTGGCTTCTGAAAATCTCACCTGTGTAACTTTGATCTGATTTCCAAGAGTACTGAGCACCTACAGAATTTAGGAGCCTGATTTTAAACACCCACTTTTGAAAGCCTTGTCCTCCTTGAAAAGTAGAATTATATGTTCTGGGGCAATGTGACAAATGCAAGACATTCATTAGAAAACAGAGAGAAGTGTGGTTTAGCAGAGCACAGACTTAAGAATCCAGAGTCCTGAATTCTAATCTCTGCTCTGTCATGGACTTGCTGTGACCTTGATCAAGTGACCTGAACTTTCCTTGCCTCAATTTATCCCTAAATTAGATGGTTATAATGATACTTCCCTCATAGAAGTCGTGTGAAGCTTAAAGTGCCTTGGAGATCCTCAGATGGAATGTGCTATAAAAGTGCAAAGGACAATGATTCTTAGTGTTATACTGCAGCCTCCAGAATCAATAACATACAGTCATTTCAAGTCCAATCATTCCAGTGCAAGCTGGTCATTCATAGTCCTCCACTATAGAATGCGGAGCTATCACATGGAGGATTAAGGTGACCATAAAAACAGCCAAAATGATTACTCTCAAATGTCCATATATAAAAGAAGCAAACAAATACAATCCTCCCTCCCCTTCTTCTCCTGGCTAGAATGAGTAGGAACACCACAGAGGAGGTCCTGAGAAAACAAGTTCTTTGCAAATTTCATTAATCCCACCACACCCCGTGCAAAATTGCAGACCCATCAACAAACAACATGTCAAACACGAACTATTGAAATAACTTCCAGCTATCCGGTGAAGCAAGACAAGTAAAAGAGAAACAAATAATAAAAAGTTGCTCTGGTGACCGAGCCCCAGAATAGCTTCAACTTGCTTTAAAAATATGAATCCAATTTGCAAAAGCAAGTGTCAATGCCATTGTCAAAAGACATAACTCTGAAAGCTGTTAGTATAGTGAAGAATGACTCAAGAACTTGACAAAGAGGAATATAGTGTGTATTGGCAACATTCCTCATTACATATTTCAAAGGAAAAATTGAAACCACATTTCTGAAGGGCAGACTTTGATTACTAGAAGGGCATTGGTATAAACAATGTGCTGCAGATTTTTTTGCAGCTCCTTATTTTCCTTATAGTCTGCCTTCCCATGCAAACCATTGAATGCCCCGTTATGTATCCCAGCTAAGAGACAGCTGCCATCTGCACAGGTCTGTGAGAGAGCATACCGGTGCCATGAAGAGGTTCAAGAGGATAATAAAATGCAGCAGGTGCAACCACACGAGAAAGAAATAAAGCAAAATTCTCTCCTTAGGGGAGCAATAGAAATGATTGAGAGCATGGATTCTGTGATCTGCAGAAACTGGGGCAACACTTGAGTCAAATTAAACACACAGAGTGGAAAAACCCTGGCCCAACAATATATCTGTGTTGTGTGCCCATATGTAACTTATGGCCTCAGTTGAAGTCTACCTTGGCTAGACTTTGAGGGGGAAGATAAGGAGGCAAACCCTACACATTAAAATAAGGGCAGGTATATAGGCAGGGATGTAACTAATGGAGGGGGGTGCCAAAGACAGTCCTCACCTGGGGCACCATTTAGTTTAGGGCCGACCCTGCCTGCAATGGCCCCCAGACTAAATTAGATTATCTAGAAGGCTGCCTAAAGTATGACAACCTGTCCCCAGCTGCCTATGGGCAACAGTGCCATCTGGAATCCCCACCCCCTCCCATCCCTTGCCATGGCATGCTCCCTATGCAGGAGCCTCAAAACTGTGTAAATTACCTTGGGGAGAGCCTGCAGAAGTGAGAATTCTCCTCTGGCTTGATCTGGGGGCACAAAGGGCTCTCTTATGCAGCAGTTTAATAGGATTGTATAGGAGCGGAAACCCTTCCCGTAATATATAGATATGGACTCCAACCAAAGCTCCAAACTGTGAGGGTGTTTAAAGTAAAGGTCTGAATTTTTCACGTTACCCCTCTTCTTACCCTGATCTGACCCAAAACCCCAGATCCAAACACCCTGAAACACCGATCCACATTATGCAGCTCGAGCCCCTTTCTAACAAAATGGTGTGATTCTTCCGCTTTACTGGTGTATTTTTCCACCATTCATTGAGCCATACTGTGCCATCCATGTTGAATTTCAGTGTAGAAATCTGCTAGAAGAACCAAATTAATGGCATGGTCTGGTACTTATGTTCAGCTAGAACTTTATGAAACTTTCAGAAAACCCAGAACTCAGCAAGTCTGGGGTCTTGAGACCAACCTAGAACTCTGGCATGGTTCTTTGAGTTTCATTAGTGTCAGCACACTTTTAAAGTGACCCTGGGCTGGTGTATTGTTTCAGATGATGCCAGGAGAAAGCGGAGTCACAGCTCAGTTCTTCTTTGTTTCTGGGTTCATGTGAACCTAAAACCCAAAGCTAAAACTCAAGGGTTCTACTTCTCTTCTCACTTACACTGATGTAAATCAGGAGCAGCTCCACTGAAGACCATGGAATGGCACATGTGAAATGGGCCAATGGAGAGTCAGTCCTCAGGAGTGGGCAATCCACATTGGGAGAGAGAAAGTTGAGTCCTGTTAAGAAAATTGCTGGGTTCTGCACAGCTTTGCTTTCTCTCAGCCCCATACCGTGCAGCAGGTGGTACGGTTGCTAACAGAGAACCTCCCACTGCTCAGGGCAGAGAATGCACAGTGCCTCCCTCGCCTCGGACTATTAGGTTACATGCCTGAAAGTATGTGTTTCAAATTCCTCTGGCCTCCCAAATCCTTTTCTCACATCCCTTCTGAGACCCTGGTTTTGTTGAGTTGTAATCAATTTGGAGAGAGAACGACAGAAATGCTGGGGGAGGAGGGGTGGTTCCCCTGTTAATAATTACTGGATTTAGTTACCTACCAGCAGCAATTCAAGGGAGCAGTGAGTAAAATATACCCTGGCAACTCTCCAGCACTGAAGTATTATTTCATACTCTAGTAACTGTACATAAACTAATTAGATATCCAAGTAGGCTGGGATTATTTTTTCCATATTTTAATGCCCTGACAGTTGTCACAGGACATAAGTTTGCTTCAGTTTACTTCATTCTGTGTTCCTTCAACAGCAGACCCAGCTCTTCTGCTGCTGACACTGTCAGCTCAGCATAAATCAGGTGTCTTGATAAGTTAAGCTTTCTACACAGTTTTTGATTGTTTGCAGCTCAGCTAGGCGTCAGCCTCCACACAGCATATATCAGGAAGCGGAGGGAGAGTTTCACTTGTATGTGAACTTAACTACCTTATATTCTCTTTCTGGACAAGTTTTTTAAAGGGGTGTAGAAAAGACCCCAGGTAGGGTGTGTTTAGTTGGGCTGGTTGAAAGTGGTCCATCAAAAGTGGTTTCCCCCTCTCCCCACACACTCTCGATGAATAGTTACTTTTATAAAAAAACAAGTTTGTCAAAAATTTTCGGATTCTATAACACAATCCCTCCCACCCCCAAAAAAACCACCAAAAAACCCATCCACACTGACAAATTTTAAGCCAAAAGATTTTGGTTTGGGGGTTTTCAGGTTTTTGGTCAAAAAACCTAAACATGTTCAGGAAAATTTTTTTGATGAATGTGAAAGTATTTTTGTTTTCACCTACACTTTCCACAGCAAAAGAAATAATTTCATAACAAGGTAGAGAGTGGAAATTGATTCGGTCCACTAATCAAATATCAGAGGAATAAGATTGTGACGTTATCTAATTAAAATATGACCATGTAGATCAGTGCTGCTACCACTGTTATATAATTTCAACAAATCTTGTACAAAGTATGTCATGTAAGGCGTCTATGAAAAAGTTATGATTTGCTGAATATGATTATCCTATTGGTATGCATGTATCATTTTTGTATCTGAGGTTATGAACATTAACTATGTACCTGTATTTCAAATGTTTGCTTCTGTGGTAACACCAACAAGGTATTCATCCAGCACATTGTGAAGGAACTATTCAACTTGAATGGCCCATCAAAGAACACAACTCACAATGAACCATGGAAGATGTCTATCTACACTTAATGGACTTTCCTGTGTACGTGCTAACTGGAGTAGGGGTAATGGCCTCTGCTATGACTAAGCAAAGCAGGCATGGACATGTGACCTGCCTCATGTGACTCCAAACTCCATCTTGTTACCTGTATTTTTCCACAAACAGTACTGAGGGCTTTGTTTGAAACAATGGGTTTCCCTCCACATGGCAGAAGCTATAAAAGGCCCTGGAAACATCTCCATTTTGCCTCTTTCCTTCTCAAACCTCTGGACCATGAACTTATTCTAATGGGACCATTCTAACCAAGGAACTGAGGACCTTCCAATGATTTGGAAGCAACCAGAGACTTAACAAGCCAGCAGTTTATTTCATCACTGCTACAAGTCTGATCCACGAACCTTGCAATTGTATGCATTTGATTCCTTTAACCAATCTTAACTCTCACCTTTATTTCTGTTTATAAATAAACCTTTAGATATTGGTAACAGTGTGATTAGTGGGTAAGATCTAAGTTATATATTGACCTGGGTATGTGGCGTGTCCTTTGGGATCAAAAGAACCCTTTGGTTGGTTAAACTGGTTTTAAATAACCAATCATCATCAAGTCTAGTGTTTTTGGCAGTGATACAAGGACTGGAATACCTAAGGAGACTGCTTTTCTGACTTCTTGTTAGGCAGTGTGGTGAAACAGAAGTTTACTTTTGTTGCTAGTTTGGTATATCTTATGGGAGAATAACCACCAGTTTTGGGGTGTTTCTGCCCTATTTCTCAGCAGTTTGTCCTGAATTTGGTATTCAGTTGTGACCCACTAAGGCACAATGACAGAGATGAACTAGGAAAGAGGAATATCTATTAATAAATGAGAAAAGGAATGGAATTCATGATGGCTCAGAAATAGCTTTTAAAGGTCCTTCTTCAACTAGAAAAAACAATTGAAAAAAATGTTTGCACAGTACCAAGCGGGACAGAACTCTGATCTGGATGGTTACCCCAATAAATCGTATGAATAATTAGGAAGGAAGACCCAATAAAATATAATAAAGAAATTCTTGAAAAATATGAACATGTACAGATCAGCTTCTGCAGATAAGAGGCTTTCTATGGTATGAAGGGAATTAGCTATTGAACTCATTGAACTGTTGACAATTATTTTTGAAAACTCATGGATAGTGTGGGGTAATCTAAGCATCTTTATTCATCATGAGGCTACATCTACACTACAAGCCAAGGGTGCGAATCCCCTGCTTGAGTACATACACTTGCACTAGCTTGCATCGAGCTAGCATGCATATAAATAGCAGCATAGCAACAGCAGAGGCATGGCTTAGCCGTTCAGAGTACAAACCCACCTGAAACAGGTGCGTATATACTCAGCACTGCTCACCCATGCCACTACCCACACGTTCATGACTACACTGCTATTTATACTTGCACTAGCTCGATGAGAGCTAGTGTGAGTATGTGCACACGAGCGGGGGGGGGGGAAGGGTTTGTGAAGTAAGGTACTAGTCAAGGTTGGTCAGAGTATCAGAATCTGGCTCAAATGACAGATGGCTAGATGGACTACTGGTCTGACCCACTATAGCAAATCCCACATTCCTATATTGGCAAAGCTACCAGTCTGACCATGATAAATGTTTTGATAGATGAACTATATCAAGACAAATTATAATGAGAATTGTTTCAAACAGGGCCGGCTCAGGGTTTTTGCCGCCCCAAGCAGAAACAAAAACAAACACAAAAAAGCCGCGATCGCGATCAGCTCTACTGCCGCCGCTTCAGTCTTCGGCGGCAATTTGGCAGCCCTTCGCTCTGAGAGGGACTGAGGGACCCGCCGCCGAATTGCCACCGAAGAGCCGGACATGCCACCCCTCTCTGTTGGCCGCCCCAAGAACCTGCTTGCTGGGCTGGTGCCGGCCCTGGTTTCAAACATGCAGACTCTCTGGGACCAAAGATTCAAATCCAAGTAAACAGCTTCATCCTACCAAGAAGATGTGCTGAGTTCCATGCATTCACTCTACAATGGGCAGGTCCTTTGTATGAGAGCCTAAAAATCAAAGTCCTCCGGTCTGCTTTGTATGGACACTAAGGACCTCCAGGCACTATTGGAAGAATGGAGGTTTACTCCAGCATCCTGGGGCAAAACTGACCTTCCTTTTTGTGCACTGGTTGGGGCCATACCCCAGATATAGTTGCATTTCAATGATGTTGTAAGTTCATAGTTTGGGTAAAGCTTTGGGATTCTTTGCAATTAAATGCACTATATATAAAATATAATTTTTCCAATTGCCATGTACATCATTTCACTTTGTGTATTTTGGGGGGAGGAAGGGATTTTGGGAACATTAATAAACTAAATTCCCTTTCAAAAATGTCTAATTACTTTTCCTCCCCCATACACCTTGTTTGTTCTTTCCCAACATAAGTTGAAGTTCAGCTGACTTATTGATAAATGGAAGTGATGGTAGCTATTTTGCACTGCCCCAAGGCTGATTGTGGTCCCATCCCACCTACAAGTCTAATAGTCCCAGCAGATAAGGTTGTCTGATCTGGCGAGGATCGTCATAGTTCACGTGTTTTGTTGTTGTGTGGATGTGCTATACCATTATCGAACTGCATTAAGGAATCTCTTTACCAGGTCATGAACTAGAATATGCTGGCCTCTCAACAGTTCTAATATATAACTATTGTTTCACTCATGCTACAAAGAGAAAACTGTGTTTAAAAAAACTATGCTAGGCAACTGCAGACTGCACTACCAGACAGAGCCCAGGGACTGGATGGGTTAAAGAGGTATGGGTATGGACAAATCCCTTCCAAACCATTTGCTTGTACAGGAATCCTTTGTTCTAGTCCGTTGGGTGGACTTATTTTCAACCTTGAAAGAGGCACTTGATTAACATCTCACCAGTAGATAAGATGCCTCAATGTTTTTCAAAACAAGTCAGGGAGAGCAAGCCTCGGTATAAAATGCACTCCTCATTTCAGGTTTTTATTTTTTCTCTAGAAAATTCTCCTTTTGACAATTCCCTCTGACTTTTCTTAGCACTGATGGAAAGTGGCAACTTATAAAAATGAGGTTTACAGCTTGCCAGATTGTTGCTGTAAGTGGAACAGATGGCCAATTCATCTCCACTGAACTTGGTACTTCTAACAAGAGAAACTGTGTGTTTTGCTCCCTGATTTTTCCCCCAGGTATCCTAGCAGGTGACTGGAAAGTACGATGACAGGAATGACTTGACTTGAGCTTCCGGAGGCCCAGAATTGTGGGGTTGCCATTGTTTTGCCCAATTACCTGTTTCTTAGCAGCACTCTGGTTTGGTTTCTTGAGACCCCAAAAACAATAGCAAACCCAAACAATACGCAAAAGCTAGTAGCCAGGTGCACTATCCCTGGTGTGACCCAGGGACCCCCTTGGTGCCAACTGAAAGAGGGGACTAAGGGTGCCTAAGGTTTTACAGAATCCTGTAAGTCAGATATAAGCATAATAGTTCACCGAACGGTGGCATGTGAGCCAGCGGCCCTCTGCTCATTGTTATCATTGCAAAAAAAAATGTATGTACTGGTAATATTCAAGGAGTTCTGTGTCTATACCAAAAGATTTGGTCTTAAGGTCTTGGAGTTAAGGCAAGTCACCAGGAGGTGACATACCACCTGCCTAAAAGGAACATCTCCGAGATAACTGACACTTGTCTCCTGTCTGGCCATATGTGTACTGTGTGCCTTATGTTGTGTGCCTATTTGCATACTGAGCTGGGTGTGAAGTGAGACATAGTAAAATCTACAAGAGAGGAAATCTACAGAAAGAAACAAACAGCAGCCTGGGGGATAGGGGTCCCATTTATGAATAAAGACAAGAGACTGGGGTCTGGTATATCTTGTAGTGCAGAGAGACACAATCTTTCACTTAGGAGGCAAAACTAATAGCGTGCATGTCTCATGAAAGAAGGGGCACAGCGAGTCTGGCGTAAAGCACTGCAAGGATTTGGAGTGAGCATTATTCTGCAAGCCATGAGTATATCTTAATAAGTCTAGGCTCTAGAACATGCATTACGATTTCATTTTAGATGTAATCTCTTGTTTCCAATACTTTACTTGCTACTACTTGAAAATCTCCGCCACGTTAAATAAACTTATACTTGATTTCACTATAAACAAATCGAAGTGCTGCATGCAGCAGAGTGGTGATCTGAGGAGGAACTGGTGAGCTGGGCTGTACTGCTTCTTTGGAAGCAGCAGATTGGTGAATGCTGTCAGTGTGCAGTGGACCAAGGGTTGGACACTCTAGGGAGATGCTCGAGCAGCTCAGGGATTGAAGTGTGCTTAGAGCAACAGCAGGGCTTGAGGCTAGAGAGAAGTACTTGTCCTGCCCGTGGAGTTAGGAAGCTGATCTCTGGCAGGTACAGGCAGAACTTCCTCACCCTAAGGGCAGGTGGTAGTGAGATACCTCACAGGAGGGTACCCTTGGGAAGCATCACACCAATCATTTACAGGTGACTCATTTTTCATATTCAAAAACATCTAAGCATACCTAAAGTATTCTCTTAATTCCTCTTCTTGTGTTCCTGTTTGGTGTAATACATTGTGGAGGAATAAGACTAGAATGAGAGGATCCAGGTACGTGTGGATACCCACAAAGGATCTCAAATTCAGTACAATTCGTGGGTCTGATCCTGCACTCCTCATTTGAGCTCATGGAGGCAGAGTGAGTGGACTGCTCCTTATCTACTGAAAACCATAGCAAACATCCTTTCAGCCAGAATGGGTTTATTTTAGATTGCAATCCTGGAAAGAAAAATAATAAAAGTAAAGGGAAGACACACGCGTATGTCAGAGAGACTGCACTGAAATGAACACAAAATGGCTGATGTATCTGGCTGGAGCTTCCTCTACCCTCGGCCCTATTAACAGTGGCTGCTATATACTACCTTGCTGTACTGGATTGTGATGCAATATGTACCAAATAGATCATTCAGCCCAGAGATACCGATCACCCACAACTCCCATTACAGTGATTGGGCCAACATGGGTACAACACAACTGCATATATTGTATTTTCTTAGAGATAGTTTATGATGGTTATAATGTCGGTATGACAACTTTGATTATGTACACAGAAAGAAGAGACTATGCAGTATTGTTAGATGCTACAAAATTTCCATTAGCCCAAATTTAGGCCACTGAGTGCTAGAGTTATGAATGGACTGGGTACACGACCTTGAGCAAGCCCAATCACCTGTCCATCCCTCTCTTTCTTTCCTCTACCATCTCTACCTGGTTACCTAGAAAAACAGCATGGTCTAGTAGATGAGGCATGGATCAGGAACTCAGGAAACCAGGGTTCTTTCCCTGGCTTGACCACTGATGTGCTATGTGAGTATAGTCAAGTCACTTCACCTTTCCCCATGCCAGTTTTCTCTCCCTACCTTTGCCTATGTAGATTTTGAGCTCTTTGGGGTGGAGCCCTTCTCCTACAGCATGTATGTCCAATTCCTAGTACAAGGGGACTGCAAGCTTTGTTGGAGCCATTGTGCAACAGCAAATAGTAATAACGGGAAAAAAGTTCTGAGAAAAAAAATCTCAGTCAGATAGATGTAATCAGTAGATCAGGTTTGATACTTTGCATGTTATGTTTCAAAAGCAAAACAGCATGAGATGTATATTCAATGAAAATATACTGAATGCACTGATTATAAAATGAAGATATGATTTTTATTATCTGCATTGGTTTACTAAAAGACTTGTGGTGCTGACACCTTGTTTAATTAGGTTTAGCAGCTGTAAGACACCTAACAATACATTAAGGCTGGAGTTTTCAAAGAGGCCTAAGGAAGGTAGGCACCCAGCCTCATGGACATTCAGAGTTGGGCACCAAAGGTACAGATACTCAAAGATATTGTGGCACCTAACTCCCATTGAAGTCAATGGGAGTTAGGCACCAAAGTATCCGAGGAGCTAGGCCAGAACTCCCTTAGACTCTTTTGGGAACCCCTCAAAATTTAGGCTGTTAATTAATCACAGTTAACTCACCCAATTAATTTTTTTGTTAATCGTGATTAAAAAATTAATCATGATTAATTGCACTGTTAAACAATAGAATACCAATTGAAATTTATTAAATATTTTTGGATGTTTTTCTACATTTTCAAATATATTGATTTCTATTACAACACAGAATACAAAGTGTACAGTGCTCACTTTATATTTTTATTACAAATATTTGCACCGTAAAAGTGATAAACAAAAAAAATAGTATTTTTCACTTCACCTCATACAAGTACAGTAGTGCAATCTCTTTATTGTGAAAGTGTAACTTACAAATGTAGATTTTGTTGTTGTTACATAACTGCACTCACAAACAAAACAATGTGAAACTTTAGGGCCTACAAGTCCACTCAGTCCTACTTCTTGTTCAGCCGATCGTTAAGACAAACAGGTTTGTTTACATTTATTGGAGATACTGCTGCCTGCTTCTTATTTACAATGTCAGCTGAAAGTGAGAACAGACGTTCACATGGCACTTTTGTAGTCAGCATTGCAAGGTATTTATGTGCCAGATATGTTAAACATTCATATGCCCCTTCATGCTTCGGCCACCATTCTAGAGAACATGCTTCCATGCTGATGATGCTCGTTAAAAAAATTAATGCATTAATTAAATTTGTGACTGACGTCCTTGGGAGAGAATTGTAGGTCTCCTGCTCTGTTTTACCCGCATTCTGCCATATATTTCATGTTATAGCAGTCTTGGAGGATGACCCAGCACACATTCGTTTTAATAACACTTTCACAGCAGATTTGACAAAATGCAAAGAAGGTACCAATGTGAGATTTCTAAAGATAGCTACAGCACTCAACCAAAGGTTTAAGAATCTGAAGTGCCATCCAAAATCTGAGAGGGATGAGGTGTGGAACATGCTTTCAAAAAATCTTAAAAGAGCAACAATCAGGACCTGTCTACACCAGAAAATTAAGTCAACTTTATCTAATTCGACCTCGAGCCCCTGAATTAATGAAGTCGATTGTGCATGGCCACACCATGCTGATTGTCTCATTGGAGTGCATCCTCACTAGCAGTGCCTGCATCGATGCACAAAGCAGTGCATCATGGGTAGCTATCCCAAAGTGCAACTTGCCGCAGTGTGTTTTGGGAAGTTTGTGCAATGACTCATGGGACCAAAACATTGTCACAGGGGAGAATGGGAGCATTGTGTCAGCATCCCATGATACACTGTGCTCCCTCCCTCATATCAGCTGCAAACAACCCAGTGGTTTTCATGCCTTAAAACCACCATGCATATGTCATAACCCCAGAAGCATGGAGCCTGCTCAGTTGTGCACTCTTGCTGTGAGCATCTCAAACACCTCACGCCTTCTCCTGCAGTATTTCCAGAGCCGAAGTAGGGCCCACTGTGCGGAACATAACGATGTCCTGCAAGCAGCCTTGCTGCAAGCCATTGAAAAAAACCAATTCACAGTTGCTGCTGGCAGTCACAGAGCAGCACATTCTGTTGAGCGCCATTTCTGGTCCCGTGAAACAAGCACTGACTAGTGGGACCACATAGTTTTGCAGATATGGGATGACGAGCAGTGGATACAGAACTTTTGAATGCAGAAGGCCACCTTCCAGGAACTTTGTGCAGAGCTTTCCCCTGCCCTGCAGTTCAGCCACACAAAAATGAGAGCTGCTCTGACAGTGGAGAAGCGAGTGGCGATCGCTATTTGGAAGCTTGCAATGCCAGACAGTTACTGGTCAGTGGGGAATCAATTTGGAATAGGTAAATCAACCGTGGGAGCTGCTGTGCTCCATATGTGCAGGGCCATTAATCGACGTCTGTTATGAAGGGTAGTGAGTCTGGGAAATGTGCAGATACAGTGGATTCCTTAGTTGCAGTGGGGCGATAGATGGCACGCGTATCCCCATCTTGGCACCAGACCACCTTGCCAAATAGTTCATAAACCGAAAGGGATACTTTTCAATGGTGTTGCAAGCGCTGGTGGATCAAAGGGGGCGTTTCACCAATATCAACATAGGATGGTTGGGAAATGTTCATGACGCACGCATCTTTAGGAACTCGGGTCTGTTCAAAAAGCTGCAATCTGGGACTTTCTTTCCAGACCACAAAATTAACATGGATGATGTTGAGGTGCCTATAGTTATCCTGGGGGTCCCAGCCTACCCATTGCTCCCATGGTTCATGAAGCCATGCACTGGTCATCTGGACAACAGTAAGGAACAGTTCAGCTATAGGCTCAGCAAGTGCAGAATGGTGGTTGAATGTGCCTTTGGTCGTCGGAAAGGGCGCTGCAAAAGTCTAATAACAGGTGAAGAGTGAAGTGAAGAGACCATCCCCATGATGATAACTGCCTGCTGTGTGCTCCATAAGATCTGTGGGGGGGAAAAAAAAAGGCAGAAAATTTTCCGCAGGGGTGGGCAGTTGAGACACATCACAAGGCAGCCATTTTTGAGTAGCCAGACACCAGGGCAATAAGAAAAGCACAGCAAGGGGTGCTGTGTATCCACGATGGTCTGAAAAGCTGTTTCAATAATGAGTCACAGTAATGTGAGCTGCTTGTCTGCATTGTGCTTTCCCAAACATTCACCTGGCTTGTATCACTGTCCCTGTAAAGCCAACCCCCCGCCCAAGCCTACTGCTTCTACTCAATAAAGAACATTTATTTCTCAAATCCATTTAACAAACATAAGTAAAGAGGGAGAACAGGAAAAAAAAGGTAACCTTGGAGAAAAGGGGTTGTAAAGTTGGAACAGGAGAAACATTTTCAGCTGTGTAACATAACACCACATTCCAGACCATCAAAGGTCTGTGAATGGGCGCCTTCTGTTCCTTGTACCCCCCACTCCCGAGTTAAGTGAAAGGGATAATGGACTTTTTGCCCATACATCATGGAACGCTTGGGAGAGGGTGATTCTGCCCCAGGCAGTGCTGGCAGACCACCAGGGTCTGCAAAAGGACTCTACCCTTCTTCTGTTCCTGCAGTTCAACCAAATGCCTCAATATGTCTGCTTGGTCCCTCATAATCCGAAGCATCTCATACTGCACTGCACAGTCTCACTCACTGGAAGCTTTCCTGCTCTCCATGTCCATGTCTAACTTTTTGGACAGTAAAAATAAAGAGGAGTCCTTGTGGCACCTTAGAGACTAACAAATTTATTTGGGCATAAGCTTTCGTGGGCTAAAACCCACTTCATCAGATGCATGGAGTGAAAAATACAGTAAGCAGTGTATATATGAAAAGATGGGAGTTGCCTTACCAAGTGTGGGGGTCAGTGCTAATGACGCCAATTCAATTAAGGTGGAAGTGGCCTATTCTCAACAGTTGACAAGAAGGTGTGAGAATCAGCAGAGGGAAAATTACTTTTTGTAGTGACCCATCCACTCCCAGTCTTTATTCGGGCCTAATTTGATGGTATCCAGTTTGCAAATTAATTCCAGTTCTGCAGTTTCTTGTTGGAGTCTGTTTTTGAAGTTTTTTTGTAGAAGAATTGCCACTTTTAAGTCTGTTATTGAGTGTCCAGGGAGGTTGAAGTGTTCTCCGACTGGTTTTTGAATGTTACAGTTCTTGATGTCTGATTTGTGTCCATTTATTCTTTTGCGTAGAGACTGTCCAGTTTGGCCAATGTACCTGGCAGAGGGGCACTGCTGGTACATGATGGCATATATCACATTGGTAGAGGAGCAGGTGAATGATCCCCTGATGGTGTGGCGGATGTGGTTAGGTCCTATGATGGTGTCCCTTGAATAGATAGATATGCGGGCAGAGTTGGCAACGGGGTTTGTTGCAGGGATTGGTTTCTGGGTTGGTGTTTTTGTTGTGTGGTGTGTAGTTACTGGTGAGTATTTGCTTCAGGTTGGGGGGCTGTCTGTAAGCAAGGACTAGCCTGTCTCCCAAGGTCTGTGAGAGTGAGGGATCGTCCTTCAGGATAGGTTGTAGATCTTTGATGATGCGCTGGAGAGGTTTTTGTTGGGGGCTGTAGGTGACAGCCAGTGGCGTTCTGTTACTTTTTTTTGTTGGGCCTGTCCTGTAGTAGGTGACTTCTGGGTACCCTTCTGGCTCTGTCAATCTGTTTCTTCACTTCACCAGGTGGGTATTATAGTTTTAAGAATGCTTGATAGAGATCCTGTAGGTGTTTGTCTCTGTCTGAGGGATTGGAGCAAATGCGGTTGTATCTTAGAGCTTGGCTGTAGACAATGGATCGTGTGATGTGGTCTGGATGAAAGCTGGAGACATGTAGGTTATTTGTTAGTCTCTAAGGTGCCACAAGGACTCCTCATTGTTTTTTGCTGATAGAGACTAACATGGCTACCACTCTGAAACTTCTTGGACAGTGAAATCCTCCATGCTCTCAGCACTGTGTCAGCTGTCCTGGAGGCATTCATTATCTCGGTGAACATGTCCTCCCGCGTTCTCTTTCTCCGCCTCCTAATCACTGAAAGTCTGCTTTCAGGTGTTGATGACACGCCGAAGGACACATTTCCAACTGTCAGTGAGGGGGGAAAAATAAAGGAGCCATTGTACATGGATAAAATGTTTCCAAAGCAAGGCCGTTTTCATAAAAAAACAACCTTTAGTACACTAGGTGCAAGCCATAACATAATCAGAATCCGTAACCGTTCACTGTGCCGTTTTGCTGCTCCAGCCATGGCGAGTATGCTCCCCACTCCAGGTCATGGGTGACTGCACTTTTAATGAAGTTTATGGCAGGCTCATGTCGGGAGCACAGGTAGCTAGGCGAACAATGGCCCTGCCCCATAGCACCGCAGGAAGCTGTTTACGAATGGGGCAAGGGGGACGTTTTCACTCCCAAATTGCGGAATCTCTCATGTGGGGCCCCAGTCCCCTATCAGCCACTTTAAACTACTTGCCAACCCACGATGAGCACAGTAAAGGCAGATTAGCGGCCATGTGGTTTGGCGATCCGGAATGTGGGGGGGGGAGGTGGGCGGGGTGGATCTACATGCCCTTTTTTCGTGTAAGAGCACTTTTAATGAGAACTTCCCCCTATGTGATATCAGTCTCCTGAGGGTAACAGAGGCGGAAAGGAAGGAGATGCTGCAAGCGTCTGGGTATAGGTCTGGTCCTTATGCTGCTATGCTGTGTACTGCAATGATGCCAGCAGAATTAATTCAGGGGTTGCATGGGAAAGTGTCCTACCATGGTGGAAGAAATAAGACTGCCCTGCCCAGAAACCTTCTGCAAAGGATTGCAGAGTACCTCCATGAAAGTTTCCTAGAGATATCCATGGAGGATTCCCGGGCTATCCCAGTCCACATAAACAGTCTTTTCTGGGGGCCACCCTCTGCATAGCTGGAGCGGCCTCTGGTAAGCAGAGAACCACAGCACTTCGCTTTTTCTTTACAGTGAACATGCAATACCACCAAATGTGTGTGCCCGCTAAAGTTTACTTCGACTTTTATTGTAACTCTATACTCACCAGAGGTGCCTTCTCTGGCATCACGGTCAGCCACTGTGATGTCCTGTGACCCACAGGGCTCCGGGGTTAAAAATATTTCCTGTCTCTCGAGGAAAATGGATCCACCACTCGCCTGTTTCCCCCTCCTCCTCCTCTTCTTCATCAACCATATCATCCTTCTTGTTGTCCCTAGACTCACACGCCTGTAAGGTGTCCATGTTGCTTGTGGGGTGCTAGTAGGGTCAGCCCTGAGAATAGTATGCAGCTCATTGTAGAACCAGCATGTGTGGGGCTCAGCACCAGAACGACTGTTCGCCTCCCTTGCCTTCTGGTACGCTTGACAAAGTTTTTATTTTCACACGGCACTGCTGTGTCCCCCTCATGTAGCCCTTCTTCGCCATTCCATGAGTGATCTTTGCATAGATGTCAGCGTTTCTTCTGCTGGATCAGAGCTCTGCCTGCACAGACTCTTCTCCCCACACAGCGATGAGATCCACCACCTCCTGTGCAGACCAGGCTGGAGCATGTTTGGGGCGTGTAATCTCCATGATCATCTGTGCTCAAGCTGGCACACTCCCAATGCTGATCAAACAGGAAATCGGAAATCGAAAGTTCCTGGGGCTTTAGCAGGGGAGGGGCTGTTTCCTGTGTACCTGGCTGCAGTGCAGCAGAGTTGAGAATGATTTCCAGAGCGGTCACAGATGAGCATTGTGGGACACCACCTGGAGGCCAATTAAGTCAAATTACACAACCCAGAGTCTGCACTACGTTGCAGTTGGCCCATGAAAATCGAACTAAGCACTACGCCTCTTGCAGAGGCGGATTACAGAAGTCGACATCAGAGGCGATTTAGGCCGATGTAAAGGACCCAGTAGTGTAGACACATACATTAAGAGGTCAACTTAAGGCAGCTTCCTTTGACCTAACTCTGTAGTGTAGACCAGACCTCAGATGCGGAAACTACAGAACCCAAACCACTAAAAAAGAAAATCAACCTTCTGCTGGTGGCATCTGACTCCGATGATGAAAATGAACATGTGTCAGGCCGCTCTGCTTTGGATTGTTATCAAGCAGAACCCATCATCATCATGGACGCATGACCTCTGGAATGGTAGTTGAAGCATGAAGGGACATATGAATCTTTAGCGCATCTGGCACGTAAATATCTTGCGACGCCGGCTACAACAGTGCCATGTGAACGCCTGTTCTCACTTTCAGGAGTCACTGTAAACAAGAAGCAGGCAGCATTATCTCCTGCAAATTATAACCAAACTTGTTTGTCCGAGCAATTGGCTGAAGTAGGACTGAGTGGACTTGTAGGCTCTAAAGTTTTGCATAGTTTTATTTTTGAATGCAGTTATTTTTTGTACATAATTCTACATTTATAAGTTCAATGTTCATGATAAAGAGATTGCACTACAGTACTTGTATTAGGTGAATTGAAAAATACTATTTCTTTTGTTTTTTACAGTGCAAATATTTGTAATAAAAATAACTATAAAGTGAGCACTGTACATTTTGTATTCTGTGTTGTAATTGAAATCAATATATTTGAAAATGTAGAAAACACCCACAAATGTTTAAATAAATGATATTCTATTATTGTTTAATTGCACAATGAATTGCAATTATTTTTTTAATCGCTTGACAACCCTATTCAAAATATTCTCCAAATACCATTTTTCCATGTAGGCAATTGCTACAGGGATGTTATGTGCTTACAAAAGGGCGGGGAGATGGTCTGCACAATTGTGAGTGGAAGGAGCATTGCCCATGAGACAAGACCTCCAAAACTGTATGTCTTTCTAAAAATATATGCATTGGTTCCAAAAGCAGTTTTAATCGCAAACTGCTGGGCTAGATGCAAGAATGATGGGGTGACATTCTGTGACCTGTCTTACAGAGGAAGCCAGGACAGACAATCACAATATATATGAGACCTACATGATCTACAATGAAAAGGCTGGGGACCCCTGGGCCTTATAGTGCTGCTGAAATTCCTTTGGTAAAAGATCAGTGATGGAATCTCAAACTTTTTGCATCTCCATCGATAATTATCCTAACCAAGAACAACAAATGTTAACCACCACCTCCCCCCACCCCTTCCAATACTAGAGAGGTTTTTGAGTTCAAGTATAACATTATGCAGTACTCTCATATTCTAGCACAGGACAATCCACTGAGCTGTCAGTAAACAGCTAGCACTGGGAGCTTTAGTTACTGAATTTTTATGTTCTTCAAACATGTAAGGAATCAAGTAGTTCCTTTAAACACATGAGTATGGCAGTAACGTTATTTGTATGTCTGTGTCTGCAGAACCAATCACCTAGTGTTAAATTTCCAAGTATCTAATTTCAGTGTCAAGTCTTTTGGGTGCCCAAGTGGAGCTGAAGATGTGCAGCCAGTCTGCAAATCTAGCTTGGTTTTCCCCCAATATCTTCCATACCAGACTTGGCAAACCACTCATCTAGACAGGATCTAACTGTGACCCTCTCCCTTTTTAGCAATATGTGAAGACCAGGCTGTTTGCAAAATCTTGACATTTGTTTGTGATGTCCCCATAGGGTGACCACATGTCCCGATTTTATAGGGACAGTCCTGATATTCAGGACTTTTTCTTATATAGGTGCCTATTACCCCCCATCCCCTGTCCCAATTTTTCACACTTGCTATCTGGTCACGCTATGTCTCCAGAAGGTCATGACCCCCGGGTTAATAACTCTTGGGGCTTGTCTACACTACCGCGGTAGTTCGACGGCTGGCAATCGAACTTCCGGGTTCGATTTATCGCGTCTGGTCTGGACGCGATAATTCGAACCAGGAAGTGCTCGCCGTCGACTGCGGTACTCCACCTCAGCGAGAGGAGTACCGCGGAGTCGACGGGGGAGCCTGCCTGCCGCGTGTGGACTGCGTCTGAACCGCGGTAAATTCGAACTAAGGTATGTCGACTTCAGCTACGTTATTCACGTAGCTGAAGTTGCGTACCTTAGATCGAATTGGGGTGTTAGTGTAGACCAGGCCTTGGTTTAGACCTTAGGCATCTGATGTTGGGCTCACAAAAATTAAGGCATCCAAAAGGAGTGCTCACATTCTGTGCAACCTTCAGCAAGTAATTTAGGAACAGATTTTCAACAGAGCTCAGCTCCTATAGGTCCTGATACTAAAGTATGAAGTCCATGGGATTAGTCACATGCTTCAAATTATACATGTTTGAATATTTTGCTGAACTGAGGCTGCTGAGTTCTGAAAATGTGGCCCTCACTACAGGGCTAATGTTATAGGGCGCCCTCACCTTGTGGGTGCCCTCGCATGCCTAGAGGCAACATTGCAGGGGGTCCTCATCTCTGGCCACCAGGGGGTGCCACTTTCTTGACCCCACAATAAATGTATGTCTGGGTCTTCTGTGACCTGACCCTCCAGTCAGGTCACTTAAAAGTTCAATCTCCTTCCAGGGTAACAAAAGATCCAACTGTAAGTCCAAAATAAGTCTCTACACTAATAGCTTCTGCTGATCCTTGGACCACTCTAAAGTCATCTGCTTAGGGTGACCACCAACCCTTATTTGAAGGGACTGTCCCTTATTTAATTGATTTGTCCCTTAGGATGACCATCCATCCCTTATTTTAAGATAGTATCCGTTCAATACATCTCAATATAAGTACCATTTTAAACATTAAATTAATGCCTATAATGATTGCATTATATACTTGAGGGCAGTAGACATGCACACTTGAGAAAAATATACTTGATATGCTAAGGAAAATGGTGTTTCCCTTAGAATAAAGCATTGTCCTTTATGTTTCATGTTGGATGGGAATAAGGGAAAACCACACCAGTGGTCATCCTACTGCTGTTTTGCCTCTAACTCCTGGGTCCTGCAGAACTCCTGCTAGGCTACTTCTTCCCCAGCAGGATTCCCCACATCTCTCCCCTGCCCCAGGGACTCCAGGAATTTCTCTCTCAGGGATCTCCCTGTCACAAACAAGCCCTGTGGGGGAACTCACTTGCTCCCTGTGGGTATCTTCCAGCCTGACCTCCCCAGGCCTTTCACAGAGAGGGAACCCTCCTTGTTTTGCTCTCCTGGGACTCCTCTCTCTGACTGAGTGCAGCTCTGTTTAAGTAGCCCTCCACAGCTGGGGTGAGTCACTCTCTCTAACTCAGTCACACCCAGCAGGGGTCACTACTCACCCCTAAGTCATGAGCAAGGTTGAGCTCAGCTTGCCTTAGAGGACCAGCCAGTCTGTGACAGCTAGGAACTAAGAATTCTTGAATTATACTCCAGGCTCTGCCAAATTGTGTGGTCCTAATATCTCGGGTCTGTACAACAGATGGGCCCAAGCCAGAATCAGAGAGCTGCACACAGCTGTTTTTTTGGTTCTAATGGATGATCTAGTAGATAGGACACTAGATCTGGTTTCAAATCCCAGCACAATCCTAGACTTCCTGTGTTACTTAACCTACCCTGTTCAGCATCTGTACAAAGGGGGACAATATTGCCTCTCACAGGGAGGTGTAATGAGGGTAGAATCCATTGACCGTGACTCATACTATCCAGAGAACTTCAGGAAAATTTGATCCTAGATTCAGCACCACTGGTCATCATCAGCTAAAACAGGTAGAGTAACCCCATTTACTTCACAGAGGCGGTGTGATGTTTCATTTATGTTTGTAAAGTGCTTAGCGAGCCTAAGATCAAAGGGCCTAGTATTGTTATTAAATGTGAATGCCTGGACTGTCATTAAAGTATCTTTTGTTCAGATGGATGGACGTGCAAGACTGATAAGCAGTCCCCTTTCAGGTAGAACACAGTAGTTAATCTGTGGTCACAGCAATAGAACAGCCTTTAGAAGGGGAAGTGGGATATGATTTCTTCAATAGTGGATACAGAAAATTTTTTAGTCCCAACTGGGACTTTGGCCAGGACAATGGTGCTATAGCTACTCTTGTGAAAGGTCCACAGGATCGTTCTTAGCTACCAGAAATACCAGGGAAGGTGTAAAATGCTGTGATATTTTGTGTTTGATTTTTCTCACTTGAGCTACCACTCTGAAGTCTGGAACCTTTTTTCTAAAGGGAAATAATTCTCAGAATTCAAATAATTCTGATCACTCCTTTTCTAAAATAAGGTATTGTGAAAGAGTTCTATTTTGCATTAGACAAAAGTATGGCCTTAATTAACTAAGCAAGTATCTACCCACTGAGACATGGGTTCAAGCAGATTAAAAAAAAAGTTATGATTCCATAACATAATGCGTTACAAAAATGACAATTGCCATGTTGAGTTGTAGTAGTAAAAAATAATAATAATAATAATCACCTCGTGAGAAAAGTGATGTCATCTCCCACCAGACACACACACACACACACACACCCCTTAGTCCTGGCCAGCTGAAGAACTGCCTACAGTTTGAGGCATGGTATTTTACAGAGAACAGAGAAGACTCAGTGGAGATCAACAAAAAAATGGAGAGCTGGAGTATGAAGGAAGCGTGATAAGAGATGGTGTCCATGTTCCATTTAAACTTAAGCTACAGCTTACGAAGGAGCAAAAGGTCAGCTCTTACAACAGTTTAACCATGGAACAGGCAATTAAGGGAGGTTGTGTAATCATCCTCATTAGAGACATTCAGAGCTTGAGACTAGACCTAGATTGCAGGGCCGGCTCTAGGATTTTTGCCGCCCAAAGCAAAAAATATTTGGCCACCCCTCCCCCGTTTTTTAATTACCCCACCCCCGGCCCCGCTTCAACTCCGCCCCTTCCCCAAATCCCCAGCCCTGCCTCCTCCCCCAGGCTCTCAAGCCTGGGAGGGAGGGGGAGTAGCGGCGCGCGAAACGCTTGAGAGCCTGGGAGGGAGGGCGAGTAGCGGCGCGCGAGGGGCAGCAGCAGCGGAGGTGAGCTAGGGCGGCCGGGGCACATTTTTAGGGGCAGCATTCTGGCGCCGGCCATGCCGCCCCTAAAAATGTGCCGCCCCAAGCACCAGCTTATTTTGCTGGTGCCTAGAGCCGGCCCTGCTAGATTGGGGCTATTGTAAGGCAAACGAAATCATTACTGCCCTGTTGCAAAGACTGGAAGGCTGTTCCAACCCAAATGGTTCTATTACTCCCTTGTCCATCAAGAGACATAGGAATTGGCAGACTGGATCAGACCAATGGCCCATCAAGGTCAGTAACCTGTCTCAGACAATTGCTATTACAAGTCCCAAAGGCTATAAAAGTCACACACTATATTTTGTTAGAATGATTGCTGCATCATCACCCAGACACTGTTACCGGTGCTCTATCAGGCAATAAATAGAAGTTGGACTGCATCATGGAATGCAAGAGGCAATCTTTGTGACAGGAATCTGGCTCAGATTTCACCTGAGCTCATTTTATTTTATTTATGAAAACAACACACCACATCTGTGCCTGCTTACTGGTTTTGCTGAGTGAGAACCAGAAATGGGCCTGTACCATGATATTTGGTCCCAACATCAAAAACTGGGGAAGTTCTGAGCCAGATCCAAAATTTGCATTTCAGGCCCAACTCCACTCTCACTGACGCTGGTATAAATGAGGAATCAGCCAGTGGAGTCACAGGCATGACCCGTGTCAGTGAGAGGAGCCTCGGGCCCTAAAAGTCATAGAATCATAGAAGATTAGGGTTGGAAAAGACCTCAGGAGGTCATCTAGTCCAACCCCCTCCTCAAAGCAGGACCAACCCCAACTAAATCATCCCAGCCAAGACTTTGTCAAGCCAGGCCTCAAAAACCACCACCTCCCTAGGTAACCCATTCCAGTGCTTCACCACCCTGCTAGTGCAATAGTTTTTCCTACTATCCAACCTAGATCTCCCCCACTACAACTTGAGACCATTGCTCCTTGTTCTGTCATCTGCCACCACTGAGAACAGCCTAGCTCCATCCTCTTTGGAACCCCCCTTTCAGGTAGTTGAAGGCTGCTATCAAATCCCCCCTCACTCTTCTCTTCCGCAGACTGAATAAACCCAGTTCCCTCAGCCTCTCCTCATAAGTCATGTGCCCAATTTGTCCACATCCTTTCTGTAGTGGGGGCCCCAAAACTGGATGCAATACTCCAGATGTGGCCTTACCAGTGCCGAATAGAGGGGAATAATCACTTCCCTCAATCTGCTGGCAATACTCCTACTAATGCAGCCCAATATGCCATTAGCCTTCTTGGCAAAAAGGGCACACTGTTGACTCATATCCAGTTTCTCAGCCATTGTAATTCCCAGGTCCTTTTCTCAGAACTGCTGCTTAGGCAGTCGGTCCCCAGCCTGTAGCCGTGTATGGGATTCTTCCTTCCTAAGTGCAGGACTCTGCACTAGTCCTGGTTGAACTTCATCAGATTTCTTTTGGCCCAATCCTCCAATTTGTCTAGGTCACTCTGGACCTTATCCCTATCCTCCAGCCTATCTACCACTCCCCCCAGTTTAGTGTCATCCACGAACTTGCTGTGGGTGCAATCCATCCCATCATCCAGATCATTAATGAAGATGTTGAACAAAACCGGCCCCAGGACCGACCCCTGGGGCACTCTTCTTGATACTGGCTGCCAACTAGACATCAAGCAGTTGGTCACTACCTGTTGAGCTCGATGATCTAGCCCAGTGGTAGGCAACCTATGGCACATGTGCCAAAGGCGGCACACAAGCTGATTTTCAGTGGCACTCACACTGCCTGGGTCCTGGCCACCGGTCCAGGGAGCTCTGCATTTTAATTTAATTTTAAATGAAGCTTCTTAAACATTTTTAAAACCTTATTTACTTTACATACAACAATAGTTTAGTTATATATTATAGACTTATAGAAAGAAACCTTCTAAAAATGTTAAAATGTATGACTGACACGCAAAACCTTAAATTAGAGTGAATAAATGAAGACTCAGCACACCACTTCTGAAAGGTTGCTGACCCCTGATCTAGCCAGCTTTCTATCCACCTTATAGTCCATTTATCCAATCCATACTTTTTTAACTTGCTGGCAAGAATACTGTGGGAGACCGTATCGAAAGCTTTGCTAAAGTCAAGATATATCATGTCTACCCCACTTTCCCCATATCCACAGAGCCAGTTATCTCATCATAGAAGGCAATCAGGTTGATCAGGCATGACTTGTCCTTAGTGAATCCATGTTGACTGTTCCTGCTCACCTTCCTCTCCTCCAAGTGCTTCCTTGAGGACCTGCTCCATGATTTTTCCAGGGACTGAGGTGAGGCTGACCAGTCTGCAGTTCCCCGGATTCTCCTTCTTCCCTTTTTTAAAGATGGGCACTATATTTGCCTTTTTCCAATCATCCAGGACCTCGCCACGAGTTTTCAAAGAGGAGACAAGACCTGCATTGGGGAATATTTTAGTGTAATTATGGTTCACTGTCATCTGCACTTTGCTTTTAACTCACCTTATAACATTCCACTATTCAGTAAGACCCCATTGACTTTCATTTCGTAAATATTAGCTTTTCAGCCAGCCAAAGAACAGCAATCTTCACCTTAAACTCAGAGCCCAATAAAGCCATACAGGTTCATTCATAATCTTATGCTGCCTGTTGGTTTGGTCTTCCTGTTATTTTTCCTGCCAGATGAAGAGCTGTGCATGTGAATTGCCAAGTCCTGCTCTCATTTATTCAGGCATAGATCTAAAATAGCTGCCATCAAGTTGCCCTGGATTTATACCAGGTTATATGAGAACTGAGTTTGGCCCAAGGAATCTGTCTCATTCTAACAGGTGAATTTTCACCCTGGCACTGAACTAACCTGTTTCCACTTAGTTCAGCAAAAAGCTTTGTTTTCTTCTTGGTGAACATTCATGAAGATGAAAACTGGGATCATTATCCAGGCTGTTGATGACACTGCCATCCATCACTGTCAATATAAAAATGGTTAATAGCCAGTCATTTACATTTATGAAATCCTGGCCCCACTGAAGTCAATGGCAAAATTTCCATTGATTTCAGTAGAGCCAAGATTACATCCGTCCTGCCTTTCATTTGCAAACATCTCAAAGTGGTTCATGAAAAGAATTAACCTGACCAGCAAATTAAGGTTAAGACCCTGACTTGTGAAAGATACCATATATAGTACACAGGTTAAGAAAAGAGCGTCTGTACATCTGGATAGATTGCCCAAAAATACAAAGTTTCTTTTGAAGTCATAAGATACATATAGTGCTTAATCAGCAATAACCCAAATTAGGTGAATAAATTTAACAATACAGTTTAGATATTAGAATCCAAATACTCGGGTACATCACTCATGAAAAGTTGTACAGAGATTTGATTGTGGAAAGCAAAATATATCAATGAGTGTAGATTGTCCCTCAGTAATTGAGAATTAGAGTAGGTTGTCCATTTAGAAAATACAATCTATCGGGGAAGTATTTCAGTTACTTTCCTTACTGCGCTTCTCATTGGCACTCCAGCTCATCCCTCCTTGTATTGCTGATGTCCGGTGATGTGTTCTATGTAGATGTCCCTCGACCACCTGATGGCATCTGACAACATGAGTTGTCACATCAGCCGAGCGTAGCGTTGACCAATTCCGCATTCTCTCAACACTTGCTCATTACTGGGATCCCATGTGCCCAGGGATCCGACAATCAGCACATGAGTTTGGATCTCATAGCCCCAGCTCTCAAGGTGTCGGGCAGAGGGGTGTATTTCTCCAGCTTTTGAGATCGGGCATCACAGAAGGCTGGGGTCCTGTTTTCAAAGGGAACCGTGATGTCCACCATGATGATCTTCTTCCGGTCCTCATTGGTGATGACAATGTCTGGTCACAGTTGGCTGTCGGTTCTGGGGATGGCGGAGTTCACGGCAACCTTCCCCACGGGTGGCGGGATGGCTCTGGCCAGGTGATCTTGGATGGCGTTGTGCCGCAGCTCTCAGGCTCTGGAATGGGGCTTTCAGCTATAGAGGATGTGGGGTAGCGTCTTGTTGGCATAGCCACACTTCCTGCATCGCTTGTCCCGATTCCCATGGTGGACGGCTCTGTTCAGCGGGTTGCAGTTGAGCCAGGCCCTGTGGATGAACATCCAGTTGGCAAATCAGGTGAAGCTGCCCCCGGGGAGGAAGTGGTTGCTGGTGTCCCACTTGCATGTCACCTCAAACGCCTTGCCCTGGTTCGGCTTCCGTTTCAGGTTTTCCACGTATTGGCAGTGGATGGCATCCTTCAGGGTCCCCTCAAGCATGGTTCTAGCTCTCAGAGTGATGATAGTGTGATCCGTATTCTTCACCTGTGGCACCAGGACTCCCAGATCCTGGCGTTCTTCACACCATGTCCAGCCGCAGCTGATATGCTACTCCAGTCGTCGTGTAGCATTCCAGGCACAAATCCAGAGCAAAGCAAAGTCTCCCCCTTCTCTTCCAAATTCTCCTTCCAGGGAGCTGCTCAGGCAGGTGGTGACATCTTGGACAAATGACCAGTTCCTCTGTTTTATATCATGTCTTAGTGGCTGGACCCCTGTTAGCATAGTGGGCCCTAATCTTGTTCTGGGGCTCTGTTCTGACTCAGAAGAGCTGTTTTTTTCAGTAGGAAAACCTATCTAGTTAGCTGAAAATTTTCCATTGACACTTCTCTATAGAAAATTGGGGTTTTGACTAAACAAAGTTTTTCATGGGAAGTGTCTGCTTTGGAGGGGAGGGTGATGGAAAATATGGCAGTTTGGGTCTGGAATTTTCTTGGGTTTTAGCTTCTGCCTGTAAGTTTTTGGTTGCCAGAAGTGAGTTCTGGGGGGTTGGACTTGTTACCTAAAAATGTTTTTCTGCTGCACGTTTCACTGAAAGTGAATGTGAATATTTGCAGATTTCCCCCCCACAAAATAAAAGAAAGCCATTTTCCAAGCAGCTCTAATTAACAGCACTGCTTTTAAAGTACCTGGGTATTGCTGAGGTCTCTCATCCAAGTACTATCCTGGCCCTAGCTTTTGAAGTTTGATAGTCCCCCAAACGGAGGTGGTATATGGTAAACACCTGTGATCAAGAATTTTTGTATTATCTAAAATAGAGGCATGTGATTATGGGCCAGCTTTGCAGCCTCATCATCCAGCATGAAAATGAGAGTTATTGAATAAAGTGCAACACGCTGATCCTGGAAGGATATGTATTGCAAGGCTCTTAGGCCCTGCTTTTCCTTGTGCCAGACAATTTTGTCAACATGGTATCATGTGATTAAGAACAGCTGCATGGATATTGCAAATTTGCTCACTGCTGTTTAAACATGCTCATTACTGACTTTGTACATAATTACAGGACCACTGGAAACATGGAGGAAGTGGCACGTACAATCCTTCATAAAGTGCGTCCCAGCTGGAACGTGACATCACAGCCATAGATCAACTTGTGGCCTATTTGGAGTTCTCATCTACAGCCTCACTAGGATTGATTAGTGAAAGGAAACAAGCTCTGCACTGAACTGACATGGAGAAACTACTTGCTAACATATTTCTTCCTGATGTGCATTAGGAGGCTATCAAATCTCCCTAGAAATTTTATTTAAAAAGTGATATAGCAACTTCCATCCAAAGGTCCCATACTGCTTTACAAACAGTTTATTAAGCCTCAAAACACATTTGAAGTGTGTAATTGCTATTATATCCATGTTACAGGTAGGTAAACTGAGGCACAGAGCTTAAAGTGTGGCTATTAGATCTGTGTGAACAGAATTTCTCATTTGCTGGCCATTCAAAAGGGAGGAGGGAAAACCCCAAGAAACTAATTCATTTTTGGTCAACCCAAAAACAAGATTTAAGAAATTTTGTCAAATCAAAAAGTCTCAAAAATCATTTTGGGTCAAATGAAATGTTTCTTTCAACCCCAAACCAAAACCAGCTCTTAATTTTTAATAAATAAAACTGAAGGTAGCTTCAAAAGAAAAGTTGTTTTGACCAAAGATAAAAATGTTTCATTTCAATATATTCAAAATTAAAAAAAATTTTGGATGAGTATTTGGTGAAACTGACAAATTTTCAACATGTTTTGCTGTTGTCTAGTCTGCATTGTTTGTTGAAAAAAGTTTCAAATGAAATACGGTGTCTATACTCGGAAAAGGCATCATCTTACCCAAGAAATTTGCTACATGTGTTTATATTCCAAGTCATATATGCTGATTTTTGGGGTGAGTTTTTTCAACATATATGCACTCAAGTTTAACTAAAGCAAATACTTATGGAAAGTCAATTTTAAGCTCATATGCTCAAATACATGTAGAAAGCAAATTTCAGGTTTGCTTTTTGCACACATTCACACCAGAAACCTGATTATAAGAGTTACACATCCAGACAGAGAACAGAAACACCACTGTTTGTTATATGATCAATCATAACTAAACTACACAGCTTGAATGTGGGATTTTGAATTTCAGACAGCAAGCCATACAGTAAGTGAAATTCACCAAAAAAAAGTTGTCAAGTGTTTGACTAATGACTACATTTGGGAAAATTGGGATCTGTTCATGGCAGAACTGCAGTTACACATTTAAGCTACTGTAATTTGTTTAGAAGCAATAAAAAAAATCCCAAAGCTGGGCATTTTTAATTTTTTTTAAAGAAATCAGATTTTCCCTTGAGAAATAAGGATATTAAAATGGTGGCTCTAGAATTACAGATTTTTTTTTGCACACTTCAAAATTGGTTACATATGGGCCACATTTTCAAAAGCAGCCTCTGCAGTTCTCTTCCCTCAAGATTTTGCACATGTAATTGTTCATGTTTCATTTTCTTCCATGTACACAAATTTGGAGGTATGCATGCATATGGCATTTGCACCTGCATACTTGATTTATGCATCTGTTTGTGTTCACAAATCCAAGTTTCTGTGATAGTTCATTCTTCCATTACACCCAAGCTCGAGTTCCATTTCTAGGTACAATCGAAAGATACTGGTTTTGATCTATAAAGCCTTTTCTGGTTAGAGACAGTCCACACCTCCCATGTTTTAACTCAGCAGCTGAGATCATCTGGGATAAGCTCCAATCCCTAGATGTTTGCAGGTGGTGACTGTAGGCAAAACTGATGGACCCTCAGCTCTGGGCCTTGTTTATGCAGCATCCATCCCTCTATCAGAGACTGTCTGGTGACTGGGATGAGAATGATATAGCCCAGTGGTCGGTGCAGGCATCGGGAACCAAGCACTAGGTTGCGAGCAGGCATCAGTAACTGGAGCCAAGGGTCAAATGGGAGGGCAGAAAACAGATACCAGGGCCGAGGGTCAAGTTGCAATCAGTAGACAGAAGTCAGGGCCACAGATCAAGATGGAGGTCAGGAACTGAAGCAAGCAGGGCAGTAGGCATGGAGGGGTTCAAGGCTGGGGCAGGACAGAGGCAAGGCTGGCTGCAAGTCAGGAGCAGCAGGAACAAGGTAACACAGGAGCAGTCACAGTGGTGGGTGTGACAGGTTCCCCCCTGCCAGGGTGCCACTTGGAACTGGGGTACCACTGAGCCGCCTGACCCACCAGCCTGGGCTCCCCTTCACACTAAGGTGCTATGATAAGTTGCCAAGCTCTCCAAGCTTGCTCTTTCACCAGCATACACGCAGTTAGGAACACACCCAGCTGCAGCTTCACACAGATGCTGAGATCAGCTCTGCATGGGAAGGCTCAGCTAAGGCACCTCTCAGTTGCTAAGGCACCCCCCTCCCCACACACACACACCCTGGAGTGTAAATCCAAAATTATACCGTCTTGCACTGCACAAGGAACAGTACAGCATAAGCACATAAAATTTCCCCCCTCCCTCAGTGTGGAGAGAGAGATGCAACAGCTTTCTGCCCCAAGTTATAATTTCCACACACACTGGTTTTAGACAAAACAAAACAAGTTTATTAACAACAAAAGATAGATTTGAAGTGATAGCAAACAGATCAAAGCAGATTAATAAATAAACAGAACTGCAAACTGATCTTAACACACTAAATAGGTGGGATATGAATTAGCAAATTGTCACCCTGAGTGATAAATAGGCTGGCAGATTAAGGCACAAGTTGACTTGGCTATCCTAGGTTTTCATACACAAACTAAAAATCCCTCTACCTGGGACCTTCACTTCCCACAGTTCAGTCCTTGCCCCTCAGCTTTCCAGGTGTGTTGTTGTAGGGAGAGTGAGGACCCATCATGATGTCATTGTTCCCCTTTTATATCTTCTTCCCACTTGCTGGAAAGCTCTTTTGCTGTGACCTGAGTCAAACCGTTCCTATGGTGTAGTGCTATTGCTGAGTGGTTTCTATTGTACACAGTTCCTGGGGTAATCCTTGTGCTTGTGTGCATTTCCTCAATAAGCCATTAACATTGTTTGGCCTTTTTACTGTTGTACCTGAAAGGCTGCTTGTGGGTGTTTTCAACCTCACAACATGTTTCAGTCACACATACACAGCCAAATTTCATAACTTCACATGTGATAGTAGCACATACAATCCAATGAGATACTAATGTCTAGCAGATCAAGACTTTTATAATGATACCTCACAAGGCATACTTTGTACAAAACATCTCCTAATTACATGATAGTGGTGAATATTGGGGTTCCAGGGTGCCACAGTGGGCATGAATACTGAGCAGCCAGCAAGCTGCTGCTGGCTTAAGGCAGCCAGCTGGCCCCTCCAGCCAGCCAGGTATCCTCCTGCAGGTCAGCTGTACTGACGAGGCTGCCTGGAGACTAGCTCTGCTGAAGGCCCCGATCCCCGACAGACTGACTCTGTTGTCCTTCAAGTAACACTGAAAGGCAAGGTTCAACTGTTCCCCCAGATGATGGGTTACTTGAGAGAGACTGGTGGGGAAGTTATGTTGATGTCATTGTCAGGGCCGGCTCCAGCATTTCTGCCGCCCCAAGCAAAAAAAAAAAAAAA
>NW_020665189.1:7939272-7957290 GCF_002925995.2 Terrapene triunguis | reverse complement strand
GCAGCAGGGGATCTGTAACCCTCCTCCCCCTGCCAGAAAGTCACATATCCGACACATACACGCAGTCCCGCCCAGGAGTACTGGCAGGCTCCGTTGAAACAACCAGTCCACCAGTGCGGAGCCTGTCATTCCGGGAGTTTAGAAGCATCATTTGCATCAGAACACTAAACCCGCCCCCCGCCACAGTCTGTGTCCCCGGTTTAAAACATTCCCGCGAAAACAGTAATAAAGACAACGGTGTTCATTAACAAAACAGAACAGATTTTATTTTTTGGGAAGGGGGTGAAGGGAGTATGTAGCTGGAGAGGATAGTCAACATAAACTGGGTAAAGAAACGGGGGCAGGTTCAGCTTCTCTTTAAACAAAGTTAATAGTCACAGGTTACCCTGCTCACTGAGGAACCTAGCTTTCAAAGCCTCCTGGATGCACAGCGCGTCCCGCTGGGCTCTTCTAATCGCCCGGCTGTCTGGCTGGGCGTAATCAGAAGCCAGGCTATTTGCCTCAACCTCCCACCCCGCCATAAAGGTCTCCCCCTTGCTCTCACAGAGATTGTGGAGCACACAGCAAGCTGATATAACAATGGGGATATTGGTTTCGCTGAGATCACAGCGAGTGAGTAAGCTTCTCCATCTCCCCTTGAGACGGCCAAAAGCACACTCCACCACCATTCTGCACTTGCTCAGCCGGTAGTTGAAGAGTTCTTTTTCAGTGTCCAGGGCGCCAGTATAGGGCTTCATGAGCCAGGGCATTAGCGGGTAGGCTGGGTCCCCGAGGATCACTGTAGGCATCTCCACATCCCCAAGAGTTATTTTGTGGTCCGGGAAGTAAATACCTTCCTGCAGCCGTCTAAACAGACCAGAGTTCCTGAACACGCGAGCGTCATGAACCTTGCCCGGCCATCCGACGTTGATGTTGGTAAAACGTCCCCTATGGTCCACCAGTGCTTGCAGCACCATTGAAAAGTAGCCCTTTCGGTTGATGTACTGGCTGGCCTGGTGGTCCGGTCCCAGGATAGGGATGTGAGTCCCATTTATAGCCCCACCGCAGTTTGGGAATCCCATCGCGGCGAAGCCATCTATGATGACCTCCATGTTTCCCAGGGTCACTACCTTTGAGAGCAGTAGCTCAACAATTGCGTTGGCTACTTGCATCACAACAACCCCCACGGTAGATTTGCCCACACCAAAGTGGTTAGCGACTGACCGGTAGCTGTCCGGCGTTGCAAGCTTCCAGAGGGCTATGGCCACTCGCTTCTGGACAGTCAGGGCTGCTCGCATCCGGGTGTCATTGCGCTTCAGGGCAGGGGACAGCAAGTCACAAAGTTCAAGGAAAGTCCCCTTCCGCATGCGAAAGTTTCGCAGCCACTGGGATTCATCCCAGACCTGCAGCACTATGCGGTCCCACCAGTCCGTGCTTGTTTCCCGGGCCCACAATCGCCGTTCCACAAAATCCACATGACCCATTGCCACCGTGATGTCCTGGGCGCTGGGTCTCGTGGTTTCTGACAGCTCTGTGCTACTCTCCGACTTCAGGCCCTCACGGCGGTACCATAGCCTCCTCTCCTGATTTCTCTGCATCTGCCTCAGGGAAAGGTGTATGATAAGCTGCGAGGCGTTGAGAACGGCCACAACTGCAGCGATGGTCGCAGCGGGATCCATGCTCGCAGTGCTGTGGCGTCCGCGCTGTCACTGATCAGAAAAGTGCGCGAACTGATTTCCCGCCGGCGCTTTTAGGGAGGGAGGGAGGGCGGTAGTGACGGACGGATGACGACAGTTACCCAAAAGCACCCTCGACACATTTTTTTACCCAGAAGGCATTGGCGGCTCCACCCAGAATTCCAATGGGCAGCGGGGACTGCGGGAACTGTGGGATAGCTGCCCACAGTGCACCGCTTCCAATGTCGACGCTTGCCCCGTTAGTGTGGACTCACACAGTCTAATTACTGTCCTTAGTGTGGACACACAAGTTCGACTTTGTAATATCGATTCCACATATTCGATTTAAGTGAAATCGAACTACCCTCGTAGTGTAGACATACCCTTAGAAACAGTAGCCAATCTGTTGTTTTAATTGTCATATTTGAATTCAGCACATCAAAATACATAATAAATAACACATTTTATCTCTGAAGCAGACGACTTCTCAAAAATTGTAGACCAGTGAATTACTCTCTATCTCCAGTGTACTCTTTCATGGCTGATGTGGGGCATGCACCCCTTCACAATCTGTTACAGACCCAGCCTGAGAGTCTTGGCTTTTTAGCTCAAGCAGTAACAGCTCATGATTTTAGCTCCGGAGGTCTTCTCCCAATTCCTCAGGTCAGCCAAGATGTCAGCAGTGACAGTGGCACAAAAGGGACCCATTTTGCTAGACACTGTACAGAATAAGAGACAGCCCCTGCCCAGAAAAAGCTTCCTGTCCAAAGAGACAACAACCAAACAATGGGAGGGGAGATGCTTAGAACTGGGCAAAATTTTTCATCCAAAACTTTTCTTTTTGTTGATAAAAAGCAGATTCAGCAACATTGGGACTTTTGCGAATGTGTGTTGGTTTCCCCAAATTGCCTGAATTTTTGTCCAACTTTTCGATTTGCTGGAAATTTGGGGAAATTTCAGGTTTGGTTCAACCCCCAATAATTTCTTTCCTGGTTTTTCAGAATTGCCAGTGAACAACAATATTCTCTAGAAATATAGTAAAGTGTTTCACGCCAGGTCACACAGCAGAGCTCGAAACAGAAACTCTGGTCTGCTGACTCTAAGTAAAGTGCCCTATAGAATAAGCAACATTGCCTCAGCTACAGTTGGAATAAGCTTGGAGCACTCTGATCTGTATAATTACAAACCCTCTATTGCAGTGGAGTATTTCAACATTGATGCATAAGGCTGGAACATCTGCCTTTGTGTCAGTCCCAAGATATGGCCATTTTAAACAGTTTTCAAGTTACTAAGCAAACTCACCATTAATTCTCCAGCAGGCTGTAGATTCCTATCCTGCTGCATTGAGGCTCATACTGTGCATTGTGGATAGGAGACTTACATGGAGAGCACAAGTTGCTATATAGGAAGTGGTGAGTCTGCAAGTGGCTGTCTTCTCCCTGAGTCAGTGTTGAACCAGTGACCCAGCAGGAGACTATTGGGCACTATTTTGCTTGTGTAACTGTGCCTCAGTGGATGCCAAATTCAGGATAAACTGTTGAAAAATAGGGCAGATACACCCCGAGACTGGTGGCTAATCCCCCATAGGATATACCAAACCAGCAACAAAAGTAAACTTCTGTTTCATCACACTGGCTAACAAGAAGTCATAAAAGCAGTTTCCTTAGGCATTCCAGTCCTCGTATTACCACTGAAAACACTAGACTTAGAGATGAGTGGTTCTTTAAAACCAATCTCTTCAAATAAAAGGTTCTTCTGATCCCAAAGGACCGCCACACACCCAGGTCAGTATATAACTTAGATCTTACACAAAAATCACGCTGATGCCAATCCTTTAGTATCTAAAATCTAAAGGTTTATTTATAAAAAGAAAGAAAAAAAGGTGAGAGTTAAAATTAGTTAAAGGAATCAAATACATACAATAATGGCAAAGTTGGTTCAGGCTCATAGCAGTGATGGAATAAACTGCTGGCTTAAGTCAAGTCTCTGGCTGCTTCCAAATCATTGGAAGTTCCTCAATTCCTTGGTTAGAATGCTCCCATTAGTATAAGCTCATAGTCCAGAGGCTGGAGCAGAAAAGAGGCTGGAGCAGGATAGAGGCAAAATGGAGGGGGTTTCCAGGGCCTTTTATGTCTTCTGCCATGTGGAGGGAAATCCATTGTTTCAAACAAAGCCCTCAGCACAGCTAGTGAAAAATTACATGTGACAAGATAGTGTTTGGAGTCACATGGGCAAGTCACATGTCCATGCATAAAGGTTTGGACACTGTAGAAGCCATTACCTATACCTCAAACTGCACATTTGCAGGACAGTCCATTCAGTGTAGATGGGCGTCTCCCATAGTCCATTGTCAGTTAAGTGTTTCTTGATGAGCCACTTAATTTGAATAGTCCCTCCAAGATGTGCTGGCTAACCCTGTGGGCATTTCCCCATGAGCAAACATTTGAAATCCAGGTATGGAGCCAATATTCATAACTTCAAATACAAAAACAATACATGCATACAGATAGCATAATCATAACCAGCAAATCATAACCTTTCCATAGCCATCTTACATGCCACATTTTGTACAAAATTTGTTGCAACTATATAACAGTGGTTGCAACAATGATCTATATGGTCATATTTATATCAGATAACATCACAGCTTGATGCACCAGTTCTCCGATGAGAGGTGAAACAGCTCCGAGCCATCAGTGGTCTTTGAAGATTGTGTGGAACTTTTTGCAAAGAGCAGGGAGGCCTCCCCAGGGAGGAAAAATGGTCTGTTGATTGGGGCAGTCACCTAGGACATGGGAGAGCTGAGCTGACATCCCTGCTCTATCCCAGACTTCCTGGGTGACCTTGGGCAAGTCACTTAGCCTCTCCATGCCTCAGTTCCCTCTCAGTACAATAGGCCTAGACTTGAGGTGGCTCGCAGTCTAAGTCCAAAAGCCTCACGCCAAAGACTTGTGATCAAATGCTTGGTGAATGTTAGACCACAGACACTGGAAGAGACTTCATTTGGCCTCTTGGGTCTGCACAGCAGCTGCTGCCTGCCCCACTCCTGCTGGCCACCTCCACCTCCCTACACTGCATGTGTGCTAGGCAGTGAGGAGGCCAAAGCCTCTCGCTACGCGGCGCTCACAACGCAGCAAGGTGATGGCAGCTGGCAGGGGCCACCACTGCGCTGACCCAATGGGCAGAAGGTGACTGGAGATGGATTGTGGACATGAGGCCTGGGAAGCAGGAAGCCCCCACCAGGCTGAGCCCCCAGGACAAGGCAGCAGCACCGTTGAAATGGGTTTCCGGGAATGAGTTGGATTCTGGTCACGTCGGGTCTGGGTCAGCTTGTGCTCAGGTCGGGCTGGGTCAGGCTTTAAAATTAGGCCCAACCAGACCTCTACAGTCATTACTATTAGGAGGGGAAGAAATAATTATTCAGCAAGGCAGTGCACGAATTATTATTATTCACTTTGTAGAAACGTGAGAGTTGCCCATAGCAGTGGTGATCAATGGCACATCTAGTAGAGTGCTGGTCTCTGCCAGTAACCAATAGCAGATGCCAAGTGAGTATAACACCCCCATTCTGCAATCAGTTTTGTAATATTATGCCATAGGGAGAAATTTATTCCTGACCCCAGTACATGATCAGCTTGTGCTCTGAAGCAAGAGGCTGGATAACCCTTTGTTGTCTTATCTTGTCTACATGTCTAATGTTTCCATCCTGAGTGGGATTAAAACTGTGTTCTACACCCAGTTCTGCCACTGTGGCCTTGGGCATGTTACTTAACCTTCAGCTCCCTGACATGTAAAACAAAGTAATAGTATTTACCTAGCTCACAGGAGTGTTGTGAAACTTACTTCATAGTGTTTATACAGGGCTTTAGGTGGAAAGTGCTATAGACTGGAAAATTATTATTAATTGTTATTATTCAGTAGTGGTATTATAGCCATTATATAGGAGATATACAGTTGCCTAATACAATGTAGACTTACTGTAACCTCCATTGGATATAGAGCAGGCAGGGCTTGAGCCTGTTTTAGTGGTATAATGGCTATGGGAAAGCTGGGACTTTTTAAATGTCCGTGGGCAGAATGAGTAATTTTGATGTCATTTTCAGGAGGCTCTACGAGGGAGAACTTATGCAGCTGACATCAGTGCACCAGCCACAGCTGATAGCCAGCGCTGTGCCAAGTTTCGTAGCTCTGGGCACACTTTTATAGCTGAGTAATAACGACAAGCAGGTGCACAGGGTAATACAGTTCCGTGTGGATGTAGAATGGCAGTACAACAAACACCCATGAGCAGCTACACCAGCCACTGTCTAGACTATCCCTCCTGAGGGGGCCCTAAGACAGGTGGGAGAAAGGTTTCTGACCCTTGTTTCCAGAACCCAGTCCTGGGTGAAGGCAATTTCTAATTAATTTGAAGGGGAAAAAGCAGAAGCTTTGCAAAAATAGAGATCTATAGATTTCTGTTACAAAAGGGGAAGAAATGACCACTTCTCTTGACAATGATACATTAAGGAAACCAAGCATGTGTCTCTTATTTGTTATATTTCTAGCTCTCATTTACTCTCCATCTTGTTAGTATTCTCCATATTTTCCTATTTCTATTCTTACTGGTACCTATCTTCACATTCTTCATGTGGGCCTCCCAGCAGAACTTTTTCTTTCTTTGTTTCTTTTTAGCTTTTGTCTTTCTGCCTTCTCTTTTCTCCTTCTTTTTGTTCATCTCCTCCCTCCCCAGTCTCCTATTCCCTATTCTCCCATGTTCCAAGAATTAGACGTGTAACTTTAGTGCCCTTGTAGCCAAGATGGAGTCTGCTCTGCAGACAGCTCTGGCCAAGAGAAAGCGTGCGCAGGAATGCAGCAGAAAAAATCCCTTCCACCCCAGGGGCACCTGTTCCAAACCCCCCAGAGTGAACACCCACACCCACAGGAAAAGTACAATGGATATAAGAAAGGGAAATATTTATTTACAGAGGGATGAGAGGAGAAAAACAGCAAGGGGAAATAGGGGGTGGGGCGGTAAAAAAGGGTTGCATCCAAACCAAGGCCCAGTGGTAGCAACACAGGTCCAGTGGTAGCACAGTCTGAAAGCACATTCAAACCACAAGCCCAGTGGTAGCACAGTCTGAAAGGGCAGACACTGAGCAATGTGTCTGCACGCAAAGTTCAGGAGTCCTGGGCACAGTTCCAGTTCACTGGTGAGCTTTGGGTGCTCCTGGTCGTCTTCAGCGCCAGTAAACTTTCACCAACAAACCCTTCCGGTGCCCTCTTCTGTCGCTCTTTGCGAAGCCACACAGAGCGACCACCTCCCCACTTAACTAGTTAGCAGCCTCCCTCCTTATTCCCAATGCAGAGTCACAAGCCCCAGTACTCTCAGCTCTGGGCAGCAGTGATACTGGGTCCGGCCTGTCCTTCTTGAGCGATTCCTCCCTGGCACAGTGCTCCTCCTGGCTCCTGTCCTGGGGTGTCCCCGATCAGCCGCCCTGTCCTTCCCAGGCTTCAGGCAGGTTCTCTGCTGCTTCACTTTGTGAGGGTCTGCGGGCTGCAGCCCTTCTCTCCCTGGAGCTCCAGAGCCACTCCCTGGAGTTCCCCTCCATTCTCTCACTGCTCCCACTCCTCCCTTAGAAAAAAGATATAAAGGGACCATGCTCTCTAAACCCCAAAGGAGTTACAGACATATCAATTCATTGCCCCAATATTTTGTTGACAATGTTGAAATTCACTGAAAACCACGATTCTTTCAGAAGTTTCCCTGCCGGACAAACTTGGCCCATGCTAGAGTGGTATTCACACAAACTAAAAACAATAATGCTTTTACCCACCATTAATAACTGGAAGAATGTCTCTCATGAATATATTGTGGTGCCTTTCTCCCCAAAGCACTTTACACGCTTAGGCCTAAATACCTTTGAGGATCAGGGCCTAAGTGCTTGATTCAGCAAGTCCTCTCTGTGTGCACAATGCCAATTGACTTGACTGGCCCATAGTCATAGATACATAGGTCATAAGGCCAGAAGGGACCATTATGATCATCTAGTCTGCCCTCCTGCATAAACAAGCCATGGAACTTCTCAAAGTAATTTCTGCATCAAGCCCATCACTGCTCCGTGAGCTACAGCACATCTTTTAGAAAGACATCCCGTCTTGATTTAAAGACTTCATGGGATGGAGAATCCACCACATTCCTCGGTCAGTTGCTCCAATGGTTAATTAGCCTCATTGTTAAAAATCTGCACCTTATTTCCAGTTTGAATCTGTCTAGCTTCAGCTTCCGACGACTGGATTGTGTTATGCTGATAGGTCAAAGAGCCGTCCACTGTCAGACATCTCTTCCCCATCTAGATACTTGTAGCCCATGATCAAGTTGCTTCTTACCCTTTCCTTGGATAACATAAATAGACTACTTGTATTAATATACAAGAATCACTTCATCCACCACTGAAATGCAGTCACCTTTGGAGAGAATGCAGTAGCCAGATCGATAATTCTGGCCAAGGTCCCTAGGGCATACCCAATGCAGATGCTCTTAAACCTGTAGTAAAAAAACAGGTGCATTATATGAATTATTTCATGGTGTTTTTAGTAAATGAGGATAATTTCTAGTAATAAGATATAAATTTGTTCCTTTGGGGTCTGATCCAAACCACACTGAAGTAAATTAATTATTATTATAGTTAGTATTACAATAGCACTTAGAAGCCTCAATCAAATCAGGACTCTATATATACATAACAAAAGACAATATCTGTGCTGAAGCACTTACCATCTAAATACACAGGCCAGCCAAAGGGAGAGAAGGGTTTAAAAAAAAGACAGGCAGTGATTTGCCTAAGCTCACAGAGCAGGCACAGCATCCAGATTTCCTGACTCCTATCTATTTGACCATGCTGCTATCTTCAAAGAACGTTGGATCAGCAATGTAGTCACTTGCCAGTATGTGTGGGTATTCTATTTACTTATAAATGCCCTTAGTTCTTTTTTAAATATTCATTAATTTTTCATAATTTTTAGCAAACACAAAGAAAGGGCCAAGTTCTGTTTTCTGCCACACTGAGTATATCCAGGGTAACTCCACTAATGATCACAGAGATACTCTGGAGTTGCAATGGTGAAGGGAACCAGTAGTAGGTACAGAATGAGTAATTGCTCTGCTTTGTATCAGTAATTAAAAAAGACTAAGAGTCACAGTCCGCTCTCACTTACTCCTATGCAAGCTCCCGGAAGACCGTTGGGTAACAGGCAGATCCAAGTCTTCAATGACTTCATTGGGTCAGGCTGTTAAGGAATATGGCTCAAAGTTATTTTTTCTTTAGGTGTGGAATTCACCCATGTGCAGAGGAAGGGGGTTACAGTAAGCAGGGAAAGCAGTGACCAGGGGGGAACTCCCTCTCCTCAGCCTGGCTTCCATAAGCATCTCTCCCCCAACACTCTTGGCTGGTGCAGTGAGAGCACCTCCTGCTGTTTCAGTCTAGATTACCCACTGGCAGGGAGCCAGCATAACCATCACTTTCTAGCCCCATGTAGGTCCTCAAGACAGGCTCTAAGTGTTGTCTAGCCTTTGTGTTGGTCTTCTGGACAGAGTTGAATTTCATCCTACGTGCTGCTGTTGCTCCATTTCTGGGGGTGGGGGGCATGTGGAATGTGAGATGGAGACTATTTAAAAAAAGGCCTTTGTTTTCCCCCTTAATCAGCTCTCCAGTTTGTGAACTGAGGAACACAAAATGGCCAGAAGTTCGACTGCTTCATTAGTGTCCTTCTCAGGCAATCCTGTCCCTGGTACGTTGCACAAGTGTAACTGAGGATACGAACTGCGTCAAAGGAGTCAGTTATGGTGTGGGGTTTATGTGGAAATTTTTGTTACTGACATTGCTATTAGGCCATATGAATGCAATTATAATATTCCAATAGAAACTGCTTGGGCGTGTGGTAAACCAGAGGAACATATAAGGGGATATGTGTAAGATAATCTCTGTGCCGTACGGAGGGAGACTGGGACGCTTTCCAGAGTCAGAATGTTCCTTGCACCTCCCTTGTGTGCTGGTGGGAGGACAGCTGAAGGCTTGTTGAAGACTCACTAAGGGGATGCTGCATGACCGGACTGCCCCAGGACTGGAAAGGCAGCCGGCTACACTGGTGCTCACCAGGAAGAGCAGTGGTGGGGAGGGACTGCGGAGCTGGAAAAGGCAAGTCAACATGTAAATCCTAGTTAAATGTCTTATTAGCGGCATTTTAATCACTTATGAAAACTGGAACAGGATCAGACAAAACAGAAGGCAGCAGCTGCTGTAAACAGCCCGTTGTTGAAATGGAAAAATGATTTGAGCTGAGGGAAGGACGTCAGACATAATTAATCTGATTTTCAGGCTGTTGAAGCTGTACACCAGGGGGTATGTGGCAGTCTAGATCCCCACCGTGGGCCCTATGCACCACATACCGCCCCCTTAAATGTGAAATTCACCCTTATGCAGAGGCTGTATGTACCATATAACTCCTACCTATGTCCTGGGGTAACGGGGCCTTGTACAAGACCATTGTGCTGGGGTGAATTTCATCCTCTGTGCTCATGCTCATGAAGGGTGAACTATTGTGCCTGATATACGACCCTGCTCCTGCTTTTAGATTTAGGATTTGACTCTGGACGTCACCTGCTTTTGAGTCCTTTATACCTTTGTCTTTTGGAGGGATTCTCCATTGGCAGAGTTCTTTCCAAAGCTATGCAGGCTGATTGGGTAGCTCAGTAGGGACTGAAAGACAATTTAAGCACATTTTTAGACAATATTCTCTAATCACAGATTCATTGGATTTGATGCATCCTAACAAATGAAGGTGCGAGCCTTTTGCGTTTCTCCTCTCCATACCATATATTCTCTATTGCTGTTTGGGAGGCTCTACAGCCACGTAATAACTGACTGCTCAAAAGCAAAGTGTGGAAAAGAGAATTAGAGTAAATCAGTGTGTAATTAGGGTTGCGTGAACCAGTTTGGATAAAACAAGAAAGCCCCCCCAGCAGCTGCCATCCACCACACCCTCACCTCCAAATAATCACCCCAGACTAAAACTGAATCCCAACCAAATACTTTTTCAGCTTTAAAAGAAAGTTGGCATCTTAGTATGTTTCATTGTCTTCCATTCCTCCTCATGGCCCTGAACTTCCAGGTGCTGGCTAGGATTGGATGCAGAAGTACTGAAGGACAGTAAGGGTATGTCTACACTACGGGATTACTCTGAATTTACAGAATTCGATTTTTGGCAACCGATTGTATAAAGTCGAGTGCATGCAGCCACACTAAGCACATTAATTCGGCGGTGTGCGTCCATGTACCGAGGCTAGTGTCGACTTCCGGAGCATTGCACTGTGGGTAGCTATCCCATAGCTATCCCATAGTTCCCGCAGTCTCCCCCGCCCATTGGAATTCTGGGTTGAGATCCCAATGCCTGATGGGGCAAAAAACATTGTCGCTAGTAGATCTAGGTACAGCCTCACCCTCCCTCTGTGAAAGCAATGGCAGACAACTGTTTCGCGCCTTTTTTCCTGGGTGAACTGTGCAGACGCCATACCATGGCAAGCATGGAGCCCGCTCAGCTCAAGACAGCAGTCATGAACATTGTAAACACCTCGCGAATTATCATGCAGTTTATGCTGAACCAGGACCTGAAAAACCAGGTGAGGAGGAGGCAGCTACGTCAGCGCGGCAACGAGAGTGATGAGGACATGGACACAGAATTCTCTCAAACCGCGGGCCCCGGCGCTTTGGAGATCATGCTGTTAATGGGGCAGGTTATAGCCGTGGAACGCCGATTCTGGGCCCGGGAAACAAGCACAGACTGGTGGGACCGCATAGTGTTGCAGATGATTCCCAGTAGCTGCATAACTTTCGTATGCATAAGGGCACTTTCATGGAACTTTGTGAGTTGCTTTCCCCTGCCCTGAAGCGCCAGAATACCAAGATGAGAGGAGCCCTCTCAGTTGAGAAGCGAGTGGCGATAGCCCTGTGGAAGCTTGCAACGCCAGACAGCTACCGGTCAGTTGGGAATCAATTTGGAGTGGGCAAATCTACTGTGGGGGCTGCTGTGATGCAAGTAGCCAAAGCAATCACTGAGCTGCTGCTACCAAAGGTAGTGACTCTGGGAAATGTGCAGGTCATAGTAGATAGCTTTGCTGCAATGGGATTCCCTAACTGTGGTGGGGCGATAGATGGAACCCATATCCCTATCTTGGCACCGGGGCACCAGGGTAGCCAGTACATAAACCGCAACGGGTACTTTTCAATGGTGCTGCAAGCACTGGTGGATCACAAGGGACGTTTCACCAACATCAACATGGGATGGCCGGGAAGGGTTCATGACGTTCGCGTCTTCAAGAACACTGATCTGTTTAAACGGCGGCAGCAAGGGATTTACTTCCCAGACCAGAAAATAACTGGGGGGATGTTGAAATGCCTATAGTTATCCTTGGGGACCCAGCCTACCCCTTAATGCCATGGCTCATGAAGCCATACACAGGCAGCCTGGAAAGTAGTCAGGAGCTGTTCAACTACAGGCTGAGCAAGTGCAGAATGGTAGTAGAATGTGCTTTTGGACATTTAAAGGGTCGCTGGCGCACTTTACTGACTCGCTCAGACCTCAGCCAAACCAATATTCCCATTGTTATTGCTGCTTGCTGTGTGCTCCACAATCTCTATGAGAGTAAGGGGGAGACCTTTATGGCGGGGTGGGAGGCTGAGGCAAATCGCCTGGCCACTGATTACGCGCAGCCAGACACCAGGGCAATTAGAAGAGCACACCAGGAAGCGCTACGCATCACAGAAGCTTTGAAAACCAGTTTCATGACTGGCCAGGCTAAGGTGTGAAAGTTCTGTTTGTTTCTCCTTGATGAAAACCCGCCCCCTTGATTGACTCATTCCCTGTAAGCAACCCACCCTCCCCCTTCGATCACAGCTTGCTTTCAAAGGAAATAAAGTCACTATCATTTAAAAATCATGTATTATTTATTAATTGATTATAAAAAAAGGGAGAGAACTGACAAGGTAGCCCAGGTGGGGTTTGGGAGGAGGGGAGGATATAATGACAGCCTTTTGCTTGGGCTGTCCACTGGGATGGAGTGGCAGGGTGCACGGAGCCTCCCCCCCCCCCGCGTTCTTATACATCTGGGTGAGGAGGCTATGGAATTTGGGGAGGGAGGAGGGCGGTTATACAGGGGCTGCAGCGGCACTCTGTGATTCTGTTGCCGTTCCTGAAGCTCCACCAGACGCTGGAGCATGTCCGTTTGCTCACGCAGCAGCCCCAGTGTTGCATCCTGCCTCCTCTGATCTTCTTGCCGCCACCTCTGATCTCGAGCGTCCCTCCTCTCTTCACATTCGTCCCTCCTGTCCTCACGTTCACTGGCATCTTTCCTGTACTTTGATACCGTGTCCTTCCACTCATTCAGATGAGCTCTTTCATCGCGGGTCGATTGCATGATTTCCGAGAACATTTCGTCTCGCGTGCGTTTTTTTCACCGCCTTATCTGAGATAGCCTTCGGGATGGAGGAGGGAGGCTTGAAAAATTTGCAGCTGCGAGAGGGAGGGAAAAAAGGGAGAGAAGTATTTAAAAAGATACATTTTACAGAACAATGCTTATACTCTGTCACAGTGAACAACACTGTTCACATTACATAGCACATGTGATTTCGGTACAAGGTCGCATTTTGCATCTTATATTGAGTGTCTGCGACTTTGGTGTTAGAGATCACAGACTCAGGTCCAGGCAACAGAATTTGGCTTGCATGCAGCCATGGTAAGCCATTGTCTTTCGGCTTCTGCAACCTTCATAAAAGCAGTGCCCTCCTTTCCCATACCAAGCAAAGCCCGTTGAGTACTGCGGTTTTCCTGTTAATGTGCAGCAGCAGAAACCAAACTAAACCCCACGCACCACCCATCCAATTCTCTGGGATGATCGCTTTACCCCCCCCACCACCGCGTGGCTGGTATCAGGGAAGATCCCTGCTAGCCAAAGGCGAAAAGCTCAGCGCCAATGCTCCCCCTCCCCCCCACCACTTGGCTAAGTGCAGGGAAGGATTTCTTTTCAGCCACAGGCAAACAGCCCAGTAGGAACGGCCACCTCTGTCCCCTTAATTAAATTCCCGTATTTCAACCAGGTTACCATGAATGATATCACTCTCCTGAGGATAACACAGCGAGATAAAGAACGGATGTTGCTTGAATGCCAGCAAACACTGGGACCATACGCTGCCAGGCTTTGTCATGCAATGATACCAGATTACTTGCTACTAGCATGGCGTGGTCAAGTGTCCTACCATGGAGGACGGAATAAGGCTGCACTGCCCAGAAACCTTCTGCAAAGGCTTTTGGAGTACCTCCAGGAGAGCTTCATGGAGATGTCCCTGGAGGATTTCCGCTCCATCCCCAGACATGTTAACAGACTTTTCCAGTAGCTGTACTGGCCGCGAATGCATCCCAAGTCCTCAAGGCAAATTAATCATTAAAAAAACGCTTGCTTTTAAATCATGTTTTATATTTACAAAGGTACACTCACCAGAGTTCCCTTCCATGGCTTCATGGTCTGGGATACTGCCTTGGTAGGGTTGGGAGGGTACTTCAGTCAGGCTGAGAAAAAGATCCTGGCTGTTGGGGAGAACGGAGTGCTATGTGCTCTCCACAAGCTCATTCTCATCCTCCTCCTCTCATCTTCCCCACCTGCAGAATCCTCAGGCATGGCTGAGAGTACCCCCTCCTCAGAATTCACGGTCAGGGGGGGTAGTGGTGGCGGCGGCCCCCCCTAGAATTGCATGCAGCTCAGCGTAGAAGCGGCATGTCTTTGGCTCTGCACCAGACCTTCTGTTTGCTTCTTTGGTTTTCTGGTAGGCTTGTCTGAGCTCCTTAACTTTCACGTGGCACTGATATGAGTCCCCATTGTGGGCTCTCTCCATCATGTCCTTGGAGATTTTTTCAAATGTTTTGGCATTTCGTCTTTTGGAACATAGTTCTGCTAGCACGGAATCCTCTCCCCATATAGCAATCAGATCCAGTACCTCCCGTACGGTCCATGCTGGTGCTCTTTTTCAATTCTCGGACTGCATGGTTACCTGTGCTGATGAGCTCTGAGTGGTCACCTGTGCTCTCCACACTGGGCAAACAGGAAATGAAATTCAAAAGTTCGCGGGGCTTTTCCTGTCTACCTGGCCAGTGCATCCGAGTTCAGATTGCTGTCCAGAGTGGTCACAATCGTGCACTGTGGGATAGCTCCCGGAGGCCAATATCGTCAAATTTCGTCCACTCTAACCCTAATTCGAACCAGCAATGTCGATTTCAGCGCTACTCCCCTTGTCGGAGAGGAGTACAGAAATCTATTTTAAGAGCCCTTTATGTCAAAGTAAATGGCTTCGTTGTGTGGATGGGTGCAGGGTTAATTCAATTTAACGCTGCTAAATTCGACCTAAACTCATAGTGTAGACCAGGCCTAAGAAAGACTATCCCCAGAGCTGCCCCTTGGGTTCACGGTCCCCATGCAAAGTCTATATCCTGCCTAGCTCCCTCCCCATCTTTAACTAGTCCTATAACAGTGTAATTGGTGGCTCAGTTGTACTCTTAGTGGGCCTTTGAATAAGCAGGTCATACAAGAAGCATAGATCTAAGATCACTGCTGGCTGTGTGCTTGGTATTTCTGGTAGGGCCGGAAGCAGATTGTACAGAAAAATCCTATGAGGAAGCACATTTTCAAGCCCAATATTGCAGACCAAAGAGGTTCAAGTAGTTTTGACCAGGTCAGTTCAGTGCTGGGTTTTTATCTGAATCTAGCCTCTGCACATTTTAACTTTCAACAATTACTACAAATTGTAAGACTGATGGAATCCCACCATAGCTTAGTCAGTTCCGTTCGCAGTCATGATGGTGCTTCGTGGCAGGAGTTTATCTGGAAGTGCGAACCACTTACTTCACAAAAGAGCATTTTCCATAGTTTATATAGATTGATTCCTTAAACATCTGAAGGGACGTGAATTTAGGATGTTCTGCTTTGTTCCCATCGGGGCAATCCTGTATGCTCATCCCAGCCATATGTCTTGGAAGACATAGCAATGGAACCGCACCAGAGCAGAGAACTAAAGTCTACAAGGAAAAGTGGGGTGGGGAGAATATATTTTGGTAGTTATATTTTACATACAGTATCAATATCTATTTTGATACTTGTCAAGCTAGACAAAGAACCTCAGATAATTACCAGTGGTGAAAAAACTATGGTGTAATGCTCACAGAGAGTGTGCTCAGTAGCAATCTGGCACTGATCACAAGAATAAGACTAAGCCTAGAATTCCACTTGTGCATTCTTTCTTGTTATAATACAAGCCAATGTCTCTGTCTGTTTTCATTGCACTTGCAACTGGATCTATGTGAAATGTGTGAAATGAGTTTCAGCTGAGTTTTCAGGTTGTAAACTTTTGTGCAGCTGTCCTGTATATCCAGGTCCCCCTGACAATCAGACTATATCAGCTGTTCTTTTACATCACAGACTCTACACTTTTCTTTTGCATATAACCAGTGCACACTTCACTTCACTTTTCTTGATCTTTAATCATATCGGGATGCACCATATTTATATTTCATATAGACAGTGGGACAAATTCTCTGCTGGCTTACCCCAACAGAAGCCAATACATCTCTTGGACGAAATACACATTGTAGTTAATGAGTTATGCCAGCAGAGGGCTCCGCCCAACATTCCTTGTTTTCCTAGTAAGGGGAGGCCAACAAAAACTATATTTTTATATATTATATATATATTATTATTTTGGGTTTTTTATTTAATTATTCCAAACAATTAAAGTTATAGGGTCAAATCTGAAGAGATGCTGAGCACCTGCAACTATCAATGAAGTCAATGGGCCAAATGCGGAGATTTTTATTCAATTCTCGTTGAAGCAAACATCTCATTGAGGTCAACAGGAAGTCCATTTTACCTAAGTGAGGAGTATTCTATTCTGTTCAGTTCTTGTACTGGACCCATCACCAGAGTATCTGACTGAAGTGCTTAACTTCAGTCAAGCTATGGATTTACACTAGCAGAACAACTAGCTCCATATCCTCAGGGCTGCCTCAAAAATCAGACTCATGTAGGTTTCTTTGAGAGGTCCAACAAGCACTTTTCCATGCTGATATGGATGAGAGAGAATATTAGGTTATCAACCACATCCGTCTAAGGGCTGAGCCCTTAGACAGCATCTCTCATCCGAGGATCTCACAACTTCCTACAATAATAAGTTAAGGGCCAAGGCCCAGATCCTCAAACGTTTTTAGGCTCCTAACTTCCACTGACTTCAAAGAAAGTTAGGAGCCACCCTCCCTCACTGCTCAAGCAGGCCTTCTGAAATCAAAGGGGCTCCTCCTGGAATAAAATGCTATTCAACATGAACAAGGGCATCAGCATCTAGCCCTAATTAATTAGGGATGCTTCCCCTCAGAAGGACGTATTACAATTACTATCAATTCATTCCACAGGGTTCCACACAACAGTCTCTTCTGGATCTCACAGCTAGAGGCGAGATGCTCCTGTCTGTGCTGATTTGAGACGAAACCCTACTCTCCTGTCAACTATTTAGAAAGGAAATGGGGGTGAGATACAGTGACCAATGAGAATTGGCTTGGGTAGGGGTTGTAACCTTTGGTCTTCTCCCTGAACTCCGAGTTCCCTTTTTCCTGCAGCCAGTTGCTGCAGGGAGGAGGGGACATGGTGGGTCAGGACAGCTGGAGAATGTTGTCCATGGCAAACCTGCAAGGGGGGGGGGAGGGAGGTTGGGGCAGCAGGAATGGTGGAAGGGTCAGAAGGTCAGCCATTGGGGAAGCAGCATCTCCTTCATCTTGTGCCAAGCATGGGCTGGGGAGAATGAGGAGTTTCAGACTAGGTAAAGCATCCTACTCACCCTCTGAAATAAAGGGCACTCCAGTTTGGGGGGAGGGCAGGGGGGTGAGATGCAGCATTTGTAGGCATCCCATACAAAATGGGTGCGAGCCAATGGGTCTGAAAGTGACTCTCGCCAATGAAAAGCCTGCCTAGGCCACCCCCTTTCATCATTCAGACCTGAGTAATATCAACCAGGGCAGTGTTGAACACATGAAGGGTTTCTTTTGTTGCTACTGATACGGTTGGATTTTAATCTGTGGGTTACTGAGCACCTTCCGTTTTCCTGCGGGCAATAGGAGTCAAGGGTACGGTGCTCAGCATTATGCAGGATTGGGCCCTTGTAATGCAAGCTGTAAGGCCGGGGCGTATGTTATGGACTTGGGCCAACTCCTTGTGAAACCAATGGGAGTCTTTCCATTGATTTCAGTGAGCGCTGGATCAGGCTCTAAGTCAGGGGTCGGCAACCTACGGCAC